>NC_056686.1:9975000-10280096 GCF_018350215.1 Panthera leo
AATCCCCCACCTGGGTACCTGTCCTGAGGACGTGGTGCATCCAGGTGAGTCAAAAATTCAAGCACAAGGATTTTCTCTGATGTATTGCTTGTAATTGTAAAAAACTAGGAGAGGGGAAAGTGATAACTAAATGTCTAGCAATACGTAAATGTTTAAATTAACTACAGGGTACCCAATACAGTAGACTGTGTTTCAGAGGTTTAAAAAACCCCAATAGATCCTTATACACCGACGTAGTAACAAATTTTCCAGAACGTACTGTTGGATTATAAGAACATTGAGAAATCATATGACTAGTCCATACCATTTATAGTTTAAGAGCAAAGCCCACTAAATCTAGACATTTCTGTGTATTTGTATTTATGGGATCTTAATATTTTCTTCTAGTAGAACCGAATGTCACATGGGCACGAGGTTCCAGACAAGTCAGTGAGCCGGGTGACAATTGGATGCAGGCGAAATTTATTTCTGAAATCCCTTGGGAAGGAGCTACTTTGGAGGCAGACAGTTCCTCTTTACTGAGTCAGATGCAGCTCAGTATTGTTTCCCATCGTGTTGGAGAAGATTACTGTTTCTTGGGGCGGTTTCACCCGAGCTGAGGATGGCAGCGTGCTTCGGTCGCGGGGCCACACTGTTCAAGCAAAAATTAATATGTGTCTTTAAGATGCTCACACCATGACAGGCTCTCCAAAGCTGAGACCAAACGGCATTTCCCAGCAGGAACATCAACACGTTTAGGTCAGGACAGATGATTTAGGTCAGGACAGTGGGCTCCAGGCTCTGAGCTGTCAGCACAGAGCCCGACGCGGGGCTCGAACTCACAAACCGCGAGATCATGACCTGAGCCGAAGTCGGACGCTTAACCGACTGAGCCACCCAGGTGCCCTCGCCTACTCTATATAAATAGGATCTTTTAAAATTACTTTTCCTTTCTGAGCCTGCATAGTTGAATTTCTATAAGTTGTATGCTCAAGGGGTGCTCTCCTACTATTTGAGTTATCTAATTGCTGTATAGCAAAGCGGCTAAAACATTGTGGCCTATGAAAATCCCATTTTATTATGTTCACGGAGTCTATAGATCAAGAGTCTAGACTGATTGCTTCTGCTTTACAGTATCTGGGGCTTCAGGTCAGAAGTCTTGCAAGGCTGTGGTGGATTCAGTGGTTGGAGGCTGGAGTCCTCTGGAAGCGTCTTCATTCACATATTTGGCTCCTGGGCTCTGAGAATAGCTCAAAGGCTGGGTTTCAGTGGGCTGGAGCCCATCTGAAGGGGCTGGAGCCCATCTGAACGGGCTGAAGCATGTACACATGGCCTTGCAGGGGAGGAAAAGCTCTTTTCCCTCTACCCTCCTAGGTTCATTGGCTGAGGGCCTTGCAGACTCAACTTACAAAACACAGGTTAAGGAGAGAAAAACAAATAGAGTTTATTAACACATGCAGTGAGCATACACATGGGAGAAACTCAGTGATTAGTAATTCAAGGGGACAGTTAGATGAGCTTGGGACTTACAGAGCATCTTAATGTAAGACAGTACATTAGAGCAGTGACAAGATGAAGAAAAAAAGTTTTTAGGCTCTCAGGGGTGGCAGACTGGGGGTAGGTAAATATGTGGGGGGAAAGTAGTGAAAGATAAGGGCTACTTCAGTAATGTTAGAGTTGTCTTTGGGGATTAAGAGTCTCAGCCTGTTGTTTTTGCAAATGGAGGGGAAAGCTGAGAGCATGTGTGTGTGTGTGTGTATGTGTGTGTGCCTGTTGTTTCGCAGTTGTCTTCAAAGTGGCATATTCTGGGGTGGCATATTCTGACCCATAGCTTCTTCACGTGGGTTTGGGTTCCTCGCAACATGGCAGCCTCACCTAGCTCCATGGTGGCTTTAGGGTTCCAAGGGTGAGTGTTCCAGCTAATAAACAGAAGCCTCACGGTCCCTTGTGACCTAGTCTTGAAAGTTACACAGCAGAAGTCACACACACTTTATCATCTAAGCCGTGCCAATCCACCCAGGACACAGACACCTGACCTGTTCATGGCAAGAGTATCCAAAGAATTTAGAGCCATGTTTTGAAACTGCCACACCTCAGGTGCATAGGAGAGCATTCTAAAAGGGCCCACGTCAATCTGTTAAGGAGAATCTATAAGATTATCTTATGCACTAAAAATGCTGCTATATTGGCGATTTTACATGACTCAATCCAGTGGTAGTGGTGGTTATCTCCGGTAGAGAAGAGTGGGTTGGGGAGACAGTAATTCAGGATAAACTTCGCTTTATCTGTGTTGTTCAGGTGTTCTTTATAATGATAATAAATCCACACATTATTCATACAACTTTTTTAAGGGGATGAGGTTTGGCCATCACAGAAATAGCCTATAAGAATGGAATAGGAGAGAAGTAGGCAACTTTGACCTGCTGTTAGTGGCATAAACATAAACATTGTTCTGGATGCACAAGGAAGTGTCAGAAAACACTGCCTTCTTAATTTGATGCAACAGCTAATTCTTGAGTACAATTGTTGAGTTGAGCGGTGGGCTGGGTGCTCTGGAGGGTCCACCTATGGTTAGGAAGAGGTGCTTAACTCGCTTGGAAAGGACAATGCGAGTAATCAGAAGAGTTAACATCTATTGAGCATTTGCTGCATGTGGGCACTGGTTTGTGTTAAGTTATTTCTCAGAACAACCCTCAGAATATAGGGGAGGGCATGTGAACTCCAGGTGACCTGGGAAGACTTTGAGAAGGAGGTAGGATTTAAGCTGAAATATATGAGCCGAGGTCATATGTTCTGGAGGTTCTGGAGGTCGTCACCATTGCCCGAGGAGTTTGTTCGAAACATGACCTCAGACCTTCTGAAATGGAAGCAGGTGCATCTGCATTTGTAAACAGGGAATCTGGTGTGTAGCGAACATGACCTCCCTCTACCTCAGAAACTCACCTGGAGTTTTTAGAAACACTGATTCCCAGGCTCCTGTCATGGAGATTGAGATTCAGTAGTCTACGGCAGGAATCTGTGTCTTTACTAAAAGTCTCAGGTGACACTTCTACTGATGAGGTTTTGGAGTGGTGGGGGTACGGAGCTGACGGCCAAGAAAGAATTCTTGAGACGTCTTTGGGGCAAAAAGGTAATTTCATGAAGGCACAGGGACAGAACCCATGGGCAGAAAGAGCTGCACTGGAGTTGTGAGAATGACTGGTTATATACTATGGAGTTGGGGACGGAAAGGCAAAGGGAGGTTTCCAAAAGGACTTTCATGTGCTACAGAGGACTCAGAAGATATTGGAGGCCTAGCTGTTGTCAAGCTAAGGTTGTCTTCCCTGTGGTAAGGCATTAGCATTAAGACAGTAAGGAGTTACGGGGGCTCCTGGGTGGCTCAGTCAGTTGTGTCTGACCTCCGCTCAGGTCATAATCTCGTGCCTCATGAATTCAAGTGCAGCATTGAGCTCTGTGCTGACAGCTCAGAGCCTAGGGCCTGCTTCAAATTCTGTGTCTCTGGCTCTTTCTGCCCTTCCCTGCTCGCACTCTGTCTCTCTCTCAAAAATAAACATGAAAAATTTTTTTTAATAAAAAAAAATAATAAAAGAGTGGCGAGTTACTGGACAAATGTTATGCAGTAAAACCTTGGTTTGCAAGCATAACCAGTTCCGGAAACATGCTTGTAATCAAAAGCACTTGTATATCAAAGGGAATTTCCCCATAAGAAATAATGAAACTCAGATGATTCATTCTACGACCCCAAAAAATTCATAGAAAAATGATTACAATACTGTAATATGATACAAAATAATAAATAAAATACAAAATATAAAGACAAACAAATTAACCTGCACTTGCCTTTGAAGAGCTTCACAGATGGTGTGAGGGAGACAAGAGAGAGGAGGGCGATTGTGTAGGACGACTTTCACTGACGGAATCACTGTTATCTATTGGCTCAATGGAATCTTTCTCTGCGTGGGGGCCGCCGTATACGCTCTCACAGATGTTGACTACAGTGCAGTGTTAATAAACTCTTGTCATTTGCTGTATTTAATGTAACTGGCAACAAGGCAGCAGAGGAACGGGTCTATATCCACAGGCAGCCTGACCTAGAATGAAGCGGAGAATTCCTAAGCTCACTCTTGTAGGGAAAAGCGGAGGACTGTCCAAAGGAGCTTGGAAGTGACAAGAAATACAGTAGTGGGAGTTGTGGGCACCTTCCAATGTTCTGAAAAATCATTGATGTCTGTCAAACACCGCGGCCTGAGACCAAGCATCTGAGCATGGGAGACGATTACCCATAATCCCGCAGTGAGAGAGAGAGAGAGAGAGAGGGGAAGGATCATTGGCTCAGTTGTGATCGTGTGACGTTCAGCATCACATATACTTGTATTGCAAGGTATCGTTCCTTTATCAAGCGAAAATTTATTAGAAATATTTGCTCATCTTGTGGACGACTCACCGAACAAGTTACTCGCAGCCCAAGGTTTTGCTATTCTCTGTATTTGCCTCAAGTATTTGCCAACGGGCTGCAGGTCATAAATGTAATCTTAGCTACCATTTCCTTCTTGTCTTTGTTGCCACATCACTATGGAGGGGCTGGTGGTGTTGGGGCTCCAGGAAACTGAGTCTATAGGTTTTAGAGATCAGCCTATTGATAAGATTGTCTTTTTCTTATCATTTACTAAGACATTTATAAACTCATGAAGACTCAGGTCTCACATGACTGTGATTCTATCAGTTAACCATTTGTTTTCCGCTTTCCTTTGTTCTTGGGCAGCCAGGAGTGCCCGAGGAAATGTCGCACATATCCCACCTGGCGGGGAGAGGGGGTTTGCCAGGTGTCAGCTTGCCTTATGCCCCCTCATCACTTATGATCAGGCAAACTGTCATTGTAGAGAACCTTTCGAGATGAAGGGGAAGAGGGTTCCTGTCGGGGGACCTTTGTGAAGGCGGGTGTAGACGGACTGGAGTCTGCAGTGCGTGCTGTAAGAGCCTAGACTGGAAAGAGACACTGGAGGGGGAACCTAGTTAGACTAATGCAGTTGTCAAAGTGAGAAGTAACCCTGGCCTCAGGCTCCTTCTAGCCTAGGGCAGATGCCACCACCAAGTGAAGAGACCCTTGAGTGCCACAGCTTCCCTTTTCCCTGTTTCCTGCTGCCTGGAATGCTAGTGTGATGGCTGAAGCTCCAGCAGCCCATCTAGGACCATAGGGTGAACTTGAAAATCACAGTTGTATAGTAGGATGATGAAGGTAAGAGACAGAAGGGAAATTTGATTTCTCTGATTCAAAGGATTTCTACTTAACCTGAAAAACACTGATATTGTGCAGGGGCGCCTGGGTGGCTCAGTCGGTTAGGCAGCCGACTTCAGCTCAGGTCATGATCTCGCGGTCCGTGAGTTCGAGCCCCGCGTCGGGCTCTGTGCTGACAGCTCAGAGCCAGGAGCCTGCTTTGGATCCTGTGTCTCCCTCTCTCTCTCTGACCCTCCCCCGTTCATGCTCTCTCTCTCTCTCTCAAAAATAAATAAACGTTAAAAAAAAATTTAAAAAAAACACTGATTTTGTGCAGACAGTGATAGAAGCAAGCAACAGGTCCCATTATAAAATAATGTGTGTGTGTGTGTGTGTGTGTGTGTGTGTGTGTGTGTGTGTGTTGACCCAGAGGGAACCTTTTCCAGTGAGGATCTGATTTGTTTTCTGTTTGAAGCTGGATCACGGGATGCCTCACTGCCTCTCATATTCAGTCATTTGGCTGAATCTGGCCCTCAGATGTGTTTATCTTGGCCAGCAGTCTGCATTAATATCCAGAAAAGTTCAGTTAAGCTGTTTGAAGCCATTAGTAAATTCAGGCAGAGCAGTTACATCAGTTCCTCAGATGACAATCCTCTTGGACACGACAGTACTGTCTTTAGAAGAATGGTCTGGCATCGGGGTGACAGCAGCAGCCGCAACAATAAACATAATGGCAACCAGCACTTATGGAAAGGTGCCAAGGCATTGGTACGGTCCCATTTAATCGTCCCCCAATTTTACAAGTTGGATTTTTTTCTTACTCTCGCTACAGACGAGGAGACGGAGACCCAAGGTGTCCACTTACCCCAGGCCCCGCAGCCAGCAGAGGACTAGAGCTATCCCACCCCTGCCGTCTTACCTGAGGCTGTTGTGTCCCCTCTGCCTCTTCGGATGGCGCGTCTTAGCACCCACAGGTGCAGACCCGGTCTGCTCCTGTAGCTACGAGGGTGTGGGGCGTGGCCAGCTGGAAGATACATGCTCATTGCAACCTCCTTCCAAACAAAACCAGCCTTTTTTACTCCACGTTCAAGTTAAGTAGGTGATTAAGTGGGTTTTATTTTGCCAGTGGTTAATGAGAGTTGAATTAACCCGCGCAGTTATAGTGGGTTCCTTTGATGCTGGGCCTCCCTTTGCAATAGAAGGCAAACAGCAGTGACAATTGCGACATTATGTAAATGACCGTGACCGCAAGGAAACGGGTTGCTGTGGGCAACCAGGGAGTTTGAGAAACTGGCTGTGTTCTCCACGTGCTTCTGCTTCCCTCTGGCTTCCCTTCAAAACGCCCTCCAGCGTGGGCTACCCAGATGTATTACCCTTTATCTCTCCTTTACCTGATTTTCTTCTGCTTCACTGCTCTAGGGTTGGGGCCATTTGGCCTCCCCTCTTGGGAGACTGTACCTTTTAAGTTCTTAACAAACATCTCATGCATTCTGGACACTGCTGAGCCTCCCTGGGGCTCCCAGCTGCCTCATTACCCAAGGCCTGTCTTTGATTTACTTCAATTTATAGTCTCATGTATATACCTTCTGCTTCTCCTCCCTCTGGAGGATGCCTGCGGGTGCTGTGGAGGGGGGGGCGAGCAGGGTTTATAACGTATTCGTGCTGGGTAGCCATGCCACACACAGAGAATTCCGAGGGCCGGGGAGAAACCACATCTGCCCGTTAGCCCTCCATGGAGGGCATTTACCATCGTTAACTGAGGCTCAGGGTTTGGGGCCTGGGCTCAGCTTTGGGGGAGAGAGGAGGCCTCAGCCTTTCTTGGGATTTGATTGGGTAGCCTCTTCATGACAACGCTTCCAAGAAAGGTGGTGAGTTTACATCAGGTGATGAATATAAGGAAAGTCAGGGCCCTTTGCTGGCCAGCCAGTGCTTTAACCTCAGGAATGCCCTTGAGTGTTAGGACACAGGTCTGGAAACACCTGACTAAGGACAGGAGAAGAATCAGTATTTAAAGAGCCGAGAGTTGATCCTCCCTCCCTTCCTTCTTCCTTTCTTCCTTTCTTCCTTTCTTCCTTTTCTTCATTCTTCCTCCTGTTTCCAGCATGCATGTTATTTGGGGATGGCCATAAAGTAATGGGGAAATAATCACATGAAAACTACACCTATAGTCAACGTGATAATGGGAATCATGGCCACTGCTCCTGACCCCGCCACTTCGCCACTTGCTGTCCACTAGCCCCCGCCAGCCCCGGGGTCCTGAGCCACTCCCGGCTGTTTTTCACAGACCCTGCTCATGCCTTAGTAACAGCCTTTCACTGAAGGCTCTTTAGACCCCCTGCTCCATCCAGGTGGCCACCTGAGTCCTGCCAGGAACCCGAGGCAATATGTGGATTAGAATCCACAGCCGAACTCCGGAGATGTGGTCGTGTGTTGGGAGGTCCCCAAGAGTACTCCTCGGTGGGACAGTTTGCCAGAAGGACTCGCAGAAGTCATGTACAATTGTCCTCACGGCTGTGACTTATTACGGCCAAAGGATCCAAAGCAAACTCAGCAGGGAGGAAAGGTGCATGGTGCCCGGTCTGGGGAGGCCGGGCACAGGCTCCCAAGAGGCCCCCTCTCTGCGGAGCCACACGGCATGTGCTTAATTCCTCTGGCAGGGGGTGGTGACAACACGTCTGAAATGCTGTCAACCAGGAACACTCAGAGACTCGGTGCCTGGGGGTTTTTACTGGGGACTGTTCATGGAGGCCACACCCCCTACCTGGCAGGTACCCAGACTCCAGCCTCCCAGAGGGAAAGCAGGTGTTCAGCCTGAACCGCGTTATTTGTACAAACAGCTTAAGCACCGAGTGCCACTCTTATGTAGGAGATGTTGGAATTCTCCCCAGTCGCAAGCCCCCAGATGCCCGCCAAGGGCCAACTTTGCAAGCAGACCTTTCAAAGAGTAGCAGTCACGCCTGCCACGTTAACGACTTTCTGCACAGCTGGGAACCACTATGCCACCATTTCTGAAGTGTGCACTCTGTTGTGCAAGGCACTGCATCTGGAGGAGAGCCCCAGTCATTTCTTTGAATGACAGCAGCTAAAGTAAATACTGCTTTTAGTCTCGTTTTGGCAGATGGAAAGTCTGCTCACCATGATACGGCGAGTGTGTGGCGAAGGCAGGATCTGAATCCTGGTTTCTCAGACTGCAAAGTTGGTTAAAGGCAGGGGAGGGGGGGTAGGGAGGCAAGTAGGGATTGGAGGAGGGAGAAAGTGTGAAGAGTATTTATTTCCAGGAGGCAGTATTATGGGTGATTTCTAGTTTCTTCTTGGCATCGGTATTGTCTGTTTTATACCCAACGGTTTCATCAGAAAATTTAAAAAATAGTTTTATACAGAACTTGTGGTGACTCTCCTTTAATATATAAATAAACCCAATTATAAAGGCAGATTAACTGTCGGGGTGCAAATGAACGCTGCTAAATTACTTGAAGACAGTTTGTTCTCTTAAGCAGGTTAAATATGCTCCTTGCGATGCTGTTTACACATTGCGTTTGCTTAGCAAAACCTTTTCTCCTAGATATGGCAAAGGTAAACGTCAGCCCGGCCCCGGCTGAATCAGCCGAGAGGGTAGCGCTCCTGAGGAATAATCATCGCAAACGAGAGATCCCTCTCCCAGCAATCCACAAACCTCCCAAGCTAGGAAGGTACTTCATTTTTTAATAGCGTAAGATAAAAAAGGATGGCACTTAATTCTTACCAACTTCGGTGACCGAGGGCCTGGCGTCCTACCCATGGGATATTATTTCGTGGGACTTCCAACAAATAAGTCAAGGAGAGAAAGACCAGCTAGACCCAAAGCAAACTTTGAACCGCACCACATCCAGGGTCCCGGGGAAGCCCCACTCCGCGCCTGGAATAGATTTCCCCACCCACAAGGCCTCCCTGTGCTGCTCAGGAGAATCCTGGAGGCTCAGTGACTTAAACTCTGGCAGAGAGCGAGCCAGGGAAAGAAGTGGGTGATCTGCGCTCCGAGCAGCTGTCCCCGGGCCTTTTGTTTGGCAGATCCCTGCTGGCGTCCTCTGTGGTTCAGCCTGGCCGCCCTGCCTGGGGACATCAGTGGGCTCCTCCTCTGTGATTACGGTCTTCCGCCCAGGTGCCCCTGGGGTCCTTTGAGGTGAAGTCCGTGCAGCCCTGTGTATTGGCTGCGTGTGACTGCTGTGTTAATTTGCGAGAGCTGCCACGGCTGAGTAACAGACTGCGGAGCTCAAACCTTCCAGATGTACTGTCTCATCGTTCTGGAGGCTACAGGCCTGAGACACACACGTTAGCAGGGTTAGCTTCCTTCTGAGGCCTCTCTCCTTGGCAGGCACACGGCCGTCTTCTCCCTGTGCCTGCGCGTGGTCTTGTCTTTGCGTGAGTCCCTGTCCCAGTCTCTCCTCCCTCCCCCTTCCTCCTCCTCTTCTTCCTCCTCCTCCTTCTTTTCCTCCTCCTCCTCCTCTTTTTCCTCCTCCTCCTCCTCTTTTTCCTCCTCCTCCTCCTTCTCCTCCTCCTTCTTTATTGAGAGAGGGAGATAGCACAAGTAGGGAAGAGGGGCAGAGGAAGAGGGAGAGAGAGAATCTCAAGCAGGCTCCACACTCATCGTAGAGCCCGACACAGGGCTCAGTCTCACGAACCGTGAGGTCATGACTTGAGCCAAAATCAAGAGTCAGACGCTTCACTGAGCCACCCAGGCATCTCCCCAGTCTCCTCTTATAAGGACACCGGTCATACTGGATTCAAGTCCACCCTAATGACTTCATTCTACCTCTTTTTTTTTTTTTTTTTTTTTTATTTATTTTTGGGACAGAGAGAGAGACAGAGCATGAACGGGGGAGGGGCAGAGAGAGAGGGAGACACAGAATCGGAAACAGGCTCCAGGCTCCGAGCCATCAGCCCAGAGCCTGACGTGGGGCTCGAACTCATGGACCGCGAGATCGTGACCTGGCTGAAGTCGGACGCTCAACCGACTGCGCCACCCAGGCGCCCCAATTCTACCTCTTTAAAGACTGTGTCTCTGGGTCATGAGGGTTATGACCATAAGTGTGTGACTTTGGAGGCCAGGGGGTTCAGTTCAGTTCGTAACAGCTGCTGTAACAAGTTACCACAAATGCGTCAATTTAAGGAACACAAATTTATTACCTTACAGTCTGTGGGTCAGAAGTCAGACCCAGGTCTCACTGGGCTAAAATCAAGTATCAATAGCTCATTTCTGTAGGCTCTGGGTAGCGTCCGTTTCTTTGCCTTTTCTAGCTCCTGGAGGCCCCCTTCCTCTTCCATAATCACATTCCCCTCTGACACCTGTTCTGGCCTCTTTTCCACTTTTAAGCACCCTTGTTGGTTATGTTGGGCCCACTGGTCAATCCAGGGTAATCTCCCTCCTGGAAGGCCTACCGATTAGCAACCTTAAATGCACCTACAACTTTAGTTCTCCTTTGCCATGTAACCTAACATGTTCACAGGTTCCTGGGATTAGGGTGTAGACATGTCTGGGGGCACATTATTCTACCAAGCGGGCTCCCATAGCCCGTCTATTAACACAGATCATCTCTCCATAGTAATGCTCCCCAGGTATAGGGGGAGAAGTCTCTCTACTTTGCAGGAAAATGGACAAAAATGACCTTATTAATTAATGTAGAGTTTTCCAGGAGTGCCTATGTAGGGTTGACGGGATTTTAGGAGAGAGGGGGGTCATTATGCCAAGGGAGGTGGGTTCTGTCTTGTCTCCACACCAGGTGGGGTATAACTCGTGAAGGGGCTGGTGAAGGAAGGGGAACCCCATTGTGGAGCTGGTGTGGAACCCAGTTCAGCATCTCTGTGCCACGTGGCCCCGTGGCCCTGTTGCCCCTTCCATAGGATCCCGTACACCTCCTGGAGCTGGATGGGTCTGTCCTCAGCTCTTGGCTCTTCCTCCCCCATGAGCTGTGCAAACACCTTCTCTCCTCCTAAGGGGAAATTATTTGCCTTAGCTGGGCAGTTATCCATTTTGCTTCTGAAAACCTTCCCAAGGAGCATTTGACACACAAGCAGATATGTTGATGGCGGGGGGTGGGGGGAAGAATTTCCTGCCATCTGGTTTAGAAAAGGTGGTAAGGAACGTTTTCCTGAACTTCCATCACTGTAGAACCGAAGTGGAGAGCTGGAAGGGACCCCATCACAGTCTTCCAGGGTAGGAGCCCTCGAATCGTGGATGACACCAGGAAAGCTGCTACTTTGTGGCCGTCCTAGAACTTGAACCCCAGATGTCTCAACTGTGAATGTAGTGTTATTTCCACTCCTTTATAAAGGTTTCTTCCCCCCTAAACACTTAATATTCACCTTGTGACTATTCTATTTGGTGGATGTTTCCAGGAATTAATACCATTTGTCATTTCTCAGAGCAGGTAACCAATTTCTTTGTCCTTCTTGAAGGAATGAACCATCTATTTTTGTGTTTGTTGAGTGGTTTCATTTTATCCCTAATGTCCTTCTACTATTTATCTAATTCAGTTTTCTTTTTGCCCTTATTCCCGAAAGTATTTATTTTACCCTTTTTTTTTTTTGACAGTTGCATGGATTTTTTTGTTAAGTCCCCCCTCAGTCCTTTGTGGTTTGAGTCAGAGCATCACTAGATACATGAATTAAATATCTCCCTTTTCTGCAGAGGGTGGTTTTTGTTTGAACTCCTGTAGCATCGTGCCTGTGTATCTCATGGTGATACATTATGTTCTAGTTTGCTTTTAGGCACCCACAATGTGGCAAGTTCTGTGCTTAAGCAGGAGACACAGACCCTTGGCATCCAGGAGCTTTCAGCCTGGCAGAGAGAGAAGGACATAATTCAGTTACAAGAATGAGCACACAGTTACAAACCAAGAGAAGCAATCTGAGAGAAGGAGTAGGGTCTCTTGAGTGTGAATCACAAAAGGAACAAACCTGACCTGTGGGTAGAGGCTGGGAAGGGTTGGGGAAGGCTTCCTCTTGGCGAAGGGTTGGAGCGTGAGGAACGTTGGGCAAAGAGAAGACATTCCATATAGAAGAGACTATGCAAAAGCCCTGGGGTAGAAGGGGATTTGGTATGTTTGTGGGAGTGTTCTTTTCCTTCTGGCTGTCTGGTTCCTGATCCAAACATGACTGAAGTTTGCCCTGGGAACTCTGTGTTTCTGAGTCCTACCCATACCTTGCCTGGACATTATGCCCTGAACCTATTGGTTTTTGAAGAATGGCTTTACCTGGGAACATCCATCCAACAGTGACCGCGTAGGATACAGCCAAAGAGACAAGCATCTACTTTGCTTCTGGCGAAAGAGTCCCTTCTGGAATGGCAGACAATGCGCTTGGGAGAGACTGACATCAGGGCTGGATTTGAGGTGATGGGAAGGATATTTTCAACCTAATAAATGACCTCTTTCTTCACCCTTTCCCCCATCCTTGTAGCAATCTTTTGGCACAAGATACTTGAAATTGTCTTAGGCACTATGACACAGCCACATGGCATTTTCGAGAGAAAAACAACAGATGATTGGAAAATTAGGAGGAGGATGCTTCACACTGAATTCTCCATCCTGCCACGAAGGAAACCAGCCCAGGCAGAAAAAGACCTAAACTCTCCCCCTTTGGGAATCTGAAGAGTTGCTAAGGATTCTCCAAACCTGACAAAAACCCAACACCACTCTGACCAAGCTCCCTTTTCCTTTGCGGTGTTTTCAGAGCAAACAAAGGGATGTTGTGTCCACAATCCCCAGGTGGCCCTAGAAAATAGATTTAACAGCTGCGGCGGGCGGCAGGGGCTCGGCCAAAACTTGTTGTATATTTAGAACAGACAGCCTCCAGGAAAACTAGTCTGTGTCCATATGCGGCTGCTTAGCGTAGTCCCTCTGGAATGATCCCATCCCTTTTGTCAGCCTACCCCTCCCCCCTCCTTCCCTGCCTTCAAGGACTGCATCATTTTGCCGCTTCTCTCCACATCCAAACCCCCAGTTTCCAGTGGGGTCGATCTCGAGAGTAAATCTGATTTTCAATTGATGACCACTAAGGTTTGGTGACGGATGATGCCTGTTATTCTTGGAGAGGTGTTTTCCTTTCGGTGACATGAGTTAAGTCAGGCGAGTCTCCTCTCGGTGGGATAGCAGAAGGTGTGGGGGCCATATTTTAAGCTGAGGAGTTTGGGGGCGCCCGGGTAGCTTAGTTGGTTAAGCCTCTGACTCTTGATTTCGGCTCAGGTCACGATCGCTCACGATGCGTGAGACTGAGCCCCGTGTCGGGCTCTGCTCTGACAGCGTGGAGCCTGCTTGGGATTCTCTCTCTCTCTCTCTCTCTCTCTCTCTCTCTCTCTCTCTCTCTCTCCCTTCCTCTCTCACTCTCTGCCT
This sequence comes from Panthera leo, assembly GCF_018350215.1. Taxonomy (NCBI): domain Eukaryota; kingdom Metazoa; phylum Chordata; class Mammalia; order Carnivora; family Felidae; genus Panthera; species Panthera leo. The sequence goes on from NC_056686.1 coordinate 9,988,561, forward strand.
TTGTCCCACTCACTTTCTCTCTCAAAAAATAAACATTACCAAAAAAAAGCCGAGGAGTTTTCCCCAGCAGCCCTGACACGGGAGGGTTGCAGGCAGTGCCCATGCGTGGCGCTTGGCCAGCATCCGTGGGATCAGTGCAAGAAAAATGCATCGCTTTTCGCCAGTTTTCCAATAATACACCCAACCATCCCGTTCTTCCTCCCTCCCTCATTCTCGCTCCCTACCTGTTCTCCGAGGTGCAGACGGCAGCCTGGCTTGTCGTCGTTGATTTCTCTCCCCAGGTTCTTCGGCTGCCCGGGTGAGAGGGCTGGCATTTCCCGAATTGAAGATCCTTTCTCTGGTCCCTGATGTCACTCCCTGCGGTCCTCACTCGGCCCCTGGATCCAGTGGAGCTTGGGAGCACGTAGGGTCAGCTGGCTGCTGGACAGCCAGCGATCTGTGTCGTAGCTGCTCAGTTATTTCCCACTAGCCCAAGATTGTTCTTGCCTGCTTCATTTTCTCCCATCAAGATCCCCCTTTCGGGGCGCCTGGGTGGCTCAGGTGGTTAAGCGTCTGACTCTTGCTCTTGGCTCAGATCGTGATCTCGCGGGGTCGTGAGTCTGAGCCCCGTGTCAGGCTCCACCCTGACAGCGCAGAGCATGCTTGGGATTTTCTCTCGCTCTCTCCCTGCACCTCGCTTGCTCTCTCTCAAAAATAAATAAAAATTAAAAAGAAAAGGATCCCTCTTTCTTGCAGGAGGACCTAATTAGAGTAATTCTTTTCCCAGCCCCGTGCAAACCTGTCTTTATGGGAGGGAGAGTGGCTGAGATGAACACGTTTGCAGGACTGGGGAGGCCTCGGGGAAGAAGGACACAGGGCTCCATGTATGTACGTTGTGGTTCTCACGCTGCTTCTGCTCCAGGCCCCTCCGGGTGCTTTCTCCAGTCACCTGGGGGTGTGAAATATAGGGGCGAGTCTGCTCACGATGAGTGAGGTGGAGACCCTGTGAGACAGTGCGGGAGGAAGCCCTTTCTGGACCAGATCGTGGCACATAAACCCAGGAGCCGTGTGTGCTGGGCAGGGTGCCCCAGAGAAAATGTGCCTTGTTGGGGACTTTCCAAGTGGGAAAGGAAACACGGCAGTGCCTCAACCCTGTAAGTGCAGCGTGTCCACCGGGATTCAAGAAACCTGCCTGGCTCACTTGTCCCACCCCAGCTTTATGGGCTCGAGCAGGTGATTCCTCTTTCAAAGCGAGGGGGCTGGGCCAGATTTCTCATACCCTCTTTTCTGCTAATGTCTGAATCTACCTAGATTTGACCAGCCTCCCAACTCGCCCTCCACATTATTCGCTCTGAAACACATGGTCGACCAAGGTTCTCTCCTGCTTAAAATATATCTGCGGGTCCCTCTTGCCCTCGAGGCGAAGCCCAAGTTTCTTAGCAGGGCGTCCATGGCTCGTGAAGCCCTGGTCCCCGTGGCTTCTTTCCCTCCTGCGCCTTCTTCCCGTTGCCTGCGTTCTGGCCGTCTTGGACCACATGGCATTCTGGAAGCTGGCCGTGGCCCCTTGTCTCTGTGAATGCCATTTCACCCCCCCCCCCGACCCCCCAGAACTAGTGGCAGCCAGCACTCCTTCCCCGGGGTGCATGTTTTTCACCCTCGGGTCTCAGCTGGAAAGTCCGAGATGCCTTCTTGCCACCCACCCCAAGCCTAGGACAGGCTCATCTCCAAGGTGCTCCTCGATCTGCTCCTGTCATAGCTTTTACTCTACAATAGTGTGGTTCCCCGTTTACTTTTCTGTCTGCCCCCCCTCCCCCTGCAACAAGTTCTAGGTACCTCGAAGGACGGGACTGTGCCCCGTTTGCACCGGGTCCCCCATTTCTAACACAGTGCCTGGCATGTGGCAAACAAGCAAGCGATACGTGTCACCTAAACCACGTTTAAGTGGCTCTTCTGCCCAGAGCGTGGCTTCATGCCAGGCGTCCCTCCCTCCCCGGAGGCAGGCTGTGGGCCACGTGGCGGATGCTCCCCGGTGAATTGACTCAGGCTGTTTCTCAGTGGTGGTCGTTCCACTTTGCCAAACACCCAGCCACCTCTCAGGGTGCAGGTGCGGGCCTGGACTCGGCGTGTGCCCTGCCCTCTCACGTTTCCCCGAGGTGACCCTTTGTCTTCAGAACGAGCTGGGAATCGCGCGGACTTTCCTGTTTGTCCCTCTTCGGAAGTGCCAGGCCGACGCGCCATCCAGCACGCACGTCCCGTTTTAGATCCTTTCTGGCAAGCTGATTTCCTGTTCCCATTCAGTCAATCATCTCCCATCTTTGGCAGGAAGGAGAACACACAGCTTTGCATGTGCCAACCCCAACATATTTCTAATTCCATCAAGCGTGGCTGGATGTGTGCCGCGTATGCGGTAGGATTTTAAGACGCTTTAAAAAATCACGTGTGAGTGTCTCACGGCCAGGACTAGGAGCAGACAGACTGCACTAGGAATGCGGTTGGGCCACGCCTCCATCTGTGGATCATTCTTAGCCTTTTGAGTTAAGGACCAAAGTCCCGGCGGCTAGTAGGAAAGAGGCCGCACTGCTGAGATCCTGCCACACAGATGGGACTTGGGAACTGGGCACCAAACATCCCCAAGTGATGATCTGAAGATACAATGGGCACGGGGCGCCTGGGTGGCTCGGTCGGTTAAGCATCCGACCTCACCTCAGGTCCTGACCTCACGGCTCCTGGGTTTGAGCCCCGCGTGGGGCTCTGGGCTGACGGCTCGGAGCCTGGAGCCCGCTTCGGATTCTGTGTCTCCCTCTCTCTCTGCCCCTCCCCTGCTCACACTCTGTCTCTCTTTCTCTCAAAAATGAATAAACATGAAAAAAAATGTTTAGTTAAACTCAAAGTGCATTGGGCTGGAGGGCAGCGTTAAATCCCGAGTGGAGTCATGAGACTTGGCTGGGTGTTCCTGGTCCGTTCCGTGCGGGGAAGAATTCACAGGGTGGACAAAGGGGCTTGAAGACGGCTGGGCTAGTGGCCTTTAGTAGCGACGATGATCCCTTTCTCCATTTCAAACCCTTATGATGCTCTGAAAACTCGCCCTCCTCCGAAGTTCCTTTTGACCACAGCCAAGTATAGATTCTTGAGGACTTTGATGTATATCTGAGGGTGTGTGTGCGCCTGTGTTTGTGTTTAAATCTTCTTTTTCTCCCGTCACTTTTTTTTTTTTTTAGCTCATTTTGAAGTTGCTGTAGGTGCCTGCCAGGACTCATGGCCTCACTTCCTCCTTGTCCTTGATTCTCTGCTGCGATCCTTAACGTCCTTTATGCCGTGTCAAGAGTGCTTTTGAGCCTTACCTTCCCTTCTCCACGCTCTGAAATTTTCCTTCTACTTCCTCTCGGAACATAAATGTGATATCCTGCCTGCACCGCCCGGCACCAACCTGATGGTAACGACTCCCGTTTGCAGCTGCCTTGGACGGGTGTCGGCCAAGACTGGAGCTGCCCCTCCTTTCAGCCTCCTCTTCAGCCCCGGGGGCCCCTCCCCCAAACGCCAGTCCTTATCAGAACAGAGACATCATGTGGTAGCTGCACCAGAACTTGATGCAGGTTGTCCCTTTGCTTCCCTGACAGCTGTGAAAATCTGTTCTGAGAGGGCAGAGGATTCCCCCCCCGCCCCGGCCCCCCACCTTCCACTTTGGCCTATGTGAAGTTTGCTCTTTCCTTGCCATCCTATTTCAGTCTCCTCGCTTCTGTCCTCAGCTGGATCCTGGTGTTACACCGCACACATTGAACTAGCAGAGCAATAATATGTTATGATTAATAAGTGGCTTGACAGGCAGGAAAAAAGCAGATCTTATTCATTGCCTCCGCGGTGCTGTGCACATTTGCTGTTTTTTGAAAAATGGATGTAGTCAGCAGGATGGTTTTTGTCTAGCTCCTTGGCCCTCCACCCCCTGCTTCAGCTAGAGACGACATTCCTTTTCACCTGCAAAGTCCAGGCCTGCAGCTTCTAGGAAGGCTTAATACCTTTCTAACCCTTAGGAACTCACGGTTTTGGAAGCTGCGTCCCGCATCACACATCAAATGCAATTTTGTGTAACTGTATACGAATTTAGACGCCAGGGGCGCCTGGATGGCTCAGTCGGTGAAGCGTCCGACTTCCGCTCAGGTCCTGATCTCACGGTTCATGGGTTCGAGCCGGGGGTCGGGCTCTGTGCTGACAGCTCGGAGCCTGGAGCCCGCTTCGGATTCTGTGCCTCCCTCTCTCTTGCTGCCCCTCTCCTGCTCATGCTCCGTCTCTCCCTATCTCTCAAAAATAAATAAATAAAAATGTTAAAAAAATTTTTTTAAAGGATTTAGACTCCAGTTGCATTTGGCCTGTTGGCATAACGCATACCAGGCCCTCTCCTGAGCACGTACAAGTATGACACACACAATTCACAGCCGTGCTAGGAGCACGATGCTCCTATGATGGGAATAATGTTTTTTTTCTATTTTGTTGACCTATATTGTATGTTTATCTGTCTCTCTTACTGGGTTTTATTTGCATGATTTAGAATGATTTTTTTCTTAATGTATTTTCAATGCTTATTTAGTTTTGGGAGACAGAGTGCAAGTGGGGGAGGGGCAGAGAGAGACGGAGACACAGAATCCGAAGCAGGCTCCAGGCTCCGAGCTGTCAGCACAGAGCCCGATGTGGGGCTCGAACCCACGAACCATGAGATCATGACCTGAGCCGAAGTTGGATGCTTAACCGACTGAGCCACCCAGGTGCCCCTAGGATGATTTTTTCCTAGGTTTCCAAAGTTGTTTTTCCCTTGACATCATAGGTTCTAGCCGCGTGATCTTTAATATGGGAGCCCTGAGCCATCTGTGGCCACGAAGCACGGGACTGTGGCTGTTCCAGCTGTGATTGGTAAAATGCACTTTGAATTTCAAAGACTCAGTACAGGGGAAAAAAGAATGTGTAATAGCCTATTAATGTCTCTCTGTATTAACTACATGTCAAAACTATAATGATAACATTTTGGATATGTTGGTTTAATATATGATTAAGATGAATTTCACCTGCTTTCCTTTCCTTTTGTACTGAGGCTACTAGAACATGTAAATTGCAGCCATGACTCCTACTCTCTCTGTGCCCACAGAGTTGCTCTAGAGAGCATACAAGAGGGCGTGGGGTTGCACTGGCCCCCGTTGGTTTTGCCTTCACTTGAAAGACACCAGTGCTTCCAGGGAAGGCAAAACGTTCATCTGATACCATTTACACAACTGACCTTGAATGAGGGCCCACCCTGCGCCAGGCATCAGGTACAATGCTGAAGATGCGGGGAGTTGGGCAGGAGAAGCAGCATCTGTGTCTCAGGCTTGTGCCTCGGGGCCCCTGCTCAAGGGCAAACGTGATTACCTGCCTTGCCCGCTAAGCTGGGTGTTCTGGGCGGGGTCTGCGCCTGAAGGATGTGGTTCCTTCTTATTCACACAAAGCGGCAGTGTCTCTCCCAACCTTGTCCCTTTGAGGGGGCAGGAGTTGTGTTTGCCCAACAGGGCATCTTGAACAAGAGTCTCTATGGGCATCACAGCCCTGTCTGCCACCGCAGAGCAGGTGCACTGGGAGCTGCTTTCTGGGGCTCCATGCCTATTACCCAAACTCTGCCTAGGTTCTAACCTCTGGCCCAAATCCCTGAGCCCAAGACCCTCCAGGCGTAGAGCTCAGCCTCGTCCGACCACAGGCTGGTGACCCATGGCCAGTTCTGACCTCCCCGTGTAGACTGGCCTCTGTCAGGCAGGCCGGCGAGGCTCCTCCTTTGTCCTCTTTTCATTAAAAAACGATCTTGTTCTTTTCTGTTTTCTTGATTCCCTTCTCCAGAACGCAGGCTCTGGACGGTCCACGTTCGGACACTGGAACACATGGAGGCTTGTTGTGGGGAGTGAAGGCCATCGCGCCTGGTTGGGGCGGGAGCTGTGTGCATATGCCTTGGTCTCCCTTGGGTCATTGGACCTGGTCGTCTGTCTCAATTCCAAGATTTCCTGGCTCGACTTTTAGGGGCGTAGACTTTGCTTGGATCATGGTAGACCCGCTCCCCTCCCAAGCGATGGGGACACAGCTGCACTGGTCCCTGGGCCCTGGTGACTCCCCTGTGTCTCTGCCATCCCGTTAGCCTTGCTTTGTGTTTTCTTTCTGCCTTTTCTGAGGCGCCACATTCTTTACTGTATCTCAGCTCCTAGTCCTGTGCCTGGTAGAACATTCTTGACAGTGGTGCACTGAGTACCCTTGCCGCGTAAATGCAGACGGCAGAGGCCGCACAAAGAAGGCAAAGACTTGCTTGTCACTCACCGCCACCTCGGGTTTGAAGGCCAAAGACTTTGTCCAAGTAGCTCAAAATGACACCCCGTGTCCCCTTCTCCGGGTATTTTTTTCCTTTTGAGTCTCGCTCTGGAATCTTTAACTCAACCTTCACTTTCGGCCTCCCATCTATAGAGAATTCTCCACACGCCTGGAGGCAGGTGTTGTTTATTTCTTTGTAGCTACTCCTGGGTCTGCTGCGGATGGTGTCTCCACATCTTGGATGGTGTGTTGGTCGGCTTTCCAGTTGTTCTCAGTGAGTGTATGTTGAGGGCTCTGAGCCAGCTCTGCCTGGGGGAAGCCAGGCAGCCATTCCTGCTTTGTGATCCACACCATTTATTAAGCCTGGTGTGTTCACTTACTGCACCCGGGCTGGCTGGTGGGGCCGGAGGATCCATCAAAAAGAGACCGAAGGCTCCCCAAGCCCCAGGGATGTTCACGAGCCCAAATACTTCCTGTAGACAGGGAACAAGGCAATGGTGCAGTAGGCATTGGTAAAGGACCACTTGCTATGTGTTAGCTCCATAGCTCCGTGAGTCCTACAGGGCTCAGAGGACACAAGCCCCGTGAATCGCTGGGCCTTCGGCATTGCACCTGCCCAGGAGGAAACCCAAGGTGCATGCAGCGCTTTCATGGACCAGGGCGCAGTTAACCACCGTGTCCCCTCACGGCTCTGAAGACTTTCCGTGGGAGTCGTTAAAGCAAAAGTCCACGCCGTGATGGCTCTGAGCTCTCCAATCACTTTATTTATTTATTTTTGGTTCCTTTTTTTTTTTTTTTCTTTTTTAATAGGACATGTAGCCATGAACAGGCTCGTGATTGATCAGGGAAGGCATTCAGCTCAGCTTTAACGAGCCACCATGTTGCTTTGACCTGGTCATGCAAGTGATTCTCTGGCAAGTGTGTGGCCAGGGCAGAGGAGAGGGGCGGTCGTCACCAGCAGGGGGATTGAAGCTGAGTTCTTTTTGTATGACAGTGACAACGCTGCAGAGTTCAGCCTCACCCCCTCAAATTTTGTTTTTTAACTGTTTCTTAGAAGCGAGTGACCCTTTATTCGGAGGACTGTCTGAGACTTTATGTGCTTGATTTTAGCACTTTTCACACCTTTTGGAGAAGTCATTTCAACGAAGCTGAACTGTGCCTAGGACAGTTGCTGCCCTTTCCTAGGCTGGGTTTTATTTATTTTTTTAATTTATTTTTATTTTTTTATTTATTTTGAGAGAGAGAGTGCAAGTGGGGGGGGGGCAGAGAGAGAGGGAGGCAGAATCCCAATTAGGTTCCATGCTGTCAGCACAGGGCCCGATGCAGGGCTTGAACTCCCGAACCACGAAATCATGACCTGAGTCTAAATCAAGGGTGGGACGCTTAACCGACTGAGCCACCCAGGTGTCACCTTCAGCTGGGTTTTAGGATGCACATCAGACCTGTCACTGCTGCTTCAACCCTCCGTGGCTGTCCACCCTACACAGAGCAGAAGCCCCACTCCTCATGGCTGGTTTCTTCTCTGTGCTGGGACAGCCCAAGTTCCTTTTTGCCTCAGGGCCTTTGCACCAGCTGGTCCTCCTGCCCAGAACTCTCTTTCCTTTGTCACCCACTTCTTTCTTGTCTCTTTTTTTAGGTCTGTGTTTAAATGTCACTTCTTCGGCGATGTCCTCCCTGACCACCCTATCTACAGAAATGACTTCCTCCTCCAATATATTCTCTGCCACAGCATCCTTTGTGTTTCCTTCAACGGACTTACAGCAATTTGTAATGGTCTTACTTATTCATTTGCCTGTATGTTCTCAGCCTTACCCCAGCCGACCAAGAAGAAGTGGGTACCTTCTGCAGACCCAAAGTGGCCCACCATTGGTTTTTATACATAAAGTTTTATTGGAACACGGCCACTCTGATTCTTTTACTGTTGTCTGTGGTTGCTTTCCTGCCGCAGTGACAGAGTTGAGTAGTTGCTGTAGAGGGCCGTAAAGCTGGTAACATGTACTAGCTGGCCCTTTACAGAAAAACTTGTTGATCATTGCTCAAGATCATGTAGTTCATGTGGTCACCTTATTTTGCTGGACTTGTTAACTGCTCTCACCACGACCTAGTACATTGCCTGGCACACAGCAGGTCTCCAGTAAGAATAAACAGGAAGGAAGGGAGGGAGGGAAGGAGGAAGGAAGGAAAGAAGGGAGGGAGGGAAAAAAGGAGGCCTCTGGTTTTTCTGTACTGCTCTCTTTTCTACACATCATCTGAGCTCAGCAACTTATTACTGGCTCCATGAAGTATGTGTTGTGGAGACAGTGAATCATACTCTTGGTTTTGAGATCAGGGCTCCATAAGTGGGGTAGGCGCTGTAGCCAGGGTTATAGAAATTCTTCCCACTCACATCATCCCAGAGCGTAGCCCGAGTGTCTAAGCTGGAGAACGAGGCATCCAAACTCCTGAGTTCCTTTCTAACCTTCGGCTGCTCACAGGCAGAATGATTTCCGGTGACCCTCCCTTTTATAAAAGCCCCTCCCCTTCCACGATTCTGCTACAACCTGAATGAGCCTAGAAGCAGATTCTCCCCTGGACCCTCCTGTAACAGTGTAGCCCAGCCCACACAGGATTTCAGCCTTAAGGGACCATGAAGAAAGGCCTCACCCACCTCTACCTGCTTCTGACCTACAGAAACCAGGAGATCATAAATGGGTGTTGCCTTAAGCTGTTAAGGTCAGGGTAATTGGTTGCATAGCAACAGACAACTAAGACACCATAGAACCCTGACTAGCGTCCACGGGGGAAATAGGTTTGCTGTCCGGCAGAAAGGTCTGAGCAATTCCCCTTCGGGGAGCTGGCTTGGCCTTTCATTAGCTCTATGACCATGAACAGGTGAACTCTCTAAGCCTCAGTTTCCCCATCTGTAAAAAGGGAGGATGATAATAACAACTTCCTCCCTCTAGCTCTCACAGACAGTAGTAAAAGAATCACAGTGGCTGTGTTCCAGTAAAACTTTATTTATAAAAAGCAATAAATGAGATAATGCATGAAAAGCATCCAGGGCAGTGTTGGGCCAGGCCTGGACAGAAGCTTCTCCACTTTCTCTATGTGCACCCTCTCTCTAAAGTCTGACTCTTTATTCCTACATGCAAGATTTGTCTCTGGGGAGGGGCGCCTGGGTGGCTCAGTCGGTTGAGTGTCCGACTCTTGATTTTGGCTCAGGTCATGATCTCATGGCTTGTGGGATCGAGCCCCTCATCAGGCTGTGCACTAACAGCATAGAGCCTGCTTGGGATTCTCTCTCTCTCCCTCTCTCTCTGCCCCCTCTCCTGCTTACACCTGTGCTCTCTCTTCGCAAAATAAATTTAAAAACTTAAAAAAAAAAGATTCATCTCTGGGGAGAGGCTCCTTCCTTCACGCCCTCCTGTCCTCAGCATCAGGGACCCCCGTGCATTTTCAGGGCTGGCTAAGTAATATCACAGCCGTGGAGTTGCTTGGTCCTCAGCTGCTTCTCTGGTATAAAAGCAATGCATTTACTATCTTCTGGGGAGTTGGGGCTGGCAGAGAAGGCAGATGTTCAGTGGCAAATGCCCTGTTAACATTGTGACATGCAGCTTAGGAATAATGAGAAGGAAGAGACAATATTATGTGACGTTCTTAGCTGAGCTTTTCAGATTCCGTACCTCTACAGATAGTGACTCGTAAAGAACATTCACACAAAAATGCAGACGCACAATTAGCCAGGGCTTTGAAGTCAGACAAATGAGGGTGACGGTCGATGCCATTTGTTAAATGCTTACCCTGTGCTTGCCATTTCTCTAAGATCTTTCCATGTTTACGTTGATTTTCCCTGTTTTACAGATAAAGGGAACGGAAGCTCAGAGAGATTAAGTCACTTTCCCAGAATTGCACAGCTAATGAATAAAAGGTCTGAGATGAGGACCCAGGCAGTCTGGCTGCAGAGTCTGAGCTCCTGACCGCGGTGCTGGGGGAGCCATCTGAGCTCTGTGCTGACTAGCCCTATGGCCTTGAGCAACCATTGAACCTTTCTGAATCTTGGTTTCCTGTTAGTCTTTTGTCCCGTGAGAGTTTTGGTGAAAACCCAGTTCAATCATTTGTGAAAAGGGCTTTGCACAGTGGAAGCTCTCTAATAGCAGTGGAACAAAGAAGACAATGGGAATATCTATTTGTTGGTGACCGGTGGCCTTCTGAGTTTGAGAGCCATTGCCCTGAACCTGCCTCCTAGTTGCGGAAGAAGGGCGAATCTCAGCGAGGGTTTTGGGAGAGGCACTGAATCCGGCAGTGAATGTCCAGGGGAAGGCACTCTTTCACCATAGCTCAGCGAGTCGTCTGGGGCCCCCGGACTGAGCACAGTCTCCCCACAGTGCGGTCAGCCTCTCAGAGACCCTGTGCCCTGGCCTGCAGTGGTGCGGGCAGCGCCCTGAACCTGGTCTCATTAAGTCCCTCAGAGCCAACGTGGCTTGGTCACATGCAGGCCATGGAGACAGCAAAAGAGGGGACCGAATTTGCCATATTTCAGCTGCTTGGCCACAGCAGGACATCCTTCTAGAGCAGGATGTTGGCCCTCCCCATGGCTGCCTTCTAACCCTGGGGGAGCAGGACGTGGCCCCTGGGGGGGTTCCAGATTTAGGAAGGGAGGTGGTTTTGGGGTTTGGTGCCACTCTCTCTTCTATAGCCCAGATCTCTCTGGAACCCCTCGTCCCAGGCTTCTGGGTCATGTCCCTCCATCCTTACCCCCAATCTTTACCATCCCACTGGGGCCTGCCCTGTCCTTGGGTGCCTTTCCTTCTTCCCTCCCGCATCCTCCGGTTTTCCATTAATAATGATAACGGGCTAATGGATTTCTCCTTTCACATATCAGGTTGTCACTTAAGTAGTAACTTTCGATACTCTCACCCCTAAAAGTGATGACACCGTGTCAGTTTAGACATGCATCCACATAGTTTTTTAATCTAACTCTCATTGAAAGCTTACTACGTGCTAGAAAGCGGCGAGCATTTCTAGCCTCGTGCCCAGTATGACCCCGTGAGGCAGGTGCGATTAGTCCCACGTGTAGATGACGACACTAAGAACCAGGAAGGGTAAATCGGTTTGCCCGGTGTTGGGAGGTGTGGAGTCTGGAATCCAGGTGCGTGTGCATCCCACGCCTTTCGCCTGCCTCTGTTCATGTCTGTCTGAGTCAGCTCAGGCTGCTGTAACAAATAGCACAGATGGGGTTGGGGGTTTAAGCAACAGATGTTTATTTCTCACAGTTCTGGAGGCTGGACATCTAAGGTCAAGGTCCTCACTGATTCAGTTTCTGGTGAGAATGGTCTTCTTGGCTGGTAGACTGCCCTCTTCTCCCCGTATCCTCAGGGAGAAGAGAGATCAAGCCCTCTCTGTCTCTCTCTCTCTCTCTCTCTCTCTCTCTCTCCCTCCTTCCCTCCTTCCCTCCTTATAAAGTCACTAATCCCATCACGGGACCCCACTCTCGTGACCTGTCTAACCCTAATTACCTCCCAAAGGCCCCACTCCAAATACCCACACTTTGGGGGTTAGGCTTTGGTGCGTGAATCTGGGGGACACAATTAGCAGTGTTTTGTGTGGAGGGGACTCAGCAGGTCTCCGTCGGGGTGGGGAGGTGAGGAAGGAACAACTTAACCCAACTGAATCCCAGCTCCTCCGCTGTGACCTTGAGCGTAACCTCAGAGTGACCTTGGGCCAGTCAGTTAGCCTCTCTGATCTTTTCTTTCCTCCCCCAACATGGTGAGCACGCAAACATTAGCTAATTAGCAACCAGTGCAGCAGGAGGGCCCAGCTCAGACCCCTTGGCCAGATGGGTGATGGTAATAATCAGTCATTGGTGTGTACTGTTTTCCAGTTTACAAAGAGGTTTCCGCATGTGAGCTCAGCATGGGACTGCATTTCTTACTCCTCTGCTGACTTTAGAAACTTACCCAGAGGCCGGGGACACGAGATCAGGGCACGTGTGGGACAGCTGTGTGCTGGGGTCACGATGCGAAAACCCAGTTTGCAAGGACAGCTGACAGGCAGCCATGTTCTCCTCTACAGTTTTCCAAAGAATATTGAAAATGCAGACTTTATATTCAAAATTAGCATGTATTGCCTACTTACCAGGGACCAGGTCCTGTGCTAGATGCTTCTTTACATATAAAATCTTACTTAATCCTTCAGCAAGAAATGAATCCATGGCATCAGTTTAAGGCCCTGTGGGTTTAAAAAAAAATTTTTTTTAATTTTTATAATTTTATTTATTTTTTAATGTTTTATTTATTTTAGAGAGAGAGAGAGCACAAGCAGCGGAGGGGCAGAGAGAGAAAGGGAGACACAGAATCCAAAGCAGGCTTCAGGCTCCGGGCTGTCAGCACAGAGCCTGATGCGGGGCTCGAACCCACAAACTGTGAGATCATGACCTGAGCCGAAGTCAGATGTTCAACCAACTGAGCCACCCAGGTGCCCCTAAGTTTTTTAGTTGAGAGAGAGAGAGAGAGAGAGAGAGCGAGCATGAGCAGGATAGAGGGGCAGAGGTAGAGAGAATCCCAGGTAGGCTCCACACTCAGCATGGAGCCCGACTTGGGGCTCAATCCCATGACCCCAGGATTATGATCCAAGTTAGAAATCACAAGTTGGACCCTCAGCCGACTGAGCCGCCCAGGCATGGGTTTTTAAATACAGAATGGGTCAGACCCTAGAGTCAAGCAGCAACATGTTATTCAAGCCCCCCATTCTCCCACTTTTCACTATCTGGGGTTTAGTGGTCAGGATGGTTGAAAGGCTCAGATGCCAGCCTACAGACTTGCCTTTGGTTCCTTTCTTTCTCTTGCTCGGTGACTCTTCAACTTTGGAGCGCGTGAAACTTGGTGCACAGGACTGAATAACCAAACTCCAAGCCAGGGTATTGTATGGGTAGTGTAAGCAATTTACAAGGGTAATTTTTTGCCTTACATGCTGACTACAGACGCTGGTCCTTTCTTTGACACAGAACATCCATGAAGGTGTTGGAACTGGAGGAAATCTTAGAGTTCACCTGGCCCAGTCCTCCCATTTTACAGATGGGAAGACCGAGTGCCAGAGGGAACAAAAAGATCACAGTGGAGTGCAAGTAACTAGGGACCGAGTTGGGAATGTTTTAGTGGAATTAAGTTCCTTTTCTGCTGGTGGTTAACCAGCAGAATTGGACCCAGAACTGCCAAGGTCTTTGAGAGAATGCCACAGATTGGTCTGTTGAGTTCTGTCACCAAGTTGTCATGAAGACAGCAGGTTTCACATTCACCAGGGTAACCAGAGAGGTGCCACAGCTGGGTAGCCTTGGAAGTCTGTCAGTGTCCAGAACCCTCTGTTAGAGCCAGGATTCTCAGTCTTTTCTCCAGACAAACACTAGGGAAGATCAGTCACCAATGGAAGCCTCTTTAAAAAGCTTCAGCCTCTTTAAAAAGATTCTTCTTTCAGGGGCTCCTGGGTGGCTCAGTTGGTTAAGCGTCCAACTCTTGATTTCAGCTCAGGTCATGATCTCACAGTTTATGAGTTCAAGCCCCACATTGGGATTCTCTGTCTTCCTGTCTGCCCCTCCCCTGCACTCTCTCTCTCAAAATAAATAAACATTAAAAAAAAAATTCTTTCCTGCAAGGCTGAGCTTTTGGGTTTTTGCAACAAGAAGGAAGGTGAGCCCATGGGCTTTCAGGGGAATAGGCAGACCCTTCCTGACTGGCAAGAGAGAGAGCATTTCTTCCTTTCCCCAGACTTTTATCAAGTCGCGAGCTTAGCTAGAAGCTCAGACTGACCTACCGCTAACGTCCAGGGCTTGGGCCTCTTGCCCTCATCAGAGTCTAGGGGGCTGGAGGCAGATGAGAGATTTAAGCTGACCATGTCAGGGCAATTATTCTCCCTGCTTGGACAGTTAGTTATCAGACACCAAAGGGCCAGTAGGGGTTGTAGCAGTCTGGTGTGGACATGTCACAGTGTCGTCATTCATTATGATGGACTTGGACCGAGTGTTAGAGCCCCTCCCGAGTCTGATGCCAATGCCCTTGGGGGTGGCTCTCTTCCCATCTTCCACTTTGCTCATCGTAGCCCACCATGGACTCAGCCTCCTGTTGATTAGCCAGCACCTGACAAGGACCAACACGATGTACGGACTAGATGTATTCACTCTGGTTAGTGTGAGTTTGGTCCAGTGAATATCTCAGTTGCTGAGACTCAAGGAAAGCCTTTCCCTTGGAAAGACATGGGAACTCTCAGGCCAAATCGCATTGTACACATCTGTCTCGTGTCACAAGACTTTGTTCTGCTTAGTGGGTTATTGGCCTCTTGCTGATAATACCAAGAATAGTGGTAATTGTCAACAATCAGTCCTTGCCGTGTGCCAGGCACTGTTCTGTGGGCTTGAACGTGTATAACCCCACTTCATCTTCCCAGAAGCCTTGTCAGGTGGTAGAAACAGGATGTGCAATTTAGAGATGAGGAAACTGAGGCACAGATGGGAGAAGTAACTTGTTCATGGCCACAAAACTAGGAAGTAGAGGAGAGAGATCATAGGGACAGGCTATTTGCCCTTGAATGTGTGTGTGTGTGTGTGTGTGTGTGTGTGTGTGTGTGTGTGTGTTTGTTTTAAAGGTCTGGGTTTTATCTGACCTGAAGATTAAATTTAATATCAATAAATGGCTTGCTCTACATCCTTCCTCATTGGGCCCTGGGGTAACTGAAACTACATTCCTATGGAACCGTGGTGGGTTGGAAATACCTTCTTGAGGTGGGAGAGGAAAGCCTGGCTGGAGGGCAGTGGCACCGTTCTCAGGACAGAGGACGTGTGCTGTTCTGGCCTCTGGTTCCAGTGCATCCTTCTGATAACTGTGTCTCACCTCGCTTCTCCCTTTCGGCCTGTGTGCCCTTGGGGGGTCTCCATCCCTGACTTGGAAGCATTTGACCTCGGCTTTAGCTAATCAGAGCATCATGTCTGCCACTCTGATTGAGTCAGAGATGGGCACGGGAGCTAATGAGAGCAGAAGAGAACCAAGTGGGCATGCTGGCAAAAAGCCTCTTTCACTCTTCCACGAGACCACAATCTGTGAAGATGTCTGGTCTGGAGCCGTGGCAGCTTTCTTGCCACCATGAGGTGCACGCTGACAGAGGATGATGCCCAACTCCAAGGAAGCAGAGCCAAGAGACAGAGAGTAAGAACCCTCAGGTCAGGCAGTGCCTATCATGGAAATACAGTTTATTCAACTTTCTTCGTTTGTAAAACAATCTTAAATGATGTAGTCTGTTGTAAATGAGTATGATTTCATTAGGCTACTCATGGCAAGCCCTTCTATAATGATTAGGGAAGGGTGTACAAAATTCCCCTGAGAAAGCTTTTTCTTGGTCAGCTCACTGGTCACCATGGTGAATGAGGCTCCATATCCCAGTTTAGCATATACAAACCTGAGTTGTGAGGGATGGTGATTCTACAGCAATTATTGCAAAAGAGAAGGCGGGAGGGGTCCGTTTTGCAGGAGAAAAATCAGGCACAGAGAGAGATTACATCAGGCAACGGGGGAATCGGGATTCAAAAGCAGGTGGTCCAGATCAAGAATCCAAGCTTTTAATCACTATGTCTAACAAATACTTTAAAAAGAATCCAGGGATATTTGTTGAGGAGCTCCTTGGATCCATCATGGAATGCATCAGTGAATAAAACATACAAAGACCCCTGCCTTGTGGTGTAAAAGCACTCAAGTCCATGTGTATGGAGAGAACAGATAGGAAGCAAACAATAAAAATACTAAGAAATGTTAGAGGGTGACACATTCTGTGGAAAAAAAAAAAAAAAGAAAAAGAAACTAAGGGGAATCAGGGCAGGCACTTTCAGGTTGTTTTTTTTAATTTCTAAATGTTTTTATTTATTTTTGAAAGAGAGAGAGTGAGAGTGCAAGCAGGGGAGGGACAGAGGTGGGGGTGCGGGGGGTGGATGCAGTGTAGACAGAGGATCCAAAGCAGGCTCCATGCTGACAGCAGAGAGCCTGTTGTGGGGCTTGAACTCACGAGCCATGAGATCACGACCTGAGCCAGAGTCGGACGCTTAACTGACTGAGTCACCCGGCTGCCCCTAGAGAATTCCAGTTTTTAATAGAGCAGTCAAGGTGGGCCTCTTTGAGAAGGTGAGGTGGGAGAGGCGAGGGAGTTCACCATGGGACTACCTGAGCACAAAATGATCTGGATGGAGGAAAGGGCCAGTGCAAAGACCCAGAGGCAGGAGCATGCCTGGCACATTGGAGGAACAGCAGGGAGGCCAGTGAATTTGGAACTATGTAGAGTGTAGTAGGAGATGAAGGCAGGGCAGTGACAGGGGACGGGGACAGATCTCTGGGAAGAGTGGCCTCTGCAAGGTTTGGAGCAGAGGAGGGGCATGGTGTGGACCAGGGTGCTGTGGGACAACAGGCTGTTGGCAGGAAGTGCAGGCGCAGGGAGGTCAGCGTGGAGACCTTGGTGCCAATCCCAGTGAACCATGATGGCGGCTTGGACCATGGTGGCAGCCCTGGAGGTGGTGACATGTGGTCGGATTCTGAACGCGCTTTGAAGGAAGAGAGGAAAGAGTTTGTAATTCCAGGTGTGGGGCGGGAAAAAAGAGGAGTCAGCAACAGCTCTTAAGTTTGGGGACAAAATTTGAATGATTCAACCAAATACAAAGGCTTTGAACTTCATTGCCGTGGCCAACAAACCTCTTTTGCCTGTGCCTGCCTTTGTTTCCTTTCACCCAAAAGTGCCGTCTGGATTGTATCTGCTTCGTGACAAAGACTTCCTACTGCCATCGTTCCCTTTTATTCCCACCTCAATCCTGAGGTTTTCCTTCCATCTGACAATGAGGGAAACTGAGGCTCCCGGAGATAGTTGCTCATCCAGCTCAGCTCGCGTGGTTGGTGAACTGATATCCTCTCTTCTGTTCCATTGCAATAGAAGAATATTCTGCTTTTCTTTTTTTCCCCTGCCTTTTTTTTATGTCACAGTAGAAGCAATAGTCTCCTGGTTATAAAATAGAAAATTGCACTTACCAGCTTCATTCTTGTAATCTGCATGGTCTGTAACTGTTAAGCTGTGAGGGCATTGAAATCCCTTTCCTGTGCGTTGAGTCCCAAGAAAAGTGATCACAGAAAAGTGATCCAGGGGACAGCCCAGATGAACACAACCCCTCCTCCAGTTATTCCACCAGAAAGGCTAATTCATTGTTTGGTCAACCCACTGATTCTTTTTAAGGTGAAGAGACAGAAGCCTCCAAAGAGGAGACGACATTCACCTCACGTCCACACGCACAGAGGTTTTCACGGGCAGGGCTGGACTCGAACCCCGGCTTCCCCTGTTCTTTCCTGACTTGCTTTCTTTACTTGTACGGAGCAGGGCATTTTCCAAAGGGGGCAGACCTGTCAATCAGTGTTGGGTCTCCCCGCGGCCCCAGTCTGATGTCCCTCTCAGTGCCCCCGTGGCCGCTGCTGGGTCTTTGGGCTGATAGAGAGTGCTGACCCCCCTGCCTAAATCTTGCAGCCGTCCACCGTCTCCTTGCCTCCAGCGACCTCTTTGCAACTTGCAAGTTTTCAATTTATGATTATATGTTGTTTTTTGCCCTCTGGGCAAGTTCAATTTCATTGTCCAGATGCAAAACTATTTCACACTGAAGGCTGCAGATAAAAAGAACAAGGAAGGGGGTTAATACAGGACATGCTGGATATGAAAACAATTTTAGAGGTGATGTGGGGTCCATGAAGCCTAAACATGTTTCCTGATAGCTGGGAAAACCGTTACCCTTAGCCGTTTTCTGTCCCAGTGTGTGTTGTGTGCAATATTAGAAGGGAAGGCTCGCAGAACGTTGCAGCTGTGATAAAACCAGGAGGTTTCATGCTCACAGCGACAGGGTGTTTCTCACTCAGGGGAAATTAGCAGTGGATGCCGTGTGTTCATCCGTGTCTGTGTTCGGTTGAAAAGTGCTCCGAGATTTTCTCTACCTCCCCCTTCATCCTTGACAAGAGAGAAACCACATCCCCCATAGATCATTTGGAGTGCTGTCACTTGCCTCTCCAGTCCTGCCATGAGAAGAATATACATAGTTATCAGAGAAACGCGGTTCTTTGTTTATCCAGCTTGCAAACCTGACCGTGCAGTGTGTGTGTGTGTGTGTGTGTGTGTGTGTGTGTGTGTGTGTGTGTATCAAGTCCTTCCATGTGCCAGGCTTTGTATAAGTGCTGGGGACACACTGGCAAAAAGGAGACCCACACTCTGCGTTCTGGAGAGGAGAGCTTTTAAGAAATGTGTGCTGTGCTGTATACAGAAGGAGCCAAGTCAGCTCATCATGCTGGGAGCGCTCCCTAACACCGAGGAGGAGAACTGGGACCAGGAGGTGAACGAGCCACAGTCAGAGCCAGCAAGACGGTGGTGAATATAAAATCTGGAAGCCCCCAGGAGGCCGAGTGAGAGTGAGGGGTTGGGAATCTAAAAATCCAAGAGTGGGGTGCACCTCGGTGGGCAACTGCGGGTCAGGGCAAAGGGCTCAGCACTCAGTCTGCGAGCCGCGGGAGGGCTGGCACCTCCCCGTGGTGTGCTGGCTGCCCGTGTAGCTGCTCCTGGGCCTGAGGCAGCACGAGACTGGCTTTGTGAGTCAGCTCGTGTTGCCGTCAGTGGCCAGGGTGCCTGAGGCTGGGGCCGTAAGCTCCTCAGTGATGAGCCCAAGTGGGGAGATGGGGTCAATGAGTTCTGCAGGCTTCTGACATTAAGATGGAAACACGTGAAGACGATGCTGTATTTGTTTGCTTGGGCTACCATGACGGTAGCATAGACCGGGGGTGCTGGCTACTAGACTAGGCACAGACAGCACAAACGGATTTTCTCACCGTTCTGGAGGCCGGAAGTCCAAGATGAAGGTGCTGAGAGGTTGGTTTCTCCCAAGGCCTGTCTCCTCCGCATGCGGGTGGCCGCCGTCTGGCTGCCTTTTCTCAGTCTTGCCCTTCTGTGTGCACATATCCCTGGTGCCTCTGGGTCTGAATCTCCATGAGGATACCAGTCAGATTGGATCAGGGCCACCCTCACAGCCTCAGTTTACCTTAATCACCTCTTTAAAGGCCCTGTCTCCAAATACAGTCACATTCAGAGGGACTAGGTATTAAACCTCGGACATACGGGTTTTGCAGGGGCCCCAGTTCAGTCTCTAATGGGTACCTTCTCCTTTTGTTCTCTTTCCCGTGGAGAGCTGAGACTGGAAGCCCCCGGCCCCCGGAAGACGAGCAGCGTGTTAACCACAGCATCAGAAAATCTCGATTATCATTTTCAGCTCTGGCAAGACACCCCCATTCAATTGTGAATTTAGTGCACGAGGCCCTCAGGGCTGGAAATACAGCTCGGGAGAGCTTCGAATTGCATAGAACTTAGCCCTGCCATCTTCCGGGGGATTTCAACATAAGCCCAACCATTAATAATGCTGACACATTGGCTGCCTAATTATTTATTTATGTACCTGCTTCTCTTGCTAAACCACGGACTCCTAAGAGACCAGGCACTTTGCTTTGTGATCTTGCTAGCATGCTGCCCGGAACCAAACCTTGAACGTAGCAGGGACTCGCACGGCAAATGTCTGTGGGATTGAATTTGTTGAAGTTGTGTTTCAAACGTGACCGGGGGTGGGTCTCTGAACCTAGAAAAGAAAGCTTGAAAGGGGATGTTGTTTAACTGGAGGCCAGGCAACAGAGAAGCTGGATAAACTTTTGGCTTCTGGGCCCCCATATTGCTCCCACCTACTGCCCCCTGACCCTCTTGTCCCCGTGACCCTGTCTAGTGAACACACCGCCGATCCTACAGATCCAGCCAGTTTGCCTGTGCTTCTCACCGCATCCAGGGATATTCCTTTAAGCATCAGGCCTACCCTTTCCCCCTGATGCTCCCAAATCCTCCACGGGCAGCCGGGGGTGCCCCTGGTTGACTGGCCATCTGTGGGAGCTGTCTTCCCAGCGCTAAAATGAAGCTGGGACCGCAGCCTCCAAAGGGAAAGATGCTGGAGCTCATTCGGCACATCTCCCTAGCCGCAGGCTCTTCTTGTGATGGGTGTTATTACAGACCTCTCTCCATTTCCCAGCAGCCCCAGGGAAAGGCCACCAGGTGGAGAGAGAGAAAGAGAATGAATGAATGAATACATACATTTCCACCCATTTGTGAGTTTACAGAAATGCTGGCCTTTGTGCAAAGGACAACATTTCACGATTCTGTTGCCTGTTGGGTGAAACTCACCAGATCAGAAAAATAAAAGAGAGGCAGCTCTTGTCACATTTTGTGTGTGCAGATAATTGGAAGAAAGTGCACAGGGCAGGCAAGCTGTACATAGATTAGCTTCCAGGGTAGAACAAATTATTTTTAAACAAATAAGATTCAGAAACTCTATCAATTGCATTTCATGACAGTCAGTGATCTTGTGTCTCTCTTATTTTCTTTCTGCTGGCCGTAACTGATTTAGTGCTTTCTAATTAAAAGCTTTTTTTTCTTTGGCCCAAAGTTTGAAGAGCTATCACCTATCTCCCCATTTCCTGTCTTCATGTAACCCTGAGCACTGCATTGTGGCCTCCCCTTCCCAATGTGGGGGCAGGTGGCTGGGGCCCCCGCATCTAGCCATTGATGGGGACTTGCTCCCACCTGTAGTTTGCTCTAGCTAACCGTGCCCAGAAGCTCACTCTGCATGCAAGGTAGGACATCACCCTTAAAGCCAAGAGCCTCTCAGTATATTTTTCACCATTAACAGGCTGATTTTTCTTTATTAAGAAAATTCTGAGATTAGTTGCTTCCTGCTGCCTTACTCATTTGGTTAATGCATGCTAATCCTGCAAAAATAAATATTAATGTAGTGTGCATTGCTGGAACAGGTCTTTGTGGGGGATTGGTGAACCCATGTGTAACACATCTGAACTTCCTGCCATCAAGATGGTAATTAGCCTTGCCCCGAGTGAAAGTACATTATTTGGTGTTGTTATTTTAGTAGAAAGCTGTGAATCCCTCTCCTCACTGCCTCTGGGGTTGGCCGAGTCTTCCTCGGTGGAAGCCTCTTTTTGGGGGTCCCTAAATTAATGCTGTATCTGCTGATTGTCCCGCCAACCCTGTGATACAAGTAGTTGATGATGCACTTATGCAGTTTTGAACAGAGTATCTTTAAGCATCAGCGATCTGAATTGCCAGAGGGTAGGCAGACCGCAGCAAGGCCAGTGACTCACTGACGATACATCAGTGGTTAATGACCGTACGCAAATGGCAGGGTGACCAGTGAGGGAGGATACCGTAGGAAACACTGTCACCTGACCTCCTCCTAGCTGGAGAGCTTGGGCACCAATCCATCCATTTTTAGCAGTCAGTCGGATACTTTAGACTCCAAGTGGATCTTAGAATTTGCATAGTTTTGCCATCCACCCCCCACCCGCCCCGTCCCCACAACCACCAACACCGCAGACTAATTCAGTGTGGAAGGAAAACCGTCTACCGCGCATCAGATGGACGTTTGATTGTGTTCTGCCTGAACCTTTCCGGTTACGGACAACTCAACAACTCTCTTCAAGGCGGGCTTTTTGACTGTTAGATGCGCCAATAGCTCGAAACTTCTTTGTGGTTTTAGTTCAGCACCTTTTGGTCACAAGTGGTAGAGAAAAGAAAATAATGCCACAAACTACCTGTGCTAAGATGGGAATTTTTTCATTCACATCACTTTGAAGACTCCGAGTAGGATGGGCTTCAGGGGCACCTTGATTTGGGCCTCCAAGGGGTGTTACCAGACTTCGTCTCTGTCTCCTCCTTGATGGCATGGTTCTCAAGCTCTGACAGACTCGGGCTTATTTTGCCCCTGACACCAGACCAAGAGCTCCTTCCTGATTTGGGGCCTTTTCATTCTCTCTGTGGCCCAAATTGGATAATATGTCTGTTCCTTAATGACTTAGTTTGGCTCCCTCTTGTGGTTCCAGCCACCTTCCATCCAGTCCCCTCCCCCTCCCTCTGTCCCTCCCATTTTGCTTATTTTCCTATTACTCTCTCAGTGGAGTACAACAGGGAAGATGGGGTCAGGTCCATCACAACAAGCTTGGATGTGCACAGAGATAACCCTGGGGTAAAGATATCGTGGACATCACGTGACAGAACACTTGAAGAATATTTGATTATATTCTGATTAAATGGGTGGCTCAGTTGGTTAAGCATCCAACTTTGGCTCAGGTCACGATCTTGTGGTTTGTGGGTTTGATCCCCTTATGTCGGGCTCTGTGCTGACAGGCTCAGAGCCTGGAGCCTGCTTTGGATTCTGTGTCTCCCTCTCTGTCTTCCCCTCCCCTGAACAGAGACATGCTGTCTCTCTCAAAAATAAATAAATGTTAAAAAATTAAAAAAAAAAAAGGAAAATGGGGGCCCTACGTAGAACTCTCAATTAAAGAGAAAATACTGATCTCTTGCATAATCTAGTAATGGCTAACTTCTGAATATTATCAAATCTGTATCACTTTGTCATTCCTTTTTGTAGAATGTCCTTCAGAGGACAGATGTTGGTTTGGTCTGTCCAATATCTCTTGCCCTTCTTCCGGCAACAGAATCTTGAATGACCTCTGTGGAGCCAGCCTTACTTCTGTGCTCGGCTAGAAGGCTTGGATGGACCAGTGTTGAAGCAAATGATCTGTTCTTGGCCAGGGTACTCCTGCGCCTCTCCAGCGGCTTGTTGATTGGGGACCTTGTGACTCTGGCCTGCCTACTCTTACTCTCATCACTGGCCACCATGATGATTTATGGATGGGCACATAGACCCAAGATGGTTTATTTGGAATGATCTTTGAAATATACGCCTAGAGATACTGGTGACTGGTTGCTACCACATGGGGGCCTGAGGATGAGTGGGCAAGGAGAAGCATGAGACCACCAGAGGCCACCCTAGTCACAGGCCTGTGAGTCCTGCTGTGGTTGAAAATCTAGTGTGGACTTTTTATCCTGAGACACGATACGTTTCTTCTTCCTGCTTTTGTCACAAAACAAATCCTAATTAGTGTATCCATGACAGTAAGATATTGCATGAATTGTATCCAATGGTGGAAAGAGAAATGGATTCAAGTCAGACATTGTAGGATTGAGCCTGATGCCCTCTCTCTCCAGCGACGCGTGGGAACTGAGCCAATCTCCTTGTCTCTCCGCCTGGGGCTCCCGCTTTCAAGAAGATCACACCTGGATAATATAAAGTGGTAAAATACACAAAAATGATGAAATGTGGATATCATTGACTGTTTTTATGCAACTGCATGGTTAAAAAAAATCATCCTATGGGTCATAATGATCAGATCACTAGCTCCTTGAAGACATGGCCCAAAAGGATCCTTCTCTGGTGTTGGAACCACTGCAGACATTCACGGAACATTTTCTATCTGCTGAATAATGTGCGAGGCACTTTTAGACAGATTATCTCATTTAATCCCAACAGCCCTATCATGTAGGTACGACCATTATTCTCAAATCAAATAGGAAACTAAAGCTCAGAAAGGTCACATGATCTGCCCAAGATCATGCAGCCAGGAAGCAGCAGAGTTTGAGTTTGGTCGGGCCAACTCTAGACCAGGTGCTCTTGGCCATTATTTTATTTTCTTTTTTTAAAATAATTTTTTCTTTTATATTTATTTATGTTTGAGAGACAGAGAGAGACAGGAGGAGCAGGGGGAGGAGCAGAGAGAGAGAGGGAGACACAGAATCCCAAGCAGGCTCCAGGCTCTCAGCTGCCAGCACAGAGCCCGACGCGGAGCTCGAACCCGCAAACTGTGAGATCATGACCTGAGCCGAAGTTGGACACTTAACTGACTGAGCCCCCCCAGGCACCCCACTTGGCCGTTATTTTAGATCACTACTTCATCTTAGTAACAATTCCATCAGTAACTTTTTTTTTCTCCCCTAGTTGGTGTGCTCAAACACCATAACACTGGTGAATAGAGATGCAAATTCCTGACTTTGTTTTCAAAGTAAGATATTAACAGCATGCCTTTCTGGAATGATCCACCTTGGGCTTTCTGGCTTTCAGCCCTTTATATTCCTGGTACTTTTAGAGCTCTGTGGCCTTTGTTTCCTTTCCGTTTACCGATGCTCAATTGTTATTAATTGCACAGTTTCACAGCAGTAAAAAGAAAAAACAGAAAAATAGAAAAGTCGCCTGTACTTCCATCCATTTTTTAAAATCTAGATTAAATACTGCCTTTTCCAAGAAATTATCCTGGGAGTGTTTTTTCCCATATGCATACACACATATGTGTAGACACACACACACACACACACACACACACACACACACACACACAGTTAGGATCGGACCTTCTTTCGCTAAACTACAAAGGCAGGGCCCAAGTCTGATTCATCCTGGCTTCTCCCACAGCACCTGATAGGGGGCCTCGCTCAGCTTACCTGCTCAGTAATTATTGGTTGAATTATAACCAGCATATAATAAAACTTTATGTTCTTCTCCAAGGGACAGTGAGTAATTACACAGGTGTAAAGTCAGCCAACTTAGCCGGTGTCTGGCTCCTAGTCTTGGCAAGGCTCCGGGTGTTTCTTAAAGTTGACATTCTTCTTAGACTTGCAGTCTGACTGCACGAAGCTCTCCAGGGAATAAAAATGAGCCTGCTGTCTGAAATGTTTATGAAAATGGCTAAATTTAGATTATCGAAGACTTCAAGAATCCTGGGGCCTTCGAGGTTGAAGACCGTGATAGTGTTTACAGGCAGCTTGTAACTCTTGAGAAGCAAAGAGTTTTCTTCAGAAATTCTCCATCTGAGGCATTGAACATGCTACTCAGAGGCGGTTTTAACTTCTCAGTAACGAATGGAACGAAGCAAGGGCGTATTCAAGCAGACAGATTGGGCCTTTGGTTTTTCCCTGCTTGTTCACCCCATCCTAACTTTTAGAGGACAGAAGTGCTACCTTTGACCCAACTGGAATTACTTCTAGAAGAGAAGGCACTCTGCAGCTTAAACCTAATATGAGGATTAATTTTTTGACCCAATTGGAATTACTTCTAGAAGAGAAGGCAATCTGCAGCTTAAACCTAATGTGAGGATTAATTTGCCGTCTTGGATCGAGATGGATCCTGTTCAGAAGATTCCAGAAGGACATATCTGTTGTGATTGTGCTGAAATCTTAGGAGCGGGTTAAAGACCCAGAGTGAGGGAACTTGCTCTAAGGAAAATGTTCATGGCAGAAAGCCTGCCATATAAATTTGGTTCAAGCTGCGTGGGGATTGGTATTGTTTTTTTCTGGTTTCTAAGCAGTGGTTCTCTCTGGGTGTCTTTGCAGGGTCAGAGGAGGGGCAGGAAACTCTTGAGGGGAGGAAGGGTTTCTTACACGAGGTTTTTCGTGTAACCGGGTAAGGCCTCAGAGAACAGAGTTAGAGGAACACGCCATGGTGAGAAGGCAAAGCTTCTGAGTCTGTCCGTGTCTGGGGTGGCCATTTGGTTTGCACTCAGTCTCCCCGTGGGGAAGGCGGTATGTGCAGTTATTGGGAGCCCCAGCTCAGCTGGGCACCTTGGACCTGACTTTGACTTGCACCCCCTGGTTCCCCGCTGTGGCTTTGAACAAATTACTCTGCTCACCAAACCCCTCAGGTGCCTTATCTGTAAGGAAGGAAAGGTGATAGCACCCACTTCACCGACTGGGGAATGAAAGGAGATGATTTGTATGAAGCTTATCCAGTGCTTAACCCACGGCCTGGCACATTAGTATTATTAAACTATTGCAAAACATCTGAAAGAAAATGCAAGCGGGACATTTTGCTAAAATGCAGTGAATCAGCAGCAAAATCCTCCCGGGTCACGCAAATAGGACAGAATGCTACAGAAAGGCATCTCGTAAAGCTCAGAGTTCCCGACAGCCCTGACTTAAAGGCCTAGGTGTGCAGAGCTTTGCAGGAAGAAGATGGCTGAACCGCCAGGAGAGGGAAGGCAGGGAATGGGAGTGTGGTGCTTTTCCCCAGCTGCTGCCTCCTGGCTCAGTGTCTAGAGGGTAGTTTGTTTGTAAACAGAAAGCTCCAAATTGCCACTCTTTGCCAATCCCCTGCCCAAGTGGGAAGAGCCTCTAATGAGCCAAAGCATTAGTAATTACTGCCGTGAGCTCTGCTGGGGAGTTTGATTGAGGACTAGGGCAGGGGGAGGAGACTGCTCATCAGACTAACGGAGGGACAGGGATTGGGGTCGAGGCTGGGGAGTCACTGTGGGCTCCCCAAAGCCGAGCGAGGGAAAGAGCCTGTTAGCCAGGCCACTCTCTTCAGGGCTGTGAAATTTCCTTTGAAGCCGGGCAAGGATTCTCCTCTTTGTCTTCTAAAGCAGGAACTAACTTGCCCCTGGTTTGCCCAAGGAGTGATAAAGGCAAGGAAGCCTCTGAAAGGCGGAGGGGAAATTCTTTTGTTAAAGAGACATCCCAGCCAAAGCTCCGGAGGAATTTTTCCAAGTCCAGCCCAGCCCAGCCCTTAGGAATTTGCTTGGGCGGGTCGTTCACAGCAGCCCAGATGGTCAGGCAGGTTCAAACCCAGAGGTTTCCCTCTTGCCTTCAAAGTAGCCAAGAGCAACACTCTACTGGGATCCAGAGCGTAAGTTCCAGTAAGAGACAGGATGCTGCCCTGGGCAGCTTCGCGGCACTGGCCCTTCCGGAGTGCGTTCAGTGACGTACCAGCACAGCCAGCCACGTCTGGTTGGCAGGGGCCTCACAAGGGTTAGCCCTCTGCCTTAAGGGGTTCTAAGAACTCGTGATCTGGCCAGACAGTTTGGATTTAGATTCTATTGTTGCCACCTCCCAGCTGGGTGTCCTCAGGCAAATTGTTCAACCTCTCTGTGGGCTTGGTTCCCTCACCTACAAACTGGGGGTAATAATAATAGCCATCTCATAGAACTATTGTGAGGGATCTCATCTGTGCCCATATGTAAAATATTGACCAAAGTATCCTGCAGAGAGGAAGCCTTTGACAAAGGTGAGCCACTGTCTTTGTTTTTTCTCTAGGCAATTTGTTCCAAACTCCGTCAGGCCTAAATGTGAGGCGATTCTTTCTTGGAGGTATGTATCTGGGCTATACTATGTAACAGATGACTCAATTTTACACAAGGGAGTGACTCTTTGTGGCTCCCCATCTGTAAAATGGGGATAACACTAGTACAGGTTTTGCAAGGTTATTGGAGAGAAGAAATGATACTCCATGTAAGATGCTCTATCCAGCATTAAATATGTATTGCAGTGTGTGCACGTGTGTGTGTGTGTGTGTACATAAATCCTACATGTTGGGTATATAACTCAGGGGTAGAGCATGATTGTTAAAATACAGTTACAAGTAATAGAAAATCTGCCTGAATCTGACCTAGCATCTTGAACGATACAGAAATGGATTCTAGCCTGTAGCAACAAGTTCCGAGGCAGAGTAATCTTCAAGCCTGGTTGACTCAGAGGCTCCATGGTGCCGTCCAGCACCCAGGTTCCTTTCCTTTCTTTGCCCTGCTTTCCATTAAGTTGGTAGCCACACAGCTTAAGCAGATCGAGGAGTCATGCAGACATGACGAGAGATGAGCTCTTTCTGTGCCTTGCTCTTAGGAGTTAGAAAAATGCCCTGGACTTATCCCTTCCCCCGAGAGAAAAATCTCTCTAAGGTCTCGCTGACCACATGTGTGTCTCACGCCTTTACCAAAGCCAGCTACTGGAAAAGGACACGGGATTCCCTGAGACCAAGCGGGTGGTGGACATCTGAGCAGTGGGGGCTACTGCTGGGAAGGAGGGAGAGCAGACACTGGGAAGGCCGCCCTGTCCATCACGGAGCCTGAACTCATTTCTCAAAAGCTCCCCCCTCCAAGCCTCTGCAACCAGGACAAATTTAATCCTTTTGTAGATTTTGAAAGGGCACCTTCATGCTCCTTCTTCCCCAGGATGCTTTGCCAGCCACTGGCGGGAGGAAGGAACCAAATTCTGCATTTCTTACGCCAACAAATGCCCCCACGCTCCAGGGCAGGCCTGGCTCTTGCAGCATGTGACTGGCTTGGGACGGTTTAGTATTGTATGGACTGTCCCTGATTCGATGGGTTCGAAACTGCATGGCCGGCCCCCGTCAGTGGAGCCAGGACGCCTGGGCCTGTGGCTGCTGTGACCGTCAGTCAGACCTGCAGGGCATGAGCCGCAGGGGTGGCCCATCGAGGGCGGGTTCTAGGAGGCTGGAGAGAGCAAGCTGTTGTAAAACTAAGCTGTTCACTATTGTTATTACGGACCGAACGCGTCCCTCCCAAATCAGATGTTGAAGTCCTAAACCCCCCGTGTGGTGGTGTCGGGAGGGTGGAGCCCTCATGAATGGGGTCGGTGCCTCTAGAAGAAAGCCCTTGCGAGCCCGGCTCTCCTCCATGTGAGGCTACAACAGGGAAGTGGCCATCTACAAGCCAGGCGGCAGGCCCTCACCAGGCAGGATCTGCCAGCACCTTCTTCTCGGATGTGCCCTATTCCAGAACCGGGGCAGATACACGTTTGTTGTTTCAGCCACCCGGCTTAGGCCAGTCTGTTACGGCGGCCCCAGCGGACTGAGCCAACTGCGATGATGGCTGGTATGTCACCATTTTAGGCAAAACCTAGTGGATTTTAAGTGTTGTTATGTGTCTGGTCTCAGTGTCTTCAGCCTCCACACCAGTGTCCTTCCTGCCACCTCACATTCACATCTTACTTCCCCTTCCGGGTCTCGACCAGACGGCACCTCCTTGCGAAATACTTCACCGGTGCCCGTGCTGGAGGTTTCTCGTTCCTTCCTCTGACATTTCAGCACCATTGCTGTGTCTCCCTCTTGCTGCCCTCGGTACACACTGACCTGATATTTCAGTTCTTGATAAACTAGCGTTGTCTCTCCTCTGGACAGTTAGCTTCTGGGGAAGAGGCCGGTGGCCATGACCGGTTTACGTTTGCCCTCTACCCAGGGCCCGGCCGGGGTATGGGGACTGGGGTGCAGAGGAAAGAGCACTGTGTGGGGAAGAGAGATTCTGGATTACAACTTGACATCACGCCATGCCCTGGGCCTCAATTTTCTTTAACCAGGAGATGAAGGGATTCAGAAAAGTTTTCTCTAAAATTCTTTTTTTTTTCTTAAGTATCTTTAAAATTTTTGTTTTAAGTAGGCTCCATGCCCAACGTGGGGCTTGAACTCACGACCCTGAGATTAAGAGTCACATGCTCCACTGACTAAGCCAGCCAGGCACCCTTCTTTAAAATTCTTTATGGTCAAGTAGGCTGCTGATAAAGTGTGACGTAATGTGGTGGTGGGAAGGGGGTGGAATTTTAGGGGTGTGTGTGTGTGTGTGTGTGTGTGTGTTGGGCAGTGGGAAGGATAGTTCAGCTTCCTTCCTGACACACTGTAGAGACCTCCATGTAAGTTTTCTAAATGGAACTGGCCCACAGAGCCAACTCTTTTCATAAAAGAGGCAATTTACAGGTTAGGTAAGGGCTTCATATAATTAAACAGAGCTGAGTTTGAATCCTGGTCCCATCAATTAACAAGTGTGATTTCGGACAAGCTATTTAATCTCTCCGAGCCTCAGTTTCCTTATTGGCAAAACTGGAATGATTTGAAGCTTAAATTTGACAATATACCTAAGGTACATGTTATGAGGATTAAATTATAAATCTAAGACACCCCGCATGGGGCCTGGCATATACACGATAAAATAATCATCATTAATGCACATATTAATTATTATTAATAGGTAAATTCTTAAATGTTAAGCCCCCAGAAAATGTTTGTCTGATCTTTATTCCCTCCTGATGATACGAAATAAATGTAGGGTTCTCGTGTAAGTGGAGACAGACACCCCCCTCTTTTTTACTCTCCTGTATTTTCTTCCCTCCCTTGCTGACTTTTGACAGAAAAATAACCCAAGCATTCTTTTGAAGTTTTTAACAGACTTGCATAGTGTACATAGCAGCTCCTACTTTAACTCACTCTCCCTGTTGTGGTTCTCGCACTCAGTGTAAATCCTCTGCAGAAGTTTCAGGCTCCTTTTGAAGCTTTACTCAGTACCCTTCATCATAATAACTTTTTTTTTTTTTTTTTTTAAATTTTTTTTTTCAACGTTTTTTATTTATTTTTGGGACAGAGAGAGACAGAGCATGAACGGGGGAGGGGCAGAGAGAGAGGGAGACACAGAATCGGAAACAGACTCCAGGCTCCGAGCCATCAGCCCAGAGCCTGACGCGGGGCTCGAACTCATGGACCGCGAGATCGTGACTTGGCTGAAGTCGGACGCTCAACCGACTGCGCCACCCAGGCGCCCCTCATCATAATAACTTTTAAGGACAGACAGCCAAGCCCATACCTGCCCAGGTGATGGGAGATTGGTTGGGAAGATGCCTTCCTTCTCCGTGAAGAAAGACATTCTATCTAATCACTGCCAGGCAGTGGAGGGGAGAGGATGCTTGCAGACTGACGCCTTCCGAATCTCGCCAGCCCAGAATGAGTAGCACATGAACGAGGCTCCGCTCGACAATTCTGGGCAGGTGCCCAAGTCCTGCTAGGATGGTCCCCATGGCCCTGGAGGAGCAGTGCCAAGTGTCTGTGTGCTGCCAGATAGCTCCCCACCTCGGGCACCATTCCCTTGCCAAGATGTTTCTAGATCGCGCTTCTAAACTTCTCCATAAAATTCCCAGAAATGGAATTGGAAAAGCTGGAAATTGCAGGGAAATATTTGGATCTCCTCCATGATGCTGTTGAAGTGATTACCGTTGAAACAACAAAAAAATAGCAGCTTAGAGAAAATGACAGTCTTGCATTCGTGGTCACGTGAGCCTTTGCGTGGCTCAGGTACACCTGGCCGCTAGCTCTCACGGGACCGTGTGCTTGGGCCACTGCCTGGATGGCAGGGGGTGAGGGGTTTCCAGTGTCCACCTGTTGGCACAGACTCTCTCCCAGACTCAGATGCATAGGGCTTCTTAGCTGAAATGTGGCTTGCTGATGGGACGATACATAAGAAAGCGTTCGTTTACCCCAACCCCCCCACAATTCCCTTGCTTTCCTTGGTGATGCTGCTGCTCTAAGGGAGAGTGATGATGGTGAATCAGAGTTTCCCCATGTTAGTCATCCCTTAGGCCTCAGAGAATCGATGTTAGAGGGAAAAGAGCCTGGAAGCCAATGTGGTTTTAATAGTTTGAGACCCAGTGGGGTTGAATCCCTTTCTGGACTGTCAATAGTTTCAGCCTAGAACAAATGGCGAAAATAGGAAGAAAAACAAGTGCATTTTGGTAGCAATAGCAACTGAAGGCAATTTTTAAAAAGTCCTAGAGAAAAATCCTTGTGTTGCAAGGTCACACCTGTGCATGGATAATGGTGTGTTTTCGTTTGCTGTCAGTGCATGTTTCAGTGTCTCGGCCATTACCGAAATTGCGGAAAATTGTCGGATGCTGTTAAGTTTGAGGATGTGAGTGAAAATGTTAAGAGTTAGTGCTTGTGGAGAATGGGGGTTTTTTTTGGCCTCAATTTCTGTTCTCTTATTGACATAAAGGGTAAACCTTTGATGAGAAGTCCATGTAAGTTTATTTACTCTAGAAGCAAAAAATTTTTCCCTCGTCTTTCCTCCCCTCCTTATATTCTCTTTCCCACTCTCCCTCCTTTTTCTTCCCCTCCCTCGCCATTTTTTGTTTGTTTGTCGGTTTGTTTTGTTATTTGGGGCTTTTTTGGTGTTTTTTTTTTTTTTTTTTCTGGCTTGTCTTAAAATCACACGGAGGTAGATTTACAAGCTCAACCTAAGACCCCAGTGTGTTCCCATCACAAAGGATACTTTGGGAAAACGCGGCCTTCAAGGAGGTCTAGCTGTGTCTGCTTAAAATCTTTAAAACCTTCATTTTCAGTGCCTCCCCATGTATTCACAGTTAGATTCATTTAAAATTCCAATAAAATACACAGGCTGAAAGTGTCTTAGCTCTAGCTACCAGGTTGTTTCTAACGGTAAATGTAAATGGGTGGAGGGCTTGAGCTTCTTAACAATGACTTTTGGAAATATGTCAACGTTATTGCACACAACTGGGCGAGCGTTTGCTTTTTAAGGGCCGTAATGCCTTCTGTAAGATGTATGGCCCACGTGCTTTTACCTGCTATGTGAGATGGCTGCTCTCGCAGGAGGAGGAGAAGGTGCCAGATTTGTGCATTTCTCGCCTCCCTGCCAAGGCTTATGAGTGAAGGAAGCACTTCAGCTTGAAAGCTCCTTAGCCCCCAGCATTTGCTGCTCTAGAGGGAGTGGAGGAGCTCGTTAAGTGATATTTATCTCACTTCATTTTCATGGACACCATCACATGAGACTGTTGGACCCACTGGAGCCAGAAGACCTCTCGTACTCATTTAAAACAATAAAATCCCTCTTCCGCCCTGTGGCCCCTCAACGCGACAACTGTACAAAGTACATTTTCTCGGGCTACTGAATTACAGGCATTGCCTCTGTAATGAAGCTTTCAGGAGAAGCCACCCTGGGCTGTATTTTCAGTTAGATGGGCCCACATTTCTTCTCAAGTGCTTGCTAGCTCTCTGGCTAGACTGCCACCATGCAGTTATGTCTGTGAAAGAAAGGACATGTCTAATTGAGGTCAGTGTGAGTCACAGTTTATAGTAATTATTTCGGGGATGGAACAGTGGGAGGGGACATCACCTAATGAGGCCAGCGCGGGTTCCAAGGCTGCTCTTGGCTCGGCCCCCACTGTCTCATCACAGTGGACTGCTGCCAGGGCCAGGAAACATTGCTTGGAACGATGGTTCCTAATTTGAAATATCTGGGTGAAGATAGCATTGTGGCTTGAGCTGTAACATGTAATAGTTTTGAAAGTTTTCATCCGAATTTTGGTTTTATACATGAAGAAGTTAGATAATTCTGTGCATCTTGAGGTGAGGAAACACCATCCTCCTTCTAACTCCTCCTCCCTTTTACAGTACTGCTTCCCTAGAAAACTCTTTCAGTTTTGAGCTCTGTTTCAGTTATGTAACTCCATTTTTCTAATGGATATACTTACACCGTGATTTTGTCATTCTTTGGCTTCACATATTAATTTTATTTCCTATGTGAAAGATGACGATTTAGATCTCGCATCCTTCCTGCCCTTCCGTGTACACATACCTGTGCTCGCTCTCTTAATTCCTTCAATGTGATTATATCAGAATTTTCATGAAATGACTGTTCGGGATTTCTGTTAAACTGAGAATATACATTTTTTTTTTTTTTTTTACCAACCAAGTCATGTTTATACATCTTGTCTTGCACAAATTTGGTTTCTCTGGAGTTTATAATTGCCTTTGATTTTCCCCTCATTTTCTACATGCCTATTAGCCAGTCATTCCCAAACTCTCACCTGTAATTGTAAACCTCTTTTAAATTTGTTTGGGTATGTCAAGTAAGCTCTCATTTTCAATTTCTTCTTGGATGTAGGGCTCCTTCATCCTTCTAGTCCACTTGGACTGGTGGCTGTCTAGGTTTGTTCCTTAGCAATTGACCTGGGGTTTCCCTTCATCATCACTCTAGAAATTCCCCTTGGCATGTCTTCATCTAACTTTAGTGGAACATGCCTTCTGGAACTTACCATAGAAAAGGTACCTGGAATGTATATTTTTCTTGAGAATCTACATATATGGGCATAATAGTTATGTCCCTTTTAGCTCCTCTGTAGGTTACTTTCATGTCATGTTTTTGTTGCTTTTTAAAATCAATTCCACGGGGCGCCTGGGTGGCGCAGTCGGTTAAGCGTCCGACTTCAGCCAGGTCACGATCTCGCGGTCCGTGAGTTCGAGCCCCGCGTCAGGCTCTGGGCTGATGGCTCGGAGCCTGGAGCCTGTTTCCGATTCTGTGTCTCCCTCTCTCTCTGCCCCTCCCCCGTTCATGCTCTGTCTCTCTCTGTCCCCAAAATAAATAAAAAACGTTGAAAAAAAATGTTTAAAAAAAAAGAAAGACAGAGAGAGACAGAGCACAAGCAGGGGCGGGGGCAGAGAGAGAAGGGCACAGAATCTGAAGCAGGCTCCAGGCTCTGAGCTGTCAGCACAGAGCCCGATGCAGGGCTCGAACTCACGAACCGCGAGATATGACCTGAGCCAGAGTTGGATGTTCAGCCGACTGAGCCACCCAGGCACCCCTTAATGGTCTCTTTAAATGTAAGACTTTATTGCATTCAGTTTTGTGATGTGAGCTTATATTATTCTTTGATGACTTTCTTCCTCTCTGCTTTTCCCGTCATCCCTGTTCCCTTTCTCTGAGACTTTTGGCATATTCTCTCTGCCGCTTATATATTTTTTTCATCTTTTCCTTGACTTTTTGTTTGATTTGCTAGAAGCTACCTTCAAACTTAACATTCAGCTTCTGTATTATTTTTTTGGCAATAACAATTTTTAATTTCCAAGAGCTTTTTCTTACTCTCTGATTGTCCCATTGTCCCAGTCCCCCTTTCTTGTTTTATGGATAAAATCTAATCTGGAATCTCTGTTTTGCTTGTATGTTATCTCTTTGCTCCCCCTAGGGCCATCTTGTTTTGTTCTATGTATGTCTCTCTCATATTTCAGACTGTCCTTCAATGTCAGGAAACCCTTGGTGGTCTGTTCATGCTTAAGAATGAGGAGATGAAAAAGCAAGTGGGGAACTATATACACGTTGAGGGAAAGCTTTGCTTCATGATGAACAGGTGGGGCCAATCATTATGCCAGAGTTTCCCAAATGGCCGAATTTCTGTAGTCTTGTTCTAGGCTTCCAATATCCACATCAGATGCCCTTATTCTCTTCTGAGACTTCATTTCATTCTTTGGACAAAGAGCACTCCACTTGTTGTTTGTCTGATTGGATTTTGCTTTGGCTTTTATTTTTCACTTGCTCAGGGAAGGCCTAGCTGCCAGATATTCTGTAGCTAGGGGCAGAGGTGGGAGTCAACCCTTCCACACACAACCTTTGAGTCAATCTCCCTGTCGCAGGTGTACCCTCGTTCTGTAGGACATGATATTGCCCAGTCCCAAGTCTCTCCAGAGTTCCACAGGGCTAGGGGATCGTACTCTCACTCAGTTCCATCCACCTTTCCTAACGACCACCGCTTGGGTCTTCTCAGTGCTGCCCTTCCTTGAGCATCCTTCCTCACTCACGGTTACATCATTCAACTCATATTGTGCATAAATGTGTTTGAATGTCTAATTTTCTGATAGCCTTTATTCATGGTTGTGGGTTTGTGTTCTTTTTATTTCCCTACCATCATTTTGATGAGGAGGGCTCGAAGATAAATAAATACTAGCCTATCCTCTTGATCAAATACCGTGATTTTTTAAAAAGCCTCATTGAAGGGCTAGAATATAGAATGGGGTGGAAATACACAGTTTTAAAATGAGCACATTTTTGTGTGATTTGCATTTGGAGCAACTCAGAGTCACAAAAGAGGAAAACTCACTTCTCTGATGATTACAATATTATATCCTGAAAACTCCTGGATTCCTCTGTAAATGCAGGAACTGATGATACCAACGGCAATCGTGGTCATAACATAGGCGACAGCATATTTATGTTTTCCCAGCACTTTATGGTTTTTCAAAACACTTTTACGTGCACTGTCTTGCGTTACAGACCCCATTTCCCCTACCAGCATTATGATCTCCGTCTTAAGCTAAGGAAAATCACAGAGACCAAGGATTTGCCAAAGATTACGCAACAAGCCCCGTTGACCACTACAACTCCACCTTCTCTTTGTTAGCGGTTTGCATTGTAGCGACTACGGTGGGTGGCTGAGCTTAGTGCCAGATAACTTGCGTGACTTCACATGATCTGAAATCTTTACTTCTCAGCTAAGTAGCTCGGGAGGAATTTAATACTCCTCTCTGGTGGAAGGTTTCCGGAAACAATGAGTTGTCGCTGTGTGAACAAAGCCTGTGCTCTTTCACTTGGCCTACGACAGAGAACCGTATACCCACTGAACTTCCAATTCCATTGTGCCGCCGAAATCTATACTTTCAGGCCTGTGCTTTTGCATTTTCCTCTGAATTATCACCTGAGAAAAAGTTCTTATATCTTTACACGTTCATTTGTGTGTTAATACAATAGGGCCTGTGAAAGATGGTATCAGGTACCAGGTCAGCGTGAACCTACTGTTGGAATCCATGTCTGGAGAGAGAAAGTTCCACATTCCCATTGCTGAGCCTCAAACCAGTGAAATGCAATATTAGGCTTTTGACCTCACGTCGAGATTACTAAGGAGATCTCCTCAAATGCAGACATGCTTATACTCTTCCTAATAATTACTGGCATCAGTTGCATTTTCATGGTTAATACAATCAGTAAATAATTGTAATCTAGTTATGTAGCGTAACTATTCAATGTGGGAACATTTGTAATAAGATACAGAAAAGAAGAAAATGAGTCACAGGCGATAACATCAGGTAGGGTGTATCCCCAGCTTTTAGATGGATGGATAGAATTAGAGAGAGAGAGAGAGAGACTCAATTATATACGTATATACACCTATGTTACAAAACTGTGTGGATAAGTGGCCTGCATTTAACTACATATTAAGGTCACATTGTTCACACTGTTTTGAAATATTTCCTCAGACATATAGTCGTCTTCTACATCATTTACAATGTCATCCTAGGGTTTCATCTTCATTTATTATTTCTTTTTTCTTTTCTTTTCTTTTCTTTTCTTTTCTTTTCTTTTCTTTTCTTTTTTCTTTCCTTTCCTTTCCTTTCCTTTGTTCTTTTCTTTTCTTTCTTTTCTTTTCTTTTCTTTTCTTTTCTTTTCTTTCTTTTCTTTTCTTTTCCTTTCTTTTCTCTTTTCCTTTCCTTTCCTTTCCATTCCTTTGTTCTTTTCTTTTTCTTTTTTCTTTTCTTTTCTTTTCTTTTCTTTCCTTTCCTTTCCTTTCCTTTCCTTTGTTCTTTTCTTTTCTTTTCTTTCTTTTCTTTTCTTTTCTTTTCTTTTCTTTCTTTTCTTTTCCTTTCCTTTCTTTTCTCTTTTCCTTTCCTTTCCTTTCCTTTGTTCTTTTCTTTTCTTTCTTTTCTTTTCTTTTCTTTTCCTTTCTTTTCTCTTTTCCTTTCCTTTCCTTTCCATTCCTTTGTTCTTTTCTTTCTTTTTTCTTTTCTTTTCTTTTCTTTTCTTTTCTTTCCTTTCCTTTGTTCTTTTCTTTTCTTTTCTTTTCCTTTCCTTTCTTTTCTCCTTTCCTTTCCTTTCCTTTGTTCTTTTCTTTCTTTTCTCTTCTCTTCTTTTCTTTTCTTTTCTCTTCTCTTTGCTTCTCTTCTCTTCTCTTCTTTCCTTTCCTTTCCTTTGTTCTTTTCTTTTCTTTCTTTTCTTTTCTTTTCCTTTCTTTTCTCTTTTCCTTTCCTTTCCTTTGTTCTTTTCTTTTCTTTCTTTTCTTTTCTTTTCTCTTCTTTTCTTTTCTTTTCTTTTCTTTCTTTTGAGAGAGAGAGAGAGAGAGAGAGAGAGAGAATGCACACGAGCAGGGGAGGGGCAGAGAGAGGGAGAGATGGAATCCCAAGCAGGCCCCATGCTGTCAGCGCAGAGCCTGACGCAGGGCTTGGACCCATGAACTGGGAGATCATGACCTGAGCTGAAATCAAGAATCAGACACTCAAGTGACTGAGTCACCCAGGAACCCCTTCAGTTATTTATTTCTCCTATTATAGAGGAAAAAATACAAATAAAGCAATGTGGGAGATCAAGGTAAAGTAATTTCGATGGTCTCACTAGGAGTCTCCAAAAGACATTAAACTAGTACTTTTGAACCATGAGTTAATTTTTTTTTAGGACACAATCTATATGATTCAGCGCCCTAGAAAGGTCATCTCTGAGCTGTTTTTCCGGTTAGATTTCTTTTTCTAAAAGTAGGCGACAGTGTGTTGCCCTGGAAGCAATGAAAATGATCCGTTCGATATCTTCATGTCTTCCTGTCAGTTATTGACTAGACCTTCTCATCTCAGTCTTCTTAGCAAGTTAAATCATTAATTGAACTACCACTTATTGAGTCTTGAGCTCTTGGGCTAGGAATTCTGGATATGGAGAAAACTAACAGCCAAATAAGCGAAACATGAGTGGGCTCATTGGAAGCTTCTAGTCCGGTGAACAAGTCACTGGTGATTTCTGTGGATCACGGCTCCCCAAGTCTTGGCACGCAGAGAAAACTATCATATTTTTACAGTAGATTAGGACAGATAGACAAGGCTGAGTTGATCACGTGGGGCTTAAGCCTTCCTGAGGGCTGAAAGCTGAATACCTCATCAGGCCTGATCATGCCTGTTACCATTCCCACCACACCGACCGCCCCGGTATAGCAGTTGACGAGCTCTCCAACGGTGAGCTTTCTTTTGGGGGGAGGGCAAGAAGAAACTCTTGGTACGGGACGAACCTTGCGTGGTCAGTTGTGGAAAGAAAAACAAAAGTGAAAGTATAATAAAATCCCGAAGAAGGAGAATTCGGTTTGCTTCCTGTTTTTGTCTGTTTCGTTGTTTTAGGCCCTTTAATAAAGTTTTTGCCTTCCAGCTCTTGCTGAGCTGGAAGTAAGTGAATTTGTGAGCGTATTCAGGGGTCCACATTTATCTTATCTTTCTGTTCCCATGGAGGATTTAGGCCTAAATTATCCTTGGTCGACGGGTGACTATTCAATTGCTACCATTTCTTGAAGCTGCATTTTTTCCCCTCTTGGTATGAGTTTTTTAGAAGATTGCATTTGATGAACAAATAAAAGTCTACGTCTTTCTCCAGTTCTATCCGTGGGAATAATTTCTCACTGATAAGAGGACTGATCTTTGTGGCTCCATGAAATCTTGGTGGTTGTATTATGACTTGTCCTTTAAGCACATGACTGGTGACACCATTTCCCCGGTGGGCGGAACCTTCCTTCTTTATTCTGGAAGAAAATCAGGATAGCATCGGCACAATCAGAGTGCTTCCTGAACCTAAGTCTCTAAAAGTACTGTTGTGTAGAGGATGGGGTCTCGTCAAGTTATCGGAGCAAAATCAAAGCTGTCGACTACAATAGAACTCAAACCTTCACTGTATTAGTTATCTATTACCGCATAAAAAATTACATCCAAACACAGCAAATTGTGGGGCATGTGCGGGGCAGGACTGCTGGAGCATCTTACCTGGTGGGTCTGGATCACTGCCTCCACCTGAAGATGTAATCATAGGGGTGGCTAGCTTGACTGGAGTCATTTGATGCTTGACTGGAGCTGATTCTGAGGTGGCTGGCAAGTTTGTGCTAGCTTGTAGCAGGAGGCCTAAGTCCTTCACCACATGGACCTTTCAAGGGCTACTTTTATCCTCATAACAGGGCAGCTGACTTCCTACAGATTGCTCGGAGAGAGAGAGAACAAGACAGAAGCCATAGTGAATTTTATGATCTAGTTGAGTTGTACCATTTCTACAGTATCCTCTTGACCACCCAGTCAGCTCTATTTCATGTGGGATGAGACCATATGAGGGTGTGAATGCCAGGAGGTAAGATGAGCTGGATGTTATTTTGGAGGCCGGCCGTCATAGTCTACCTTCTGTCCCTAATGATTCATGTGCAAAACACACTCCCTCCTTCCAAAGATGCCCCTCCAAATATCATCCCATTGGCATCAGCTCAAAGTCTGGAACCTTGTCGTCTAAATCGGGTCCAGGTGTAATTCCTTAAGCGCAGTGTTGTTAATACCAGTCTTCTCGATCTAAAGACCTGTGAGCTAAAGAGGCGAGTTATCTTCCTCAGGCATGTACAGTGGCAGGACAGGCAGAAAACAATTGCTGTAGACACTCCTGTTCATAAAGGGGGAAATGCAAAGCACATGGGAGTCAAGGGACCATAACGATTCTAAAACCCAGCAGGCACAGGGTGATAGTTTCTTATCTGGATTTAAGGACGAGGAATAATTCCTCATATGGCTTTGGGGTCTGCCCTCTGAGCTCTTGGTTATACCCTCTGAGTCACTGCTCCTTTTACGTGGACGATAGCTCATGTTTCTTCTTTTTAAATGTTTATTTATTTTATTTATTTTTGAGAGAGAGCACAGTGGGAGAGGGGCAAAGGGAGCAGGAGAGAGAGAGTCACAAGTAGCCTTCACACTTAGCATGGAGCCTGGAGCAGGGCTCAATCTCATAAACCTGAGCCGAAATCAAGAGTCGGATGCTCAACCGAGCCACCCAGGTATCCCGATAGCTCATGTTTCTATCTTCACAGTATTTTCAGTCTGCATTTGGCGGTATAACTCCGGATTCATAGACTTTTTTTCCCTTTGGTACTGTCTCTGTCCCTTACAGTCCGAGCTGATAATGTATCTGCCAATACTATTCTCTTGAAAACATTGTGAGTCTATTGTTAATGTCACTGGATGGGGTGCCTGGGTGGCTCAGTCAGTTAAGTGTCCAACTCGATCTCAGTTCAGGTCTTGATCTCAGCATCGTGAGTTCAAGTTCTGTGCTGGGCATGAAGCCTAGTCAAAAATAAATAAATAAATACATACATACATACATACATACATACATGCATACATACATGCATACATACATATAAAAAAATAAACTAAAACAAAGATTAAAAAGGAATGTCACTGGAGCTGATTCCATTAGACATAGCCACATTCGAAATGTGTTTGAGATAAGCCCTTTTCTACCTTGGGTTTTTGCTAAAACTGCTGAGGGACAACCTTAACCTTCTCAGGAGCCCTGTGGTTTGAATGGTTTTCGAGGTACCACCCTAGATATTTCTAAGGTCTGAACAAAGGATTTGATAGCCACACCCTCGGCTTTATGTTTATACCATGTTTTCCCAAGAAGGTTCTGAATTTGCTTTTTACCTGGGAACCATTTCTTAATTTTAGCCCCATTTGTCATCTGCAGAGAATGGAATTTCCAAAACCAGTAAGTCCTGGCTTTTTTTTCTTTCTTTCTTTCTTTCTTTCTTTCTTTCTTTCTTTCTTTCTTTCTTTCTTTCTTTCTTTCTTAATGATTCTTCTTTAGCTTACCTCTCTTTTCTTGCTCTTTATGATTGGAAGCAAGAAGAAACCAAATAACGTCTCCAACACTCTGGCTGCAAATCTCCTTTGCTAGATCGTCCAGCTCATTAGATACATTTTCTACTTTCTACATCACTGCAGGCAACGGGGCCATTACACCACGGTTCCATTACACCACAGGCAATGCCATTGCATAGCAAGAATCTCATTCCTCTGCTTTCCAGCAGCATTTTCTTCGTACTCTTGCCAACACAGTCTGCTTGAAGGCTAACAGGATTCTGCTAGCAGTCTCTTTGAGCCGCTTTAGGGTTTCACTAATACTCTCGCCCGAAGTTCTTTCAGCTCCTGCCCACTGCTTGGTTTGAAAGCCACAGCCATATTTTTAGCATGTATTTTGTTGTTGTTGTTGTTGTTGTTGTTATGGCAACATTCTGCTTCTAGGTACAAAAGTCTGTATCAGTTATCTGTTGCCACTTAACAAATAATCCCCAAGTACAGAGGCTTAAAACCTATTACAAACCTTTACTGTGTCACAATTTTTATGAATTTGGAAATCAGGAGTGTCTTAGCTGAATGATGCTGGCCTAAGGGTTCTCCTGAGGTTGCAGTCAGGATGTCAGCTTGTTGCAGTGATCTGAGGGCTTGACTGTGGCTGGAGGATCTATTTCAAAGTTGCCACACTCAGGTGGCTGGTTGGTGTAGCTGGCTACTGGCAGGAAGCCTCCGCTCTTTACCACGTGGCCTGCTTGAGTGTTCTCATGACACGGCAGGTGATGTCCTTCAGAGTGAGCGATCCAAGAGAGAAAACGCAGTGCCTTTTTCGATCCAGTCTCAGAAGTGACACTCCATTATTTCTGCGATATCCTGTTGGCTATACAGATGAGCCATATTCAGCGTGGGAGGAGACAACCCAAGGCTGTGACTAGCAGGGAGGCAAGAATCATCAGGAATTAATCTTGGAGTCTGGCTACTACGTTCACCTTTCTGTGCCACTAAGTAGTAATAAAGGTTGAAATTTCAGCTTCCTGGGACCCATATATTAGCAATCACTTCTTAAAAACACGTAAGAGTCGAGACAAACTGTGTATCCAGAGGCAATCACTTGCTACTCTTGTTAGCTGTGTGGTTTTTTTTTTTTTTTTTCAATTTTTAGATGTCTAAATAACATGTCTATAATGCTCCTTTGATTTTTTATTTTTAATTATCTATTGATTGCAACTAAGGAAAATGAATATTTAGCTCCTCCATAATCCCCCTCCCCAGCATCATCTGAATATCCGTACTTAATTTTGATTAGTTTTTAAAATTCAGTCTTTATCATACGACCACACAAATACAAATCATGGCAATCAGGTAGTATTTTATGCTTCCTGTTACTTTCTTTGACTTATTTTTATATCGTACCTTAGAGTTAATTATTGTGGTTTTTTTTCTTGTTTAGTTTTCTTTCATTCTAACAATAATTGATCTCCAAATTCTTCCCCTTGTTTAAATTCTTCTTAATTTCAAATACACTAGGCATTTCATCAACACCACCTGTAGCTTGACTACAACTTCGTGAGAGACCCTGAGCCCAAGCCACCCAACTGGGCTGCTTCTGGATTTATGACCATCAAAAACCGTGTCAACCTGTAAGCGTTTATTGGCATGTCCTGCTAAGTTTAGGATTGGTTTGTCATGTGGCAATAGTTAACTAATACAAGAAGTGTTGTTTTTCACTTTTCCCTCTTTTTTTCCCCCTTTGACGACTTAACAGGATCATCTCTTCTAATGTCTGGAATTTCATGATAATATGCCCTCTGTGGATATGATTGGGAATTTTACAGAGTTTTCACCTCCCTGTAAAATCTGTTTCCTCCACTTTCCTTCCTTCTTTCTTCCTCCCTCCTCTGTTCTTTGCTTTTTTTTTTTTACCTCCTTTCCCTCCTTCCTTTCTTCCTTCCCTTCTGTTTTCCTTCTCTCTTATTTTCCCTCTTCCTTTCTGAGTAAAGGTTTTCCTCATAATCTGGTGATCCTTTCCTGTCTGCTCTTAGTTTAGAGGAGACACTAAATGGGTCGTCAGGGGTTCTGAGCACATCGGGGTGGCTTGTTGACCGTGGGCCTCTTTGTAAGGTAACCTGGCTGAGCTGTTTCATTGGAGAATCCAAGTCAGTATCTCCAGCTCTTATCTGTTGGGCTGGTTCATTCCCCAGGGGAACTGTCAGTCTCATACCTTGGGTATAATCATTCTGTCTTCTACTGGCCTGCACTAAAACCCTGATTTGACCACTTACTAATCACATGATCTTGGTAAAATAACCTCTCTGAGCCTTGATATCTTCGTATGTAAGATGCAGGATATTATGAATCTGCCTCTACCTAACCGTCGCAGTTTTGTGAGGATCATATGAGTTAATATGCATAAAGTACTCAGAACAGCACCTGCCACAAAATGAACACAAAACAGGTACTGGATGGTATCATCATCGTCCTTATCATCCTGTGCTCAGTAGATCTGGGTTAAGGAAGAAGCTGGGGATCTCAGCATTTAATATATCAGCCAAATTACTCCCATTATCTCCAGTAAGGTATCCCTGTCTTCAACTACTTGGTGCCCCCCAGTCTGGAGGCTCACTGTATTAGCCTTTTCAGAGAACGGATCTGTAGTGTTCAGCCTGTGTGGGTGAGGGGCAGTCAGTTGACTGTGTGGGTGGGGGAAGGGGTCTAGATCTTAAGTTAGTCTTCTGTTCACAGCACTGACATCCCTGTAACTCCCAGGGGGTCTGCTGTTCTCCATCAGGCTGTCCCTGACTTACTCCTCTCCTGGCTTTGGGTTCTGATTTCTTAGGCCTGCTTGTCTTTCTGCTTCAAGCTTCTAAAATTTTGGTTTTTGTGACTTTTTCTATTTTTCCTTTGTCTTGTGACTCTGTTTTTTATTTATTTTTTATTTTTTCAGATGTCTCTTTATTTTTGAGAGAAAGAGAGAAAAACAGTGCAAGCAGGGGAGGGGCAGAGAGAGGGAGACACAGAACTACCATGTTAACTGGGGGTTGGGAGAGACAGGATGAAAATTCACTCTGCCTCTAACTGAAAGTCTGAAATAGGCTTATTAAAGAAGTATTTTCAAAAGCAACAAAAAATTAAGTGAATGTCATGCTTATTTTGGATTTCTTGGCACTGTGGAAGAGAGCAGATGCGTGAGCAAACCATAATGGTGGGGGTGATGTTCACAACTGTATTCGCATGCGGGCAGATGTCTCCATTGCTCTGATTCACAGAACTCCTTGCACTTGGAATTATTCACCATCTGTCTCCTGTTACATTGTAAGCTCCATGCGGGCAGGTGTCTTCATGGTGTATTGTTATAGGATTTGGAACTTCAAAAATAACAAGGATCGTCGTCGTTATCATCACCCTCAGTGTAGCAGAAGCAGTAGTCGTAATAAAAACACAACTAAGTTCACCAAGTATCTACCACCGGCTAGGTGCTGTTGTAAGCTCTTTGTATACAGTGACCCGCTGATTACTCATAGTGACTTTGAAGTAGCTAATATCATAACCTCCACAGATGAGGAAATCAAGGCTCAGAATCACTTGCTCACTTGCCCATGGCCTGT
Source organism: Panthera leo (assembly GCF_018350215.1). Lineage (NCBI taxonomy): Eukaryota > Metazoa > Chordata > Mammalia > Carnivora > Felidae > Panthera > Panthera leo. Next base: position 10,033,372 of record NC_056686.1, read on the forward strand.
AGTTAGCAAGGGGAAGAGGCACGATTTGAAATTCCCAGAGGCTGCCTTCTAAGCACAATGCTGTTCTGTTTGTTGTTGAATAACTAAAGTAGAGTCCTTCAAGCAGAACAGCTTTATCTGGGGGAAAAACAAATATGGCTCCACGCTAATGGTTGCTTCATCCGTTTCATAAGTTTGTAGGCTACCCTATGTTAAAAGCAGAATTTATTTGAGATACAAAGTGGTTTCCTGCTGAACTTTAGAATGCAGGTGAGCATATAGTAAAATGAAATGCATTTAAAATATTAATAGACCAAACGTAATTAAATAGCCCAAGTGGTAATTACAATTGAAAACAAGATTTCCTTTGATAAAGCTTTGTTACTAGCCAAGAATTAATAACAAGGGGGGCAGTGGGTCCATGTGGGACTCCTTCTGTTTGGAGAAGGGGAAACCCCATTAACTTGTTTTCTTTCTCTTGAGAATGATTACAGAATTGTTTTGAACACTGCCCAAATCTCAAACCCAGTCGTAATCTATGCAACGAGCATGATCTATAAATAGACTTTACAGTTCTTATGGGTGAACTTGGTTCTTGTACAGTCCTTGAAACTTGGCCCAGGGCTCGGCGCTGTGCAGAAACTTAATAAATATTTGTTGATGCATTGGTACATTGCTGAACTGACCTCCGCTTGGTCCCTTACCGAGCCTGCTCCATTAAATTATAATGATTTATGGGGAGAAGGCATGTCGCAAAGCACGTGATGTCAGCATTTGTGCCATCAGATGGACATAGACAGCGTAAGCTTTTTCTCTGCCCGAGCCTGCCTTCCAGGGGCCATGGATTCCCTCTCAAAATAAAGGAGGGAGACTCAGTGTTGGGACCATTTCACTTCTAAGGATGTTCATTTTGGGTTTTTGGAAATAGCTCTGGCTGAAATAAAGTACGGAGAGGGCAAGTTGCAGATTCCTTTCCCATGATGTTGCTCTTCCTATGAGGTAGTTCAATTCAAGCATAATTGTATGTCAAATCAGGGCAAAGCGATCATAGTTTTTCCTCTTAACAATTTTCTGTCTTGATGCTATCTTTGCAGTTTTGAAATTTGTCACTGAACACCCAGGACTAGAAATTACGTGCCACATTTACATAGCTGGCTTTATGTATTCCCGACAGTCTCGGAACGTGTCCTTCAGTTTGAAAACACTCCACCTCTCCGGGACACGGGGAGGCTCATGTTCCTCAGCAGACCCCCATCTCCTTGTCATGCCGTGCTTAGGTCAGATATGGCACGGGAAGATGGTCCTTCCCACTGGAAAACCAGTTTCTGATTCATTCAGCCCTACCCCAACACCCACCTCAGCGCCATGCTTCCCTCCTTAAAAGCAGGGATCATAAGGATCTATTTAACATGCGGTTTGCTTCTCTAGGTCCTTACTCTGCATCGGCATGGACCGCTGGCAGGAGGCCTCCTACCCATGGCTGCCCAGGTCTCTGGGACTTTCTCAATTGCATTTACATGCAGATTGCATCCTTGTCCTCCACAATGCTGCATCTGGCCTTGCATAATAAAATGTCAGCAGCCCCTTCCTATCAGCTGTGGACGTTGTGTTGCGTCCCAAAGCAGAGGAAGCTGCCCAGGATGCTTTCTCCTTGGATTCTTTCTGAAAAGAACACTCTGCTGTTCCTCATAGCCTTGGACTTGGAGTGGTCCCTCTTGTGCTCCTTCTAGGAGCTGCCTAGAACCTTAGGTTTGGCCGCCTTGCTCGTAACTTAACATCTCGGGGGGAGACCGGTGGCAGGGCTCTGTAAGTGGGCTGGCAAGCATTTGGTGCTGCCTAGAGTCATGTGGCTGCAGCCTGAGGTCTTAGTGGACGGTGACTGTTGTCTCATTTTAGGCCATCAGTCACCTTCTAGCAGATGCGCTCCCAGTGGACGTCAGTGTGGAATGTGGGTAAGCCCAGGAAAGGGATACTTAGCACCTAGAGTAAAACAATGCACAGGGTGCCCCTCACTTCATAATTGGAAGCCAGGTCATCTGGCTGAAGGTTCACGAGCTGGCCGAGGGTCTTGGAGCCACCTTTGATTGCCTGTGTTACCTTGGGGGAGTCATGTCTCTGTCATCAGGTTCCTTATCTGTAAAATACAGGCCGTCAGACCCTCATGGTTTTTGTAAGAATTATAGAGATACACAAAGTCAGCCTGGCTCCTGGAACACTGCAGGTGTTCAATGAAGAATTGTGTTTTTACGTACCAAAGGAATTGGACGCTATTATAAGTGTTACTGTGAGTGATAAAGTGTATTATTATTACTGTAGAGGGTTTGGCAAATAAATTCAGACTACCTTTAAATTGCAGTGAGTTCAACTTTTTAAGCCTTCCCAGCATTTTAGCCATATTTACTTAGGTACACTTGGCATGCTAATTATAAATATTATCTGTTATTAAAAGCCCATACTTTGGCTTTCTTCACTTACGTTTGATGTATTTCCAGTTTTACATACTTGGGAACCTACTTGCTTTTTTCTTTAATTTAGTCTTTAAAAGGGATATTTTAGAGGCACCTGGGTGGCTCAGTGAGTTAAGCACCTGACTTCCGCTCAGGTCATGATCTCACACTTCGTGAGTTCGAGCCCCACGCTGGGCTCTCTGCTGTGAGCACAGAGCTAGCTTGGGATACCCTATCCCTCTCTCTCTGCCCCTCCCACTGTTTCTCTCTCTCTCTCTCTCTCTCTCTCTCTCACTTTAAAAAAAGTGACAAAGGATATTTTATGGACTTAGCTAGAACATGAAGGGTAGGTTGCAGATTCTGTGTGAACCACCACATGGCCAGAGCGCACCCGGCACTGTGGGAGGTGACAACGATGTGCCAGGACTTAAGGTTGCAACCTCCAGGATTCTCAGACTCCACCATCAAAACGCAGTTCATGGAGAGCCAAGGAACTAGGACCCCTCCCCCCGAGTCAGGACAGGGCTGGAACGTTCTTTGAAACCTTGTGTTTTGTCATAAAATTTCATGTGAATGTTGTACTCACTTCCATATTTCATCCCTGCTTATTTTATCAGAGAAAGAATGGTCAGCCTCTGTCCATCCTCCCAACCCCCGAAAGGGCCTGAGACAGAGCACAAGCCATGTGTAGTCCCACCACAGGGGACCAGTAGTCTCATTTGAAAAGTGGGGCTAAGCTATTGCTCTAAACACAAAGGTGGAACCCGGGAATGTAGGAGAATGGCATGCGGCATGGCGGGCAGAGGGGGGCTGGGGAAGGGAGTAAAGTGGGGAAAGATCTTGGGGTGCAGATCTGGGCTGGGATCGGGGCATGGAAGGAATAGGGCGGCCAAACCTATGAGCCACAAAATCCACCGTTAGACACCCATCCGGTCTGAACGGCCCTGAGCCGTCAAATGGGGATGGAAATGAATTGGTTTCAGGAGTGAAGTCAGCCTCCCACAGATGGAGAACACGTTCCTTCAGGACCACAGCTACGATATTCAATCTTCTGTCACCGTAAGGTTGACGTGCCCTTGGTTCCACTGCCTCCTCCTCTATCCAGGGTCCATTGTCTCACTGTGGGTCTTTACCTGGACAATGACATTCAAATGAAAATCGGTGCGTTTTGCCCAGGCAAGTCTTCTGGCTACATGATTTTGTCCTAATCCATTTCTCACAGGGCGACTTTATTGTAATTCATTCCCGGGCAGCTTCTATTAGGTTGAAGTGGAGTTGGCCTCGGTTACGCTGGGAGGCAGGCAGCCCATACGAGAGAGAGGGAGCACCTTTTGAATCCCAGCGGAACCACGTGCAGATAGGTCGCGGCTAGCTGTGACGGCGGCGGGATGGGGAGTTCTTTTTGCTCCAGGTGGAGTTGGCGGGGCCCACGGAGGGAGACGGGAAAGTGAAAGCACCTATTGTCTTTGTGCAAATGGATACTTGCCCGCCGTTTGCTTGCGTGAGAATGTTCTGGGCAAGGTTCCAGTGAAGGTTGCCTTTTGTGCTGATTCTGAAGGAAATGGACGAGATTGGCAGGCACGCAGCTTTCTCATTGCCGTGGTGGATGTGGATGGTGTCAGTTACGGGCCACGGGACTGTGTTGCTTGAATACCGAACTCTTGGGATCCCAGGGCACTCACTTCATAGACTTAATGTAGCAATAGATTGTTGTAGCCTTTGACCCAGGTAGATGTGTCCATTCAGTGCAGGGGGGAGAGCCAGAGGGCCATGGAGCCTTTCACAGAGGGTAGTTTTATGGCCATGGCCAAGTTACTAAAACTGTTGAGCCTTAGTTTCCCCAGGAGAAGGATGGAGCCAGTAGGGCTAAAGCATGAGTTGCAGGGGATGAAATGTGATGATACATCCCAAGTGCCCAGCACGGTGCTGGACATTCAGTGAGTGCTTAAAAAATAGCAGCTGCCAAGATGGGTCCTGGTGGTGTTTCTGTTGTTACCGCCACCTTCCTCTGAGCGAGGCATGGAAAAAGCCAACCTAAAAAAATATCACAGTTCCTGTGCAGCCTTGAGAAATAAAAGTCAAACGGTGTAAGTAGTACAAAGAACTTCAGATGTGGAACTTGTATTAAGTAGATTCTCTTGGTACAGAAAGCGGTATGAGCCAGCTTAAGGAAAAAGAGGGGATTTATCATGCAGGGTGAGGGCAGGAGGCAGCTTGGTCTCAGATGGACTGAAGCCAAAGATAGGAGAGGGGGCAAGGCTGGATGCTGCTGTGTGCTGCTCTGTGGGTCCTGGCCATTTCGTTCTCCCTTCCTTCTCTCTTTGCTTCTCTAGCTGCCTTTCCTTCCAGGCTGTACAGTAGACCATGGCCGTCCGTTCAAACAATGTTCCCACGTTGTATGTCTCAGCCTCTGTTTCAGAACGCTGGACAGTGTTGGTCAGGCCCAGTTGTCTGGGAGAGAAATGAAAAGGGTGTCATGGTGGACAGGCAAACGCAGGGCCGTGAAACGGGTGGGGGTTGATTCCCAGCGAGCCTCTGATGCTTTGAGAGCTGCCCTCTGCAGCAGGGCCAGGTAAGGACTAGGTGTGTTCCGAGCTCATGGGATTTATGCAGTGGCCATCATGGACTACTGCACCACTAATCATGGTGATGGTAGCTGAGCACTATCACTGAATACTAACTGAATACTAACTCTGGGCCAGGCACTGTTCTAAGACCTTATTTGCATGAATTACTTTCTGCTTCATTACTGTGAAGCAGACATGGCTTTATCTCCATGTGAGAGCTAAGACAAGTGATACCCAGAGATGTAAAGTCACCTCCCCAAGTGTGTACAGCTAGTAACAGATGGAGGCAGGATTGTAACTCAGGATGTCTGACTCCAAAGCCCATGCCTCTTTTTTTTTTTCATTTTTTAAATGTTTATTTATTTTTGAGAGACAGAGACACAGAACACAAGTGGGGGAGGGACAGAGAGAGAGGGAGATGCAGATTCTTCAGCAGGCTCCAGGCTCTGAGCTGTCAGCATAGAGCCTGATGCGGGATTTGAACTCAGGAACTGCAAGATCATGACCTGAGGTGAAGTTGGATGCTTAACCGACGGAGCCACCCAGGTGCCCCCAAAGCCTATGCCTCTTAAAAGGTTTCCCCCCTTCAATGGGAGGCAGGCTGGACCTCCTCCGAGCTTCTTTCTGGCCATGGTTTTGGGTTTCTAAGACCCTGATCGTATTTATCTTCCAGGGTGTGGCCTGAACCATGCTCCCTCTCCAGGAGTCCCTCCTACCCCCCATTGGCCTGTAGCCCATTGGTTCTCGAGCCCAATGGGCTCCAGCAGGGCCCGATTCTGTCACTGCCTTGCCTGACTTGTCCACACCACTGCACACATTGTCACCCTTCTTGCCATCACTTCTACTGCGATAGTGCCACCCACAACATAACCCCAGGTCTCCTGCAACTATATCCCTTTAAAGAAGCTGGTGGTAGATTCATTACCAGCATGTAGAGTCTTTGGTGCTAAGAGTTCATTTTGTTGCTTACTGTTAAACCTGACCAGTTATGGAACGTCTGTCTCTTTCATTGGTGTTGGATCCTACCTGTGTTTCACTGTAAGACCAACCCCAGTCTCACGGGCAACACTGTCATCCTTACAGGTTCCAGTATCGAATTTCTATTTCTAGGTGTGTGATCTTGAGCTGGTTGCCCAACCTTTTTTAAAGAAAAATGTGGTAAAATATACATAAAATTTACCATGTCACCGTTACGAAGAGTGCAACTCGGTGGAATTTGGTGCACATACAATGTTGTGTCACCCTCACTGCCATCTAGTACCAGAGTATTTTCATCACCACAGAACAAAACCCCATCACTCCCTCCTCCATCCCTGCAGCCCCTGGCAACCGCGGATCTGCGTTCTCTTTCTGTAGGTTTGCCTCTTCTGGACGTTTCTGATTAACGGGATCATTCAACATGTAGCTTTTTGTGGCTTCTTTCATTTGGTCTGTCTTCTGAGGTCCATCCATGTTATAGCATGTATAACGCATGTAGCAAGTGATAGCATGGACTCCGTTCCTTTTTATGGCCGCGTAGTATTCTGTTGTACAGACACCACGTTTTGTTTATCTGTTGATCAGCGGGTGGGCATGTGGGCTGTTCGTACCTTTGGCTGTTTGGTTACTGCTGCTGTGGACGCTCACGGACAAATGTTTGCTTGGACGCCCGTTTTCAGTTCTTTTGGTTATATGCCTAAGAGTAGAATTGCTGGTTCACAGGGACATCCTTCAAGTTACTGAGATCCTTCAGCTTTCTGAGTTGAACTTATTGAGAAACTGCCAAACTGTTTCCCACAGTAGCTGCGCCATTTCACGTTCCCGCCAGCCACGGATGAGGGTTTCAATTCTCCACATCCTCTCCTCCAGCATCAACGTTTGACTTGCAGAGTGAGTTTTATTATAACGACAGGGGAAAAGATACCTGAATTATTTAGGCTTTATTTATTTAATGAGACCATCTTAAAGCAAGAACTGGAAACTTGTGGGCATTTTAATGCAAAATACATCATAGAATTTGAGATACACGAAAAGCAAAGGTTGTTGAACATGTAGGGATAAATTTGATCATTAGTTCATATCTATGGACCATGTAAATGACAAGATCATAAAATCCATGGAGCCTCTTGTGGTGAGGCTATGCTCATGATGTGATTCATTTGGTATGTTTTTCTATAAAAATGTACAGGAGCCCATCCCAGTGACATCTGGACTTGCCTGCATAAAATGAGCGTTTAGGGTCATATTATTATTATTTCATGTTCTATACTTCATCTGATCTATAAAAATAGAGGCACAGTACAGTAAGCTGTTATTTCTCTCCTAAAAACATTAAGAAATTTTATGCGTCCCTTCTATTTTTGCTAATGACACAAAATGTTGAAACTTGTTATTTTTTTTCTTCCGTCAGCCCATGAATGTGCCATGCTTATCCGAAACCTAAATAAATACTCATTAATGTACAGTGCGATTCAAATGAACACTTTGTATACAGAATCGTGCTAGAGAAATACGTGTTTCTTCAAATCTGTAGACCAGAATAACACGCAATGAATTTAACATCACTTCACATTCAGAGCCGCCGACCAAATAAACTGGTTTTATGACTCAATTTCCTAAACTCGGGTAGGTAAGAAAGCATATATATGGCTCTTCATTCCATAATCCATCATACATTTTAAGAACAGTATTAGTTGGGTGAGACTTTTATATGACAAATGGCGCAGAACGGACATAGTACCTGATGCTAGGATGCGGGGATGGCAGATGGAGCACAGTGGGATGAAGTTGCCTTTTTCTTTCATGGATCCTTTTTTATTTTGGACAAATGTTTGTTTGATCAAGTGCCACCATGTGCCAGGTGCTGTGCTTAGAGCTGGGCGTATAGTGAATCAACACCGTTGCTGGCTTCGTGGAGCCTACAGTTTAGTGACCGACGTTCTGGTTATCTATTGTTGGATAACGAACCATCCCCACACTGAATGGTACAAATCAATACCTCATTATGCTCACAGTTTCATGGGCCAGGAATGTGGATATGGTGGCGAGGAGTGGTTCAGAGTGACGGGGGCCACATTTGGGGTGACTTGAATGGTAGAGACGGCCGGTAGCATGTGTCTAAGGCATCAGTTACGGTGGATGGCTAGATTCCTTGGTTCTGCTCTACGTTGCATCCTCTAGGATTGGAATATTCAAGGTGGCTTCTTTATTCAGATATCTGCACCCCGGCCTGGCGAGCTGCTCAGAAGAACTTAAGCACCTGTTCATGCCCATACAGAACTGGCTGGTCATCTTTCTTTCTCCAGTGGTGTATATGTGCAGGCTTCTTTAAAGCATGGTGGTCTCATGGTGGGCTTACACGGCAGACAGCGTCTCCCAAAGCAAGTGTTCCAAAGTCATGAGCAGGAGCTCCAGGACCTCTTATGATCTAGACTTAGAAATCCCAGAATGTCACTTCCACCCCTCACTCATGGTGAACCATGTCACTAAAGTCAGCCAGACTCACGGGAGTGGATTTATTCTCTACCTGTCAATGGGAGGAGTAACAAATGTCAAGATCATCTTAATCTGCCACAGAGGAAGGCAGGCATTAAAAAAAATAATCACATAAATAATGATTGCAGTAGAAAAAAGCGCAGGCTTCTTCATGGTAATCAGGACTTCTTGACTGCCAGTGACAGAAAATCAACCCAGATGGGCTAATGAAAAGAAGAGAATCTGCTGACCCATCTCACTGAGAAGCCTGTGGCTGAATCCCAGTGTTGTAACGATACGGTCAGGAATCTCTGTTCCCCTATGTCAGCGATAATTCTCTGTTTGCTCAGGTGATTTTATTCTCAGGTGGGTGGGGGTGGGGGGGGCCTCAAATGATAACTACAAAGGCTGCCAGCTGCTCCATACTTCTATCAGTTTAGCAATTGCAACCAAAAAAAAAGAGAAGCTACGTCTTTCTTAATGGTTCTAGCAAATGGTCTTGGGGTTAAATCTGATTGGCCACTTGTAGGTCACATGCCTCCTCCTAAGGCAATCAGTTGCCAGGGAAATGAAAAGCTTGGATTGGCCAGGTTTGACTGTGTGTCTATCTCAGGGATCTCAGAATAGGATCAGCCCTACATGAACTACAAGTGGGGGGGTGAATGTGTCCACAAAAGGAGAGACAGTTTCTTTTAGGAGAAGACAATAGAAATAGATGCTCACCAGACAAATACACAAAATACCCATTACGCAAGCCTAAAAACACAGGATGGCCTGCCGTGAAGATTAGGTCTACACATAGACGCGAGGGGGTAAGCTATTCCTCCCTGCTGTCCTAGCCTCCAGTCAGTCAACTTGCAGTTATTAAGTTTTCAATGTGTATGAAGTGCCAGACAAGTTGTAACTGGGATCACAAAATGAATAGACAAGCGGGTGACGTAGGGGTTCCAGGGATCTGGGGGCTCATCAAGGAAAAAGAGATGGCCACTAGGTGGCAGTAGCAAACACAGGCTTTCTTGGGTGAGGCTTTGACAGGGTTGGGGTTCCAGGAAGTCCCTCGCAGCAGCAGGAGACCTTCCAGAAGTAAGTGCAGGAGAGGAGGGCAAGGGAGCTGCCAGGGGAGAGGAGAATTCTCGAGAGGACTTCTGCGTCTAGGTGACATCCCGGAGCAGCACCGTGGGGATTCTGTGGGTCAGAGAGCAGCAGTGGCTTAAGAAGCTTTGTGCTACGGGCTTGTCTTATCTATGGCTAGCAGACATTAGGTGCAGTTTTGTAGGGCATGCAAAGCAGATGGGCTCTAAATAGCTAAAAATCTGCTTATTTGGGCTAAATTTAAAACAAGTGGATGTGTAAAAATTTGAGTTTGGCACCTGCTGGGTTTTGAGTTAATGGGTCTCAGCCTGCAGTGAAGAAATAAACCACCCAGGCCAATATGCAGACATCATCTTGGCTGATTTATATTACAAGGAGTTACTAATTATCCTCAATTATAAACATAGTAACTAGTTAACATCAGCAAGTTAAAGGCTTGAGGTATATAAAGTGTGGGATGAGAATCATAATAGCTAAAGTCTTGTACGTACTCATCACGCGACAGACACCGAGCTGCGTGCTTTGTGCAAACCGTCTTATTTAATTCACAGACAGCTCTAGGAAGTGGTTCCTGTTACTGTCCCCATTTACAGATGGGAACACTGAGGGGTCAAGTCAGTCATTCAGGGTCATACAGGTGGAGGGGCAGACAAGATCGAGACCCAGGCAGACTAGCTTCAGAGCCCACACTCTCAGGCATCTTCAGGGAACTGGGTAACCTTCCCGGCCTGCGTCTTCACCTGTGAAAGTAGCGAGGCTTGCCAGGTGACGCTCCGTGCTCAGCCTGTCACTGTCCTTCTAGGCTTGCTCTGGGTGGTGTCCCAGGTGGAAATCCATCAGTGTGAGCTCCTTGGCTGTGTCTTCCAGGAAGTGGTGAGAATGGATCAAGGGAAACCAGGGGACCAGACCGGCAGCTGGTTCGCTCAAGAAGAGCGATAGGCATGGGGTGGAGGGTCAGGTGCTATGCAGGGTGGGGGCGGTCTCATGTAGGGATTGTGCGCACAGGCTCTGCCTAGGCATGAGTCCGCCTCCCTCACTGACTGGGTGCATAATCTTGGGTGACTCACATCATCTGAGTGTCTTCCTTGGTAAAATAGTAGCTAAAACAGTGGCACTCACGTCAGTAGAGTTGTGATTAGATCAGACAGTGCCCCTTAAACACGAAGCCCAGTGCTTGCCAAATAGAGTTGCCCATAGATGTTGGCTGTAATATTTTTACTACTACTAAGTATTCTTTTTTTTTTAAGGTTTACTTATTTATTTTGAGAGAAAGAGAGACAGAGGGGGAGGGGCGGAGAGAGAGGGAGAGAGAGAATCCCAACAGGCTCCACGTTGTCGGCGCAGAGCCTGACGCGGGGCTCGAACTCACGAACCACAAGACCACGTCCCAAGCCGGAATCAAGAGTGGGACACCTTAACCGACTGAGCCAACCCAGCACCCCACCGCTCATTATTCTTATCGGTGTAGCAACTGTGTGACGGAGAGAAGACGTTCCATAGGGAGAGAAGCGTCTGAGAAGGGCTTCAAATCCTAGCCATTTTTAGGACACGGAATGTTTACTGTGTACCAGGCATCCTGCCATCTGCTTGTTTTACATTTGCTAAAAAGAAAAAAAAAAAGTCTAGACGTGTTCCCTGCCTTTACTTCCATTGTGCCGCACTCAGCAGCAGTTGCTGCTATAAAACCCCACTTGTGGTGTTGTGTCCAATGACGTTATTCTTTCTGGATCCAAAGTGTGGTATCCTGGCAAGATCGTGAGAGCAGCCATTGGAGAATTATGGCCTTGGGTCTCATCCCTGTCGCGTAAACCTTTCTGAGCTTCAGATTCCTCATCTATAATGGATCTTTAAAAATAACAGCAGCACACGTTGATTAGGAACTTACAATATGTCAGGCACTGTAGGGTATACAATAACTTGTTCAAATTCACCTACTTAGTAAATGTCAGAGCTGGGTATGGTTCGGGCTTCTGACCCTAGGTCCACATTATTAGTGACTCCTCACTCTGCACAAAGGTTTTAAAAGCCCCTGACATGTGATAGGTGCTCAATAAACTGTAATTGTTGTCATTATTATTATTAGAGCTAGTAAGAGGGGCAGGCAGGATTGAAACCCAAGCCAACTGGTTTTAGACCCTGTACTCTCAGGGCACCTGGGTGGCTCAGTGGGTTAAGCATCTGACTTCAGCTCAGGTCTTGATCTCACGGTTTGTGAGTTTGAGCCCTGCATCAGGCTCTGCGCTGACAGCCCTGAGCCTGGAGCCTGCTTCAAATTCTGTTGTCTTCCTACCTCTCTGCCCCTCTCCTGCTTGCATTCTGTCTCTCTCTCTGTCTCAAAAAAAAAAGTTAATAAAAACATTTAAAATTTTATATATATAAAAAAGAATCTCTACTCTCGAACCAGCTGTATTTATTCACTCAGTAAACAATTCTTGAGTGTCTTTGCTGAACACCATCAATAAATAGTGAACAAGATTCTATTCTTGCCTTCAAAGGAGTCACCCTCTAGTCCAGAGACTATGAGACCACATTCACTAGGCTATGCTCCAGTAACTAATAACCCCCAAATACTGGTGCTTTCCAGTAGCAAAAGTTTGCCTTTCCTTCACATGTTTTCTTCATTCTGGGATCTGAGCTGTACTTACAGCAAAGGGGGAAGAATAATAGGGGAACCATAAAATTGCTCTTAAAGTTTCTGCTTGGATATGGCAATAGTTTGTGTCTACTCATGGCTAAAGCAAGTCACTTGGAAAAACCTGGTATTATTTAAGGCAGGAAGTATGTTTCTCCACCAAGGAGAGTCACTAGGGAGGGTTCTGTAGGAACAGGTTCAGAGAGGAGCAGTTTTGGAACTAATAATTAAATCTATCACAGTTGGCTTTTTAAGCAATTGTGATACGATACGGTAGGTTCTTTAATGGAAGTGTCTATTCTTTGAGCAGAGGAGGGAGTGCTGACTTCTTTCAATTTGTCTTTTGAATTTAGAACAAAGTGAAGTTTAGAGCATATTTTAGAGCCTCAGTTTTCTGGAACAAGAATAGAGAGAGCTATAATAGATGCATCGAGAACCCAAAATTCACTAGCCTAGTTGGAGTAGAAAACATTGATAGTAATTTCTCCTTTCCAAGAAGTGATGTAAGGAGTTTTGTTGATAGCCATGTCTGCATGTCTATAAGCAAGGGGCTTGGGAACTAGGATATCCTTGGAATGACTTAGGGAGGCGGTCGTGTTTTTGAGAACCTTATGTCCTTGTATTGGGAGGTAAGGGGGAAGGAAGGCAGAATGGTGGTGGAAAACATGGCATGAGTCATGCAGAGATTGGCCCTAGACTCTGGGTACGTTATTTGAATGCCTACTCAGTTGCTTTCCTTACCTGTGTCCCAACTTTCCCGTTTGTAAAAAATGTACAGTGTTTAAAAACTTACCCAAAAAACCATTTATTGCTGTTTTTAACTTTCTACCATGGAACTCACCTTAGATCTGGAGCCCACATTTCCACCGATGGTAACTCAGTCACCTCTCATTGAAAACTTAGTATCTTTTCTGGAGAGATATCAGTTAAATTCAGATTGCTGTCTTTACCCTTTTTCCCTTCTTTTTGGGTTCTCAGGAGGCTTATGTATTTTCCTGTCTTGGGCATGTCTATTTGCCCTATGACTCTCCCTCTGGACGCCTCAGGACTCAATGGAAATGTCTTCATCCCCAGGGATGCTAGAAAAGACTGTAGGTTGGGCAATGATGGTGGTAAGGCAGTAATGCTATCTCAGATCCTCAATGACTTAAAAGGCCATATGGTTATCATTTCTACTCTAATACTGGGTGCCTCATATTGGCATGTACAATGAAAGAATGCCCCACCCAACTTCCCAAGGCAGGATGTAAGACATTAAGAAGTCACTTTGGCTTTCAGATCCCCAAATCTCCCTGGGTGTCTCTACTCATCTCCTTTGGAGAACGAAGATTCAGGGGAGGCAGGGATCAGGCCCAATACTTTCTTGTTCATCTCTGTTTTGGCCAAGTTCCTCCCCAGCCCAGGACAGGATTTGAGAGTCTTCCTGTGCAGTGAGGGAGACATCATATCCTGTATTCTTCCTACTATGTGGCTTATAGTTGCGATTCTATGCTCTGTTTCCCAGCTTTGATTCTCCATAGTTCAAAACCACCATTTGTTAATTGTTATTTATTGTTTATTTACTGTAGGATTCACACTATGCATATCTAACAACACTGTCCACCTTCAGATAATGTAGCACTTTATGTATTTGTGAACATTCTTATTCTTGGGACTGTTGTGTGTTTTACGTTTTTTACATATGTTATCAACCCCACGATACATTATTGTTTTGCCTTAAACCATCTAATATCTTTTAAAATAATTAAAAGATGAGAAAGAAAATGTCTTTGTTACATGTCGCTCCTTTCAAGTATTCTGGGTTTGTTTTTTTTTTTCATTTTTGTAAATACAAGTTTCCATCTAATGCTGTTTTCCTTCTGACTAAAGAAATTCCTTTCACATTTCTTTTAATGAAAGTCTACTGGTGATGAGTTCTCTCAATTTTTATCTAAGAAAAATCTTTATCTCACCTTCATTACTGAAAGATATTGTTATACAATTCTAGGTTGACACGGATCTTTTTTCTTTTGGTGTTTTAAAGATGCAAAGATTATCTTTTGGTTTTCAGAGATTCATATGACAAGTCTGACACCTTTCTTACCTTTGTCCCTCTGAATGCAACATGCCTTTTTTCTCTAGCTGGTTTTAAGATTTTCTCACTGTGTGTGTGTGTGTGTGTGTGTGTGTGTGTGTAGCAATTTGATTATAATATGCCTTGGTACAGTTTTCTTTGTGTTTATCCTATTTGGGGTTTCCTGAGATTCTCAGATTTGTATGTTTATACTTTTATCAAATTTGGAAAACATTTTGTCCATTATTTCCTCAAATATTATTTTTGTCCCTGCCCCCACCCTACCCCCAGACTCCAAGTATGTGTATGTCAGGCAGCTTTATATTGTCAGAGAGGCTCTATTTGTTCATTCCAGAGAGCTTTATTACCCTCATTTCAAGTTCACTGGTCTTTTCTTCTGCATTGCTTAATCTGCTATTAATCTCATTCAGTAAAATTTCATTTCAGATATTGTAGTTTTCATTCCTAGAAGCTCCATTTGGTTCTGATTTAAATATCCTATTTTTCTCCTCATTATAATCATGCTTTATTTCACAACTCCGGACATGCAAAACGTATCCATAAAAGCTGTTTTAATAGCCATGTTTGCTAATACTATCACTTGTTATTTCTGGGTCTGTTTCTATATACTGATTTTTCTCCAGGATATGAGTCATACTTTCTTGCTTCTTTACATGTCTGGTAATTTTTTATTGAATTCTGAGCTGGATGAATGTTGCATTTCTTGGGTGCTAGATTTTGTTGTACTTCTATACAAAAAAGAATGCTCCATTTTTTTTTTTCTTTCTGGCAAGTATTTTAGTTACTTGCAGATCAGTTCAATTCTTTCAGGGCTTACTTTTAAACTATTTCTGGATAGGCCTAGAGTAGCCTTTATTCTATGGCTCCTTTAGCTTCATTTCTAAAGCCCGATCCTTCTGGAGTCTGTACCGAATGTGCCCTGAATTCCGGCGAAGGCCGTCATCCACTTCGGCTGATGAGTACGTGAGCAATTTGTGTCCCTCGGAGATCTCTTAGAATTGTTTGCCTTACAGCTGCCCAGACTGTAACTCTCCTCTCCTGGAACTGTTTCTTGCCAAGTCACGTAGGGTTTCATCCTACTCAGATACGGGATTGATATTCAGCCAACAACTCAAAGGGACCCCTTTACAGATTTCTAGAGATCTCCGTGCCTTCCTGTTCAGTTCTCTGTCTTGCAAACTGTAGCAAGAGTAGCCTTCCCAGCCTCTGCCTTCTCAACTCAGTGAGATCACCGGGGCCGTCCTTGGGCTCCTGTTCCTGTGCTCAAGTCTGGACATTCCCCCTTTCATTTTCTTTCAGAATGCTTGGTGATGATAGGTCTCAACTCCTCCCCCCACCCCCACTTTTCTAAAGAATCACCCCCTATCGTGCTGTCTGTTGTTCAAAGTCTGGGAATATTTGTTTCTAAGATATTGTACAGTTTTCTAGTTCGTTGTGGCAAGAGGGTGATCTGAACCGTCATACTCCCTCCTAGTGAGGAGCAGAAGTGCTCAGAGTTACTCTATCGTATACTAGTTTTTGATGATAACTTTCATCTTTAGGATTGTGGTTTTACAGTAGTTTTCCTGAGAACGCGTAGGATTTGCCTATTCTTGGTTGCAAAGGATAGATTTATCTGAAACTTATAGAAATTCTATAAGGAAAATTCGAATTCAAGGAAAAATAAGGACAATAATTCAATAATATTCATCGAGCACCGTCTATTTGCTAGTCCCTGTCCTGGTTGTTGGGGATTTAATCATAAACAAAGATTTAAAAAGATCTGTGCTCTTACTGAGGGCACTGTAGAGAAGGTATAGAAAGAGGCAACAAGCATAATAAATAAGTGAAATCTGAAAATTTATAACAGGTCAGACGGCAAGTGCTATGTGAATTATAGAGAAATAATAATCCCCCCAGCACACATGTGGCACTGATTGGAAAACATGGCCTTTGTCCCTTCATATACTTTAATGATAGAGGCCATCTGCTTAGAGGTAAAGTTGCCAAGCATATTACCATAAATGTCAGTCTACTCTAGGGCTGTCCCCTCGTGTCCTGTGAATCTCTGTAGTTTACAGACACTTAACACAAAGTCATCTTCATGGAAATGTTTGCCGGCTTGTTTCTTTCCAGTTTCCTCAGCAGGACATTGGATGCTCCTTGAGGGTAGGCATTATGTCTGCCTTCGCCTATGATTATATCCCCAAGCACTCCATAGGTTTGGCATTTGGAGACTGCTCAGTAAATATTTGTTAGTTGTTAAACACACGTGAAGAGATTTTCGTGGATATACCGGTTTCTTGATACCTGCCCTGGTTGGACGTTATATGCATACTCCTACCTCTCTGCCTAAAAGTACGAGCCACTGGGGGCACTTAAAAATAAACTGGGGCGCCTGGGTGGCTCAGTGGGTTGAGCGTCCGACTTCAGCTCAGGTCATGATCTCGCAGTTCGTGGGTTTGAGCCCCGCGTCGGGCTCTGTGCTGACAGCTCGGAGCCTGGAGCCTGCTTTGGATTCTGTGTCTCGCTCTCTCTCTGCCCCTCCCCTGCTTATGCTGTGTGTGTGTGTGTGTGTGTGTGTGTGTGTGTGTGTCTCAAAAAAAACATTAAAAAAATAAATAAAAATAAAAGTATAAGCCAGCTTCTCTTTGAAAATTACCTGTTATGATCACACTTTCCTTCTTTCTCTTTTTTTTCCGTAGCTGTGCAATCATTGTACACCCTCAATGACCAGATATCTCATTTTATTGTCACCAAGTCAAAGGCACTGGAAGAGGACAAAGACCCCTTCCTACCCACTGAGAAGGAGACTCTGAAGAGTTCCATGATCCTGATGAGGCACCTCTTAATGGACGCTCAGGTACAGAGATTCACAGAGAAATTCTGTAGAGAGTCGGCGGTGTCCTTTTTTTGTTTTCTTTTTAGTAGAAGTTGTGCAAAAATGTCTGACTACCGCGCTTATCGAAAACTGCCTTTGTGATGGACGTCTATGTAGCAGAGATTCTGATCCATTGGGTATTGGATTTCTGATTAGGAATTACTTAGGATTTGGTATTAAAATAGCTTGGTTTTAAGTCAAAGTAACGGGGCTTAAAAAGAATACATGTGTTGTTTCTGAGACTTTAACAGATCTCTCCTTAGCCTTGGAAAAGTGAAAATCCATTTACATACAAACTTGGCAGGCCTCAAAGCCGGGGAAGGCTTTGGAGTGGAGCAGCGCGTATCCCAAACAGCATCACCGAGCAGCTAATGAATATTTTGGTACATTTGATGCACTGTCGTTTCTTTTTTAATGCCCGCAATGAATTAATTACAGAAGGCATTTAGCCCGTTGCATGCTTTTGTCGAGATGTTCTTCTTCAGGGTTTCTCCTTGTGTACTATTTTATTGAAATATTTAAAGGTAATCTGTCTATTCCTTCTGGCTTTGTTGGTGGGTCTCTCCAGATACGTTGCTAGGCAAACACCAGGTGGTTCACTCGAGTTGATAGTTTTCTGTGTCAGTGAAGCCAAGCTGAACTAGATTTTATTGTCATTTCTACCTCTCCAGGATCTAGAAATGTTTCAGAAAATGTTCTTTGGTTTTGGTGATTTTGTATCCGTTTGCCCCGGAGCTTTCTTCCTGAGCTTGTTTTCTGTTCGACAGCCGCGAGGTCAGAGCGGTGGGCGGTTTCCTGTGTTCCACTTGGTATCGGATTTTGAACTGTGGTTCCTTTGCTTTTGTTTCTACCATGGTGGTGTTTTATGTTTTGTTTTTTTTAAAAAAATCAATCCCGAAGCCTGTATCTTGTACCAGTAGGACTTTAACTGGCAAGGCTTTTGTGCGTTTCTCACCTGTCAATGTTTGAAGCTGCCCCATGGGGTTTTTGAGCCCCTATGTTGCGATGGCCCAAATTATGCAAAGCCTTTCATTTTTACTCACTGTTCTCCCTTCTCCCCTTCGTTATGAGCATCCCATTCGGTTTCTCCTTTCTTCCTGAGCCCGTCTGCCGGAAAAAGGAAAGATTCCGAAGCTCTAACAGCCAATTGTAAAACTCGGGGGGCGGGGGGGGAAGGGGAAATTTAGAACGATTTACCAAATAAAAGAAAGCAAAGCGTTCTTGAAAGGATTAGCTTTCCTCAGTGCCTAGACCCAGTCCTACAACTAACACCCCCAGCCAAGGGAACTATCTACGTGAATCCCGGCAATACTGTGTAGAGTCTAGAGTTTGTAAAATCTCAGGAAGTAAAATATGATTCGTCTTTTCTCTCTCTTTCGCTAGTGTCTAGAATGGGATTTCAGAAACGTTCAACATTGCTTAAGAAAATGTTTTCACCCCTGAATGCTAGATTCATTTGACAACTTTTCATCCTAGATGGTGTTGATCGCAATATGAGACTAAACTATCCCATATAATGTGATTACTGTGTGGGACTGTTTCATTATTTCATTCTCTCCTGACCCCTCATCACTGCCTGCTAGAATTTTACACTCAAATAGCCAGATAAAGTGGAGTGGGGGTATGGTGGATACTCCCCGAAGTCAGACCTCCAGAAGGAGGTGGGTCGAATCTTCTTCCTGAGCAGGGCAAAAATAGAAAACCAGCTCGGAAAGTGCTGTGATGTCTGGGCCCATTATTTCTTTTGCCTACTTCTGTTTGAAGCCTCTTCCCTTTTGTCTTTGAGACTAATATAGGATGAGGTAAATTGTGATTAGTTTGGTCTAAAAATACCACCCTCGTTGCTTTTTTTCTCCAAACCACTCACTTCTGGAAACATTATTTGTGGTTTTCTCTATGTCCGTGGCTGAAGTCAATTAGAATCATGTTACCTAACGCCCCCAGGCTCAGATCATGTCCCTAAGATTAGTGTTGCCAAACTTATAACATGCTGAGAAACCCCAACATTTTGGGCATGGTCAGGGGCGATATGTGGTTTTCAGTTTTGAAGGAGACATCTAGAGATATATGATTTTTAAGAAGACTCTTTAATGAGCATTTTTGGAAATGGAGCGAGTTTCCATTCATGTTTTGACATTGCTTCTTACCTCAATTGGAAAGACGAATGAATGTGCTTAGTTCATATTCCAAGTTCATCGATAACGGGAGGTCAACAGAATGTGAATTCCGTGCGCCTCCTTCCCTTCAGCTGCATTTTGTGATATTAATAGGTGTGCGGTAGGTTTGTGTATGGTAGGACGTAAGCTTCTCAAGAGCAGTAACCACATCCCTTAACTTGGTTGGTATAATAGCCTGCTCGCTTCCATACCCAGAGGACTCTTAATAGCATTAGATGATGATGAAATACTCTGACATCAGTTTGCGAGTTGAATGAAGTCAGGCACAAAGTATTCCAGAGAACCTGGAGGCTGCTTTCGAGAGCAACTGCTTAAAAGGCATAATCGATTCAAGTCACATCTGTCTTGGAAGCAATAAATCCTGCTTAGGAGAATGTCAAAGGCAAAAGCATTGCCGGGCTATGAAATTCTACCTCTGAGGATTATAAAACAGTATGCATACAGCAAACACATCTCCCAAGTATAATAGGGGTGCCGGGTATGATTGGCAGGTCTGACAGTTCATTCTACAGAGCGGAAGTGAGAAGGAACATCTCACAGGGGGAGCCCCCGAGGCCCACAGTTACTTATTCATTCCCTAAATGTCCGTCTGAACATTGAGGGGGTGTCTGAAAGAGGCAGGGCTCCCCTGTTTGCATTCCATTCCCCTTGTCATCTGCGGGCCCCCCAAATTCAATGACGTGTACCATTCAGACCGCATTTGAAACCTGACCTTGTGGCTTTTGTTCCTGGGAGCCAAACTGCCGACTCAGCCTCATGAGCGATTAGATTCATAACGCCGAAGAGGTAGTTCTTTCTGGTAGAGATTAATTCTTTTACTCGTACTGTGTGACTCCGCATGCTAAGAGGGGTTGATTACAGCCAACTAAATCTCCTGTTGGCACTCCTCTCTTTCTTCCCCCCAAAGACCTCGTATCATTATTTATTAAGGGGTACGTGAATGCTTGGGAAAACAAGAAGATCGCTTTGTTGGCACAGGGCCCTCTGCTGGAAGGCTGGGCGCTACAAGGTGGAGACGGTCCCTTCCCTGTGGGGTCTCCTTCTGCAGCCACAGCGGCTTGGAGGGGCCTGTGTTCCACCGCCCAGGCCTGGCAGAGCGCGAGGCCCTTCTCCATGGACCCTGGCCTGGATTTGAAGGCAGGGCTTGCGTGCAGCAAGGCTGAGCCCCGGGTGCACCCCTCCCAGAGGTCCATCTCTAGGAACGAAGGAAGCAAGACTTTAAAAATAAAGATAAACTGGGGCGCCTGGGTGGCTCAGTCATTTGAGCGTCTGACTTCGGCTCAGGTCATGATCTCACGGTCTGTGAGTTCGAGCCCCGCGTTGGGCTCTGTGCTGACAGCTCAGAGCCTGAAGGCTGCTTCTGATTCTGTGTCTCCCTCTCTCTCTGCTCCTTCCCCGCTCATGCTCTGTCTCTCTCTCTCTCCTTCAAAAATAAATAAAAACATTAAAAAAATTTAAAAAATAAAAATAAACTGCACAGCAATCATCTCTAAGCCAGTGTGTGCTCCGAGCCTGGCAGATGTCAAATGTTAGGTGGGAAATAAATGAAATCAGCTTCATCCTCTGCCCGCCCCTTTCTCTGCTCTTTCCTCCACTTCCCTTTTCCCTTTGCCTTCCTTCCCCTCCTTCCTGCACCCCTCGCCCAGCATCCACTCTTCCTCCCCTACCTTCTCCTTCATTTCTCTCTCCCCCGCCTCTTCTTCCCGTTGGCAAAGTAAGTCTTAGTTGAGAAGCGGAATGAGATTTCTCCCTTCCCTTCCTTCCCCCTTTCTTTCCTTTTCTCATCTGCCTTTCTTTCTCTTCTTTGTGTGCAGAGGTCTCGAAAGTGTATTTGCCAAAAGCCCATATTCCCCCTTACCCGGCACGAGGGGGCGGGGTGGTGACTGGCAGGAGGCAAGCCTGGTTCAGGAGACAGGAGGGGATCCTGCCAGCATCTGAGACTCAGAGTGATGGTTGTCTGGGTAGTGTGAATTTCTCTTCTAGAATGGTCTGGAAAACTCCTCTCCTCTGGTTGGTTATGCTTTCTCATTAATTTCTGGCAACATTGGGCCGATTTAACATGAGATGATTGGCTGTTTGAGCTGCCCGGACACTTCACTCTCTAGACTGGCCTCGAGTGGGGAAGTGTGGTTTGGGGCGGAGACTGTACCAGAGGAAAGCATGGCTCAGGCTGCTGACACATAGTTGGGGCTTGTCAGCTTGTTTTGGGAAGGAGACCTTGGAAATCAGGTAACTGATACACATTCATGGCAGCCATAACCTTGGAAGAGATTCTCTCCCTTTTCTAGCACATTCCATCCCTCCATGTACTTTCTGAAGCCAACACCATGCTCAGGACGTGGAGCTCGTGGTCATTCCCAGTGCAGGCATCTGGTGCTTTCTGGCTGCAGCTGGCTTCAAGGTCAATGCCACGAGTAGGACCCTGTTGACAGTCCTAGGGAATGACTTGCCTTTTAAGTTGTACAAACTGGGGTACCAGAAGGGTGCCTGGCTGTCAAGGTCACAGATGCTGGCCGCGGCTAAGGGTAGCACAGGAGCACGGGTTTTTTCTTAGTATCTTTTGAAATTGGACCCCATGTGGGAGAAAGAAACAGAACTGTCCCTACATTGCGGCAAGCAGGGAAGAAACTCTGAAATTAGAACGAGGGCAAAGAGGCAGAGTTCTCAAAAGAAGAAAATTACCCTGGGATATGTTTAAATCTACGCACGCTGTCAGATTTCCACCTCTTCCAGGTCATAGGAGAAAGAAACACTTAAACGGACGTGGAGGAATTTAGTTCACCTAACTAGAGAGCTACATTGGTAAGCTGATTATTCAGAGGAGTCTCAGCTTATCCCCTCCGGTAATCCATGTGTTCCATTACCCATCGGTCCTGTGCATTTGAAAAGGCAATGCTTATTTTCTGTTCCCAGATGCAAAACTATAAAACCAGCGGGTCCTGTGCCTGCAGTTTCTTACATAACTCGTGCAAGCTCACTTCCCATTCTGCCATGCGATTTTGATCTTTTAAAGTGTCGTGGCTTTTTTAAATAAATAAAATTTTAACCTGCAGGCATTGCCAGGCTTAGATGCAATCCTTGCGGTGACAGAGGCCCCAGCAATCACCTTTCCTGCTCCAGAGGAACGGAGGGTGATGCACACAACTGCGATGCTCTTCCTCTGATAAGCTTGAGTCTAGGTGTTCTTTACGTTAATAGCGAAAGGTGGCCTCTTCTGAGTCTCCTTCCATCTTTGTAAAATCCTATAAGGCAGAATTTTAGGGAAAGTGCTGGAACGCTGACGTTTGCTTTCAGTGTTCACTATGCAAACAAACATCCAGGAACAGCTGGAACTGAGACTCAGGAAAAAACCGGATTCCTGTCCACTGCCGTGTTGTGAAGGAAAGGAACGTCTCTTAGATGGGTAGATACTATGTGTTTATTTCAACGACGTACATTTTACTTTTTATTTATTTTTAATGTTTATTCATTTTTGAGAGATAGAGAGAGAGAGACAGAGACAGAGCACCAGCAGGGGAAGGGTAGAGAGAGAGGGAGACACAGAATCTGAAGCAGGCTCCAGGCTCTGAGCTGTCCGCACAGAGCCCGATGTGGGGCTCGAACTCACGGACTGTGAGATCATGACCTGAGCCGAAGTCAGACGCCTAACCGACTGAGCCACCCAGGTGCCCCTAATGATATACATTTTAAATGGTAATAAAATAGAACGTATGCTGCTCTGATAGTCAATGGTCCATGGTATATAGTGAGGGAATCTGAAATAGTAGCAAAATCATGGAAAGAAGATTAGGGGTAAGGACTCGGTGGGGTTCTTTGGTCACCAGCAAGAAAGACCAGCTCTGATTAATAGAACAAGGGTAACATTTGATGGAAGCCAGTAGGCTTGACCTTTGGAAGAGGTGGAGGACAGCTACAGAGAGTTAGGTCTCAGAAATTAAAGAGCGGTCGCTTCAGGGTGCTGGGGTTGGGATAAATGGACTCCAGCTATTTTCTCTCTTCGTGTCACTTTGATCAAGGATCTGATCTGCGTGACTCAGGTCAATGGATCGTTTTCCCCATTGGCATGTTGAGGGTGTGCATGTCGAGGGATGGTGCCACCTAGACCGTGTGTGCTGTGGGGAGCACGCCATTGTTACCACAAGGAGGGAGAGGGGACTCTGGGCAGATGGAAGCAATAATAAACCTACCACGCACTCGATATGCATACACTCGGTGCTCTGTCCCAGCACAGGGGTGTGCACTCAGCTCCAGGGAGAGAGAGGGACAGAACGTTGGCCCCGCCCTAGAGGGACTCAAGATGTAGTTGGGCAGGGATCAGACACTGAAGCGCCTTGTGATAAGGCATGTGTGGGGGCCACAGAAGCCCAGAGAAGGAAGTGGCTAATATTTGCAGGTCACTTTACTGTTTACAAAGCACTTCTGCCGGCATTTTTTCATCTTTTCCTCTCAGCCATGAGAAGTACGGGAGGTCGGGTATTATTCTCTCTATTTTGAAAACTGGGTATTAAGCTTTAACAAAATAGACTTTTTTATGTTGTGTTCCATCCAGCCATCGCAAAGCAAGCGTAATTGATTTCTAAGTTGTAGGTGGTGACCCTCGGAGTGTTTGCTTCCCAAAGGGGTTATTAAATGGAGGGGAAAGGAGGGTGTAATTTGGGGAAAGGAGAAGACTTAAACCTGGCTTTAGACATACAACAGTGCTCCTAACTCAAAATGTTTTTAACAATGTTAATAAATATGCAACACTTTACTAAAGCCAAGCTCTACCCTTTCAGACTCTTAGAAGGCTTAGGGTTCTAAGAACACGGTTTTCAAAAATCTTTAAATAGACTATAAAAGGTATTATAGGGACCCCCCCCCCAATATTCTAGTCTCCTCATCGTGTTCTATAGTTATATTGGCAAATATATGGCTCCAAAAATAATACCCAACCCTACTATCACCCTTTAGGTGAGTGGTTCTCTACTGAGAGGGGAGGAGAGCACTTATGCTCCACGCAGGGACATTTGGCAGTGTCTGGAGGTATTTTTGGTGGTCACGGCTGGTGGGGGTTGCTGGGCAGGGGTGGTGGTGCTCCTGGGATCTGGTGGGTAAAGGCCAGGCATGTTGCTAAACTTCCTACAGGGCACAGGATGGCCCCGTATGACAAAGAATTATCCAGCCCCAGTGCCACTGGTGTCGCGATTGAGAAACTCGGCTTTTAGACCCTACAATCAATCATAATTTGTCCTCAAGATAGATCTTAGTTATTTTATCATTCATTTCTTGAGCACCTACAGTGTGCCAAGCCCTGTGCTAGACTGCGGGGAGCAGTATTGAGAGCGAAAGGAGGATCTTGAATTTTAGTGGGGGCGGGTAGCTCTAAGTGTGCAAATCAACATAATAATGAGTTTCAGTACTTGTCTTAAAGATGCATGAGAACCTAATTGAGATAAGAGTTCAAATGTTTTCTCTTTGAACATAACATTTAAGCTGAGATCTGCAGGGAGAGAGAGCGAAGGAGAGAGAGAATGTGACCTCTACTCATACATTATTGCATATAATTTGTACTTTAATTTAGTTGTATGTATTTAATACCACTCCATGAGGTAACTGGAAATAGATCCCCTGGGGTGTTGCAAAAGATCTAAGCAAATTATTTATTCCAGAAATTTACATATAATTTAGAGAATATAAAAATTCTAACTGGTCTCTCAGGAGCAGAGAATTTTTTTATTTTTTTTGCCTATGGGTGTCCACAGAGGAACCAGGATCTCTCTCTTTTTTTTTTTTTTTTTTTTTTTTTTGCTAGATACTGTGGACATAGAGACACATGCAAAGGAAGGCCAGCATAGCATAAGAGCTGTTTGAACTACATGAGACACAGGAGTCTGATGGGTGAAGGGAAATCTGGGAAGATGTAGACAAGGAAATGAGGAGGTGAAGGCTACTGTTACTTAGCTGAAGAGCTGCCATCTAGAACACGGCCCACTGTCAGTTCTCAGTTATGCACTTATAGATTAGTAACTTTGGATTATCTACGGGCAGAGCCTTCCTTCCCTGGCGGCACACACTCAGGAAATGTAAACCAGCGTTAGTCTGAATGAGACATAATTAGAAAGGTAATTTCACTGCCAATATAGATATTTTTTTCCCATAATGGAATTCAATATCAGAATTTTCTTTTAGTATCAGTTACATGGTACTTTTTTAACGCTGTGGCTCTCACCCATTAGTCTGATAGTAGAGAGCAGAATGGATGCCATGTAATTATAATCCTAAAATAACTTACGCTTAGAATGGTAACTCCTCTCCAGAGATGTTGGGACCTCCTATTCACGTTCAACTCCAACATTCCCTGTCGGGCAGCCAGGTAAATAGAGGCGTGGTGTTGCTAAGTGTCATCATTGATGTCCTGTGTTAGATCTGGGAGTAGAGCCAGAAAATCTCTTTGATGCCAGCTCAAGCCAATATTCCATGTTCCTTCACTCCTTAGCTCTCAGTCAATCATGCTTAAAAGCAGTTTAATAGTGAGATGGTGACTTGGCTCTTCCAAGTTCTCACTCCTGTGGACTTGAAATAAACTCACTCAGCTTTGGCCAGCTTAGTAGCCTGGATACTTAATTTCACAGTGGACATTCTTGTCTTGGGTTACTCATATGCATCTACTATCTCTTTTTCTGTCCTTGAAAAGTAGGAGACAATGAAACAGGCTCATGATAAAATTGATCATGAAAATCACAACATGGATTTGTATCAGTGAACTACTGCCACGTTAAACAACCATCTTAGAACTAGGTGGTTCAGAACGATAACTTGTGTTTACTTCTTGAAGTCTGCGGATTGACTGGGGTAATTTTGCTAACGTGGGCGGGCATGGCTGATCTTGACTGGTCTTACTCCCATATTTGTGGTCACTGGGGCCTGGTGGGTCTCAGATGGCCTTGGCTGGCATGATTCAGCTGTCCTCCATGTATCTTTCATATCCATCCAGCAAACTAACTCCGGAATATTCTCCTATTGGTCATAGGGGTCCTTAAAAAAGAACAAGTGGACAAAAGCAATCATTTTTCCAATCTATGTTTGCATCAAGTGCACCACTATTCCACGGGCCGAAATGAGTCAGATTACCAAGCCCAGAGCCAGTGTGGTATTGCACCACCTAACAGGCTGCATAAAGCATGGATCGCTGATGTAATCAATCCACCACATAAACAAAGCAAAGTAGCAGAAGATTTCTTCGCGCAACTCTCGGCAATATTTGATCTTTTAGAAATGGGAGTCTGAAATGTCCTAATTAGCAAGCTTCATGCACATTATCTTTCGGAAAGACTGATCCAGTCAGTTTATTTAGAGGGACACGAATTGTGTTCTTCTGCCCTTATCCAAGCACAGAGGACAGACCGTGTTTGAACAGCTGGCAGATATATTTTAAGAGGGCTCTATGTCAAGCTCGAACAGGATGGTTTCAATGGGCCCATGACCAAGTGTGAGAAGCGTGTGCTTGTGCTGGCTCTAGACGCATGATGAGCCATTAAAATCCCATTGTTCTAGCTGGTCACTCAAGCCAGGTGCATGGTTTATTTGTTCAACAAACGCTTCCCGAGCTTATACTAACCACATGAAAGGTACGGTGGTAAACATTGCAGGGATATGTGAAAAGTAAAAGTGGTAAAGGACCATTGAGTCCTTACTATGTGCCAAACTCTGTGCTAAGGACTTTACCTTACCTCCGAATCTCATTTGTGAAGTGTGTATCATTTCCCCTACTTTATGGATGAGGAAATGAGGCCTAGAGAGGAAACTTCCTTAAGGTCACATATCAAGTGAGTAGCCGTGCTACTTTAATTGCAAAAATGCCTGCGATTCTTTACTTTTTCTCTTTGCGGTATGCCTCTGGAGCCTTTCTCACTATGAGCTAGGATTTGTTTTCACACCCCTTGAATCTGAGCTGCCTTGTAATTTTTTTGGCCCAGAGATTGTGGGGGAAGACTAGGCCAGTCCAGAGCCTAGCCTCCAGATGCCTCCATGTTTCTGCTCTTTCTTGAAGCCTTGTCTCTGATGTGAGAGTAAGTCTGGCAAGAAAACTGGCAGAGGCAACACCACATGGAACAGAGGTATAATCTCCCTGCTGAGCCTGTCATAGACCAGGCAGCCCCCAGCTGACCTACGGAGGTACCGATGCAAGAGTGAGCCTAGCTAAAGTCGGCTGAACTTACCCCAGGGCAGCAGAATCGCCCGTCTTTCTGTCGACTTGGAAGAAATAAAAAATGGTGATTGTTTTAAGCTGCTAAGTTTCAGGGTGGTTTGTTACACAGCAAGAGCTGACTGATACAATAGTAGAGCCAATATTTGAAGTCAGATCGGACTGATAACCAAGCCCTATAAGGGAAGACGAGCTGGGAAGCGTAGTCCAGCCATGTTCTCGGGGAAAGAAGAAATGGATTTGGTGAGTCTTTAGCTAGTGTCTGCCATACATCCCCTCTGGTTTCATACCATTCATCTAGCTTGAAACCACAATAACGGTGGGAAATTATTGAATGCTTTCAAGCCAAGGGATGACCTGGTTGTATTTGGGTGTGTGAAAAATCACCATGGTTAAGTGTGAAGGATGGATTCACCAAGGCAAGAGATGGGAGAGCTTCTCTTGGTGAGAAACCATGGTCTGCGGTAGGAGGATTAAAGAAGGGATGTACTCAGGGAAGGATTAAGAAGTAGGACCAATTGAAATTTGGGGGGGGGGGGAAGAGAAAGACAAGTCTAGGATGAGTCTCAGATTTGGGGTTTGGGTGCCTGGGAAAAGTGGTAGCATCTGATAAAGGAAATAGGACCAGCAGGCTTGGAGGGGAAAATGATGAGTTTGGTTTGGAGTCTAGGAAAACTGAGGGACCTGTAAGACATCTGGGCAGGGTTGTCTGGGAGAGAGTTGAAACTCTGTCTTCAGTTTCAGAGAAAGTTGTGGCTGAAGGGGGGAGTCTGCTACTCATGAATGTATGGACCGTACGTTGGAGTCCTTCTGTATCTCCTTAAGTTCTCAGTAGCACACAACAGAATCTACTTTAATTTAAGTAGAAAGACCTTTAAAAGAAAATTTGACATTTTTGATAGTTCACAGCATCTCTAGGAGGTCTCAAAAACTGGGTTTGGAGGCCACATAACCAGCAGCCAGGAGAAACCAGTCAAGACTGTTAGTGGAAGCCATCCAGTGACTGCTTCACCCAGTAGCACCTGTAAACTGAGGACTGGATGCAAGAACCTTCTCCGGTGCTATTCTGAAGAACCAGGTGCTTCTGCATCCAGCGTGCTAAAAGAGCCAGTCTCCTCCCATGCAATGGCTACCTCGTTGTCCTCTTGTACATCACTGAGGAAGAACCTAGGCTACCTGGCAACCTTAGCCACAGGGGAACCTGGGAAATGTAGTTTTAGATTTCCATTCTCTGTAGTTCAGGGAAGCAGGCTAGAGAATGTTGGAATGTGTGCAAGCGAGCCAACTCACGGTACGCCCGACAGAAACACAGAGGAAATTACATAGGGAAATTGTACGGCGAGGAGCAGAGGCAGAAGAAACACCGTGGAGTAGACGAAACGTCCTCTTTTCACTTAAACTAGATTGAGATGGCTTTCTGTCATTTGCAGCCTGAGGAACCTTGACTAATAGGGTGCCTAAACTTGATAGAAATGCCATCCTTCCTCCCCAGTGTCATCCTGTCAACATGCCATGTGTTCCCTCACATGATTAACCACAGAGCCAAGTGGGAGCTTTTCCTAAGCAGGGGCATCTGGACCCTTGCAATTAAGCCCTGGGAACCTTCTTGCCTGTACTTAAACATTTATGCAGTTTTATACAGTTGCCTACACACTTACGCAGTCACGCACAGGACTTGAATTCAAAGAAGACCACTATAAAGCAACGCTCATTTTAAATCAGTAACCTACTAAAAAAGTTTGAATATATGCAGGGAGGCGGAACAAGGACCCTTCCTCCTGGGTCTGGACAAAAAACAAAAACAAAAACAACACCCCCAAAACAAAAAACCCAGCTTGTTATTCTGGTAGCGCAAATTGTACGTTGGTGTTCATAAACGATATGCATCACATCTCAGTGCATGCTCGTAGATTTTTCCAGTGTATTTCTAAATGGAATTTGAATCAGTGTTTGCAGAACCTTTGAAATACCTCCACCAAAGCCCACAGTTATGCAGAACACAGCTGGTCGTGGACACCCCACACGGCGTTTTCTCTAGCTTCATCGGAAGGGACCAGCTCCTTTGTCATGGGTTGAATTGTGTCCTCCAGAAGAGATACGTTGGAAGTCCTCACATCTGGAACCTCAGAATGTGGCCTTATTGGACATATGGTCTTCACAGAGGCTGCCAAGTTAAAATGAGGTCATTAGAGTGGGCGCTAGTCCAGTATGACTGGTGACCTTATAACAAGGGGCAATTTGGAGACAGAGCCACACATGCACTGAGGGGTGGGCAATGTGGAGTCACGAGGAGAATGCCATGTGATGCATCTAGAAGCCCGGGAATGTCTGAGGCTCCCGCAGCTGGGAGAGAGCCCCAGGACAGATTCTCCCTTAGCGTTTCCAGAAAGAAGCAAACTTGAGGTCACCTTGATTTAGGGCTTCTAACCTCAAGAACTGTAAGACTGTAAATTGCTACCGTTTTAAGCCACCTGGTTCCTGGCACCTTGGAATGGCAGCAACAGGAAACTAATACACCCCTCCTGATGAGAAAATCACAAACTAAGAAGGCACAGTGTGGTCCAACAGCAGCATTATTTTTCTTCGTTTTCTTAATGGGATGAAAAGGATTGTTAAGGAAGGCCTATGTGCATGTTTCCTCACTCTCCAAAGAGTAACAGCCCTGATTGGCAAACCTAGAGGTTTTATTTCATCCAAGATAAGTTAAGGGTCCCGTATGGGCCCGGGCGTGGCATGGCAGGTGGCTGTGTTTTCTCGGCAGTTGCCGTAGGCGGTGTCGCCGTTGATTACGCCACGATGCCAACAGCACACATAATTTGTTGATTCCCTATTGTTGGTTTCTCTGTGTGATGGGAAGTTGTCACCTGGCTTATGCCTTTCTTTTCATCATCATTACTGCCTCCACTCTGTCATCCTTC
This sequence comes from Panthera leo, assembly GCF_018350215.1. Lineage (NCBI taxonomy): Eukaryota > Metazoa > Chordata > Mammalia > Carnivora > Felidae > Panthera > Panthera leo. The sequence continues at coordinate 10,063,756 of NC_056686.1, forward strand.
CAACTCTAAATCAAAGGGAAGCGTGTCTTCTCTCATCTGGGAAGTGTTCCGGATGCATATCATTAGCACAGAGGAGCACTTGACATTTCAGATCATCGTTAGGGCTTCTTAATCGGTTTCAGCCGAACCTCGGCATTTTGGCAGGACCGCGGGGGCAGATAAGCAAGTGAGATGGAGATCTGGCAAAGTTCATGGGGCAGCTGCCCCGCACAGAGTCACGAGGCTCCCTCAAGAGGGACAAACTGAGTCTCTCCTGGGATGCGGTGTCTGGCTCCGTGTGGCCAAACGGGCGGTGTCATTCTTCTGCCGCCACGTTCCGCCTTTGGAGGAATCGTGAAGTGGATTAACTCTCTCTCCCGGGACTTGTGCACCTCTCCTGACTCTGAGCTCTTCTTCCTCATCAGGCTTCTGTCTCGCTGGCCCAGGTCCTCAGTGGGTTTCCCTCCATCAGACTTGCCCCTTCCACGTTGCTTTCTGTGGCCCCAGACCCATCCTCTCCCACCAGGCTTCTGGAAGGCTGCACGTGCATCATCGTTTGCACATGTTAATGGCTGCCCTTTCTTCTTCGTTCTACAGAACCCTGAAGAATACTGTGGAAGAGAGAAGCATGGGGCGTTGGGGAGGAGAGGGACAAGCCTAAATCAGAGTAGCTGAGGGAGGGGAATACTTCCAAGAGGAACACATTTTGAGTAGTTGGGCAACATTCAAGTCTGGATGTTGGAGGATGGAGATTTGGGGTTGAGGAATCTCAACCTCTTACGTGAGTGCCTGTTCAGTCTTGTTTCTCTTGTGCCAACCCCTCTCTGGATTTTGTTGGAGCATTCGAGTACAGTTTTGGTTCCAGGGGAACATAATGAAGCTGTTGGCCTGGTTGGCTGGAAAATGCATTTCCACCAAAAAGGTCAGTCATTCAGGAAAGGGCCGATAATTTTTTTTATAGAAACAATTTCTTACATAGGAAAAAGGGATTTTTTCTTCTATAAGCACATGATTTGTTTTCATTAATGGAATGTTTCTTTAAAAAATAAAGGTGGGATTTTTATTTTTTTTAATATTTTTTAATGTTAGAGAGTGGGGGAGGGACAGAGGGAGAGGGAGAGGGAGAGAGAGAATCCTAAGCAGGCCCCATGTTCAGTGTAGAGCCCAACGTCGGGCTCGATCCCATGACCCTGAGATCATGACCTGAGCTGAAATCAAGAGTCAGACGCTTAACTAATTGAGCCACCCAGGTGCCCCCTAATGGAATGTTTCTAATTGATTGTTAAGCCTCTTCCTTATTCATCAGTGAGGACAGGGTTACTCTTGCAAAGCCAAACGATTGGTAATGTTTAGCATCACTTGTCCCTCTGTCCTCTCCTCTCTGGGCTTCTGGGGACCTTGCACACCTCATTTTCACCCCTCATTGCTGACAGCTCTTTGGGATTAAGATTCGGTCCCAGAAGCCCAGAGAGAAGAGGATGGGGGGACAACTGGATTTGTCCAGAGTGGGCCATCTAAACAAAACCAGATGATTATTAGGGATTTCAAATACAAAAACGACTGACAGTAAAAAAATAATCCCACCAAACATTTGAAAAATAACCACAAAATGAGACAGAAGGTATAGAATGACAAACTCAATAAACTGAAAAAGTTACATAGGAGAAACTGGTCAATAGAGGAACTGGGACAAGATTTTAAAATAAGTATAATTAATATCCTCAGAGAGGTAATATTGAATACTGCATCTAAGAAATCAGATCAGAGGTCCTTCATTTACCCATACATTGAGTCCACTGGTATTTAGTGAGCTGCTACTATATGTTAGGGACAGTTGATGCACGGGGCAGTGAAGAGTAAATAAAGCTAAGTCCCAGTCCTCATGGAGCTTCAGGTCTAGTTAGGGGAGACAAAAAAGATAATAACCAGTGAAACAAGTAAATATATGTCAGGTGATGTGTGTTGTGATGAGAAGTAAGGCAGGGTAAGAAACACTTAAGAGGTACAGGAATGGGGAGGGTGATACTATTCATACAGGATGGTCAGAACAGGCCTCAGGAAATGAGAGAGTAGATGAGCCAAGTGAATATCAAGGGGAAGAATGTTCCAGACAGAAGGAACAGCAGGTGTCAAGGCCCTGAGCCGGGAGGATGACTCAACGCTTCAAGGAACAACCAGGAGACTTATGTAGTTGGAGTAGGATGAGCAAAGTGTGAGTGCCTTAGAAAATGAATCAGAATGGTAGGGGGGTGGGACAGGGCAGATTATTTATGGCTTTGAAGGACTCTGGCTCTTGCTCTGAGCAAGACGGGAAGCCATGGAGTGCTTTAGGCAAAGAGCTTGATTTGACTTGACTGAACATTCTAAAAGGAATGATTGGACTGTTATGGAAAAAACCAACTATGGGGGATGAGAAGTGGAAACTAGGTAATCAGTTAGGACATTGTGGAAATAACCCAGGTAAGAAGCAATGTGGCTTGGACCATTGCCTCTTGAAGGTGGTGAGAAATGGTCAGCTCCCGGAAATCTTTTGTAGGCAATGCCGAGAAGATTTGTTGACCTACTGGATGTGAGGTGAGCAAGAGAAAGGGGTCAGAAGAACCCAAGGAACTGTAAGAACAAAGACTATCAGGAGGGAGGGGCAGAGGAAAGCAGAGCATCACTGAGGGTGGGATCAAGAGTTTGGCTTCGGACATGTGTTCGAGATGCTTGGAAGGATGCTCCAACTGGAGATGTTAAGTGGGAAGTTTGGCATTTAGGGGAAAGAACCCAGCTGGAGACACTCAGTCGTGACACTGGGCAGTTTCATCCAGACGGTTGGTGGAAACATGGAAAGAAATGGCCCCAGGACTGAGCCCTGGGCAATTCCAAAACCATTCAGAGGCTGAAGAGATGTGGAAGGGCTTCACAAAGACAGAACAGGAATGCCAGGCTGAGAAATTCTCCCAGAGTGCAGCATAAAGGAATCAAAGTAGGAAGTCAGGTGTCCCCAGACCGAGCAACGGATGGGTCGACGCAGGGTTGGATAATAGCAGTCACAGTCATAATGGTAGTGGCAGCAACAACTCATGAGCCATTTCAACTTATCAAAAATAAAGGGGAAAAAAAGGGAAAGCCACTAGGGAGAGGCTGGTATCACTCAGATCACAAAGGGTCTTGGAGGTCCAGGAAAATGCTTGAATTTTATTCCAAGAGTAATGGCAGTCGCCGAAGGGTTTTCAGAAGGCGGGAGGGTGGTGACAAAAATTGGATTTGTTTACAAGGCCATTTCTGGTCTCCTGGGCTGGGGGTGAGCACAGAAGCCCGGTGAACTGGTGGGGAGCTGCCTGAATTGCGCCCTCAGGAGGCGGACAGTCTCTTAATGTGAGAGCTTGCCAAGTGCTATGCACTAACTACTTTACATGTGTCAATTTATTCAGTCTCCCTGCCCCCCCAGGACCCTTCCGTTACCTCCCTTTGGCGGATGAGTTAATGGACACGCAGAGAATTCCTGAGCTCGCCCAGCCAGTAGGTGGCAGAGCTGGGATGTGAACCTGGGTCCTCCGGCCTCAGAGCCCTGGCTTTTAACCAGTACCCAGTAGAGCGGTGATATGGAGACTGGAGAGGTGGATGGGTTGGGGACGCAGCAGGGGCAGGGTGAGGGTGCAGGGGAAAGGGGAAGAAATGAATCAAGAATGACTCCTGTCTTACTGTCTTGAGCATATCGCTGGCACTTTTGCTGCCATCATTTCACACTCCTGCTTGAAACTCTCATTGCCCGCCCCCCACCCCCAACACACACACCGAATTTAGAATAAATCCACACTCTCCTCAACTGCCTGGAGGACCCTGTGCTGAACACTGTGCCGAGAAGGTGGCCAGTGTTCAGTTTGCCCAGGGCCAAGGGCTTTCAAGGATGTGAGTTTAGTTTTTTTTTTGTTTTTTTTTTTTTTAATTTTTTAATGTTTTTATTTATTTTTGAGACAGAGAGAGACAGAGCATGAGCAGGGGAGGGGCAGAGAGAGAGGGAGACACAGAATCCGAAGCAGGCTCCAGGCTCCGAGCTGTCAGCACAGAGCCTGACACGGGGCTCGAACTCACGGGCTGTGAGATCATGACCTGAGCTGAAGTCGGACGCTCAACCAACTGAGCCACCCAGGCGCCCCTGAGAGTTTAGGTTTTAAAACCAGGGAAGTCCCTGGCAAACCTGGATGAGTTGGTCACCCTCCCGCCATGCCACTTCCCTGCCCCACACCCTGCCCAGTTGCCCAGGGACCTTCCTTTTCATGGAGGGGACTCTCCCCACCTCTGCCTTTGCAGACGGGGTTCCTGCATGTGGATGGCTCTCTGTTTGGCACTTGGCACAACTGTGTCCTCCGGTCCTGGGCTCTCACCTTCGCTGTCACTGCTCCGAGTGGCCTTGCGGACCACCTTGTGCCATGTAACTCACTACCAACATTCCTGCCACCCCCAGAACTTATCACGGGTTCAACAACTTCATTCAATTACCTGATTACTCCTGTGCTCAGGTATTAATTAGCTCCATGAAGGCAGGGCTCACGTCTTTCTTGTTCACCTGCATACACATTGGAAGAAGCTCTCTGAGGACTGGAGAAGAGACATCATCCACAAAGGCAGCAAGAGACATTTCACTGGAGTATCTGGAAAGACTTCACTACGAGCAGCTCCCAGGAAAGGTTACCAAGCGAGCTTGCAGCAAAAGCCCATTTAGAAATTAAAGCTTGTAAGTAAGTTCCCAGCCTTTTTTCCCCGCTACCTCTGCCCTCTGGCCTGCTTTGGTCAGTTAAGGAGAGAGCTGAGATCCCACACTGGTCTCAGGCTTGGTTGCTGGACAGACGATGAATTCCGCAAGCTGTTTTCTACCTGGCGTCTTCCTTCTGCCTGACTCCGCTGGAGACAGCGCAGCTGATACTTGGGGAAGCCACTGCCTGGAGTGACCCAGGTGACTGCTCTGTGTCATTCCTATCACAGATAAAAGTGGGCACTGTTCATACACTGTTTAACTTTTCTCTGGCTCCATGCATGTCCTATGCAGTCCTGTTTGGGTATTATTTTAAAACTTAACGCTTGTACGGTTGTAACAGTGAAAAATTGGAAACCACATACAAATCTAATAATATTTGATTGGCTAAATGAATTTTGGCACATCCCTAGAGTGGAATAGTCTAGAACCATTAAACACAATTACGTAGATCTATGTTCACTGACATGGAAACATGTCTGTGATAAATTGGTAAATAAAAAGAAAAAAGAAAAAAGCCCAGAAGGAAACACACAGAAATGTTGGCAGATGCAATCTCTGAACAGTGAGATAATAGATTTTTAATTTTCTTCTTTATTTCATTTTGTTTTTCTGAATTTCTACAGTGAGATGTATTATTTTCATAACCAGTACGGGAAAGCTCTCCCCCTATATAGAACAAGTAAAAACCAGTTTGAGAGGAAAAAAATGTGTCTCATTAATATTTCTTATTCTGCCCAACTACCCTTAGTCTCCTAGAGATTCAGAATGAGCCTGGAATACATATGTTGTATATGAAAAATGTTCTTTGTAATATATTTCCGACTACATATATGAAACGCAGAAAACATGCTACCATAGACTGTGTAACATGGTATATGCTTCATGATCTAAGTATGTTCATATACATGTGTCTACATATAAAGCCTAGATGCATATAACTTATATGCATATATCTTGTCCTTTACTTGGTCTGTTGTTTTGCTGCATTTATTTTTCGAAGCGAAATGATGCCTATCCTATTCAGATCATCGGTTTGTAACGTAATCCCTTGTCGCACCTGTGTTGGAAGCGAATGCCCACCAATGATCTTGGGTTGCCTCTTTCTTTTCTTTCCTCCTTTTTAATGAGATCTTTTTGAAAGATCAAGCCCCCAGCTGGCTGGCTCCATTGAGGACCACGGAGCTTCTGGCAGCATCATTAGTATTTGTGGCTCAAACACAGGCTTTCCTCAAGGGTGCCCCCAACACGCCTGTGCCTCGTCACTTGATTGGCACGTGGGGCGTCCCAGCCCAGTTCACCTCAGGGGGAGGGGTGGGTGTCAGGTGAGGTAATGAATGGGGAGCAACGATGGCCTTTGGGAATCTGGTGTTGCGTCTTGACCGACAATAACGTTATCGGCTCCCAGATGTCTGCAATTGACGTTCCTTTTGAACCCCTTTGTATTTTATTATTATTATTTTTTTTTATTTGTTTTTTTTAGGTAAACCTCTGGTCTTTTTTTTCTTTCTTTCTTCCTCCTTCTCCCGCTTTCCAAGTCTCTCTCTCTCTCTCAGGAGTAGATCAGTTCATTTTCATGGTTGAGAATGTGCAGGGAGCTCTTGGTGGCACCCAGTCCTCTCTCTAGTTCAGGAACCTCAAAAGTCCCAGGGACTCAGATAAGACGTCTGATTGGCACCGGGCCCCGGTTGCCCTGGAGCTGCTGGCAGAGCCTGGCTGTGGTCTTGCAGGTGAGGCCGCCCTCCCCTGCCAACATCCCCCCCTGGGCTGGCCTGGCTGCTTCTGAAAGGGCCCTTTGTGTTTGGGCTGCAAGGACAAAGCCCCAGCAGACATTTTTACCCCATACTTAGTTCCCTTTAACACCGGCTCACTTGATCGAAGCAAGCCAAGTGAGATTCCCTGCCCCTACACATCGTGCCCCTCTTATTTTATTCAATGTTTTGTTTTCACAAGTACACAGTGCTTCCTAGATGCCAAACTGTTAGAGGCACCTTTATTTATCTCATCCTTAGCAGCCTGTCGAGGCACATATTAAATTATTCCCATGTTATGATTGGACGATAGAGAAGAGGGACATTAGCGACCTGCCCAAGACAGCAACATGTGGTCAATGCGGGAGGCAGGATTAGAACCAAGGCATTTGACTCAGAAACTCCGGCATTTTCCCTGCGTGCTGTGTTCCTGGGTCCTCTTCAGCTAGTTCTGAGCTGCAGGAGACATGGGCGCCTTTTGCTACGTGCGGGGTTGCTTTGGAACACCCATCAGTTTCCACCAGTTCTTCTCCTGAGGTTTTAGTGAAGGAAGTGTGGGGGAGTTCACGGAAGGCATTCCAAACGTGTGGCTTGCTGATCTGAGCTTGCCCGACACAGGGCATTATGGGTGATCAAGCCTATCGAGAGGGGAGCTTCTCCTTTACAGTTTGAGAGCTCCCAGATGCCCCCTGCACGTGGGGGCAGTGCAGGGAGGGGGTGTAAAGAACAAGTTCCAAGTCCGATCCAACTACTAACTTCCTAGGTGACTTTCCGAAAGGTCCTTTAGTCTCCAGGGCCGGCGTTCGTGTCTTCAAAAAATGGGACACTACTGTTTTAGCTCGCAGCCTCAGGAGTGTAACGAGGGAGGCAGCTATTATTAAGAAGGACATACGCTGGTGCAAGACACTGCCCTGGGTGTACTCACACTTCCCTATCTGAGGTTCGCAATAACCACGTGCAGGGAAGGATCCTGATCAGAGATAGGAAAGCCTTTGACTAGAGCAAACAAGGAATTGTTCATATAGAAGCATGTTGCGTTTAACTGAATAATGCATCAGGAAGGTCCTCTTGGGAGAATGGAGGGCGCGAGGGGGTGTCCAGGGCCTATGCATAGTAGGGGGGGGTCAGTAAATAATTAGAAGTGGGTCATACAGAACAGCGTCAGGGTGCAGCCACATTCAGCTGTGAGACTTTTCCCGTCTGTGTGTATACCAGTTAACCTGCAGCCATCTGTCTTCACTCCCTTCTCCTTTTCTTTGGTTTTGATTTGTATTAATTGCTCGCATCTGGGATCTGTAACACTCTTCAGTCTTCGTTTTGGATGTAAGGACGTGTTTGGGAATTTCAGAAATGAGGGTATTTCAAGCAGAGGAAAGAGAGATTTTGACGTAAAGCAGAGATTCATATCCCTGGATCTGACAAAGGCATAATTGCCTTGGAATCCAAGGCCTTCTGGAAGGATGGCCTTCACTAAAACCAAAATGTTGTCTCATAACCCAATAAACTTAGGTCCCATTCAGTACGTGCTGGAGTAATTTTAGAAGCCATCATTCTGTTTCAGCAGTAAACGCAGCTCAGAGTGGTATGAATTCCCCATTAAGATGATGTGGTGGGGAGAGCGAAAGAATCTTTTGGTGCAATCAATTTATTTTAGTGTCCCAAATGTTCATAGCAACAGGGGCACACGTGGTTACGGCTGCCGTTGGGGTCGGCTTCCTGTCACAGAGGGAAACGAATGGCCCTCTCCTTAACCACCAACCTGCACTGCTGCCACAAGAGAGGGGCCATCAATTTCCTCCAGACAGTGGAATAGGACGCACATTTGGGCGTGTTGCAAATTAAACTTTCAATAGAAAACCAAAGAAGGAAGCTTTGCCCATTTATTTTATAGCTTGTTGCTTTTGAGGAAGGAGAAGGTGGACTAATACAGGTAAGACTAGTGGAGCCATTTGGGGTGGGGGGGGGGAATTTTCCTTTGGAAACCTTTGAATAAAACTAAGGTTTCTTTCCCATTTTGTCCTGGCTTCCTCATTATTTCCCAAACAATCACCGGAAACGCTTTCTTTGTTGTTATTCTTTCCCCTCACAAACAGGCAGAACACTTCTGATCTATAACCTTGTACAGGACGTGCCAGGATTCATTTGTCATACCTGTCCTCTGAAGAAAAAGTCATGGAGGAGGGAAAGGATTACTGTAGGCGACTTTATCTTCAAAGGAGGATGGTCCAATTACACGGCTTTTAAACTGCTAAAGCCTGCCTTCAAATAGTAAATAAAACTGAGGTCAAGTGATGGCATGTTGAAAGTGGGACAAGAGTTTTTGCATTTTTTTCCTTGTTCCACAAGGAAATTTGATTTTATCTCTTCCCTTTTCTCTGATGTACTGTCCTCTATTCCTATAAGTGAAAAATGAGCGAGTGACACATTTAGTCACGTGGCCTTAGAATTAATGAAAAGTGTCAAACAGATGCACAAAAGGGCTCAACTTCTGGAACAAAAAGAGGGTTTTATGTATACACCTATAATTCCAGAAATACAGAATCGACAAGGCCTGGACTAATTTTTGCCAAGGCACGTTAAGCAGTAAATCCAGGGTATTTTTAAACCGGTGCAGCTCACATGAGCTCACGTGATAGATGAGACCTAGTGGGAGAAGAAAATGTTGGAGCTGAGGTCTTTTAGCCTTTAGAAAACCTCAGCAATAGAAGAGGGCAGTGTATTAGAGAATGCCAGCTGCTGTAACAGATAAACCTGAAATCTCAGAAACATAGCCAATCAAGGCTAATTTCCTGCCAGTATGCAGTATGGATATCTTGGAAATTCAAAATAGGGCATCGCCTTCCACATGGTCATTCAGGGGCCCAGCACCCTTCGTCTCATGGCTTCCTCCTTTGCATTCAGTAGAAGATGGGAAGGAGGCTGGAGATGGCATGTGGGAAGCTTGGATGGGCCATGCCTGGGCATCCATCACTTATGCCTACGTGTAACTGGCCCGTACTCAGCCACGTGGCTGTGATAACTGCAAGAGAGGTTGGGAAATGTAGTTTAGCTGCGCTCTCAGGACTAAGAGGGAACACGTTTGGTGGTCGGCTGGCCTCCCTTCTGCCACAGGGAGCAAAGTCCTTGAGGATCAGGAGTGAGAAATTGGAGTTTGAAAGAAGATCCAAAAGTTGGGTCAAGCTACAATGGCGGAGGGGCTTGTCAAGAGGAAACAGAAATAGGCAGCATGGTTGTGCACCTGATGTGTGGCAGTGTCCTTTGTGCCATGGCCCCAGATAGCGTCTTAACTCTTTCTAGACAGAAATTTCCAGTTTAATTTATCATAAAGACTTTTTAATGGAAACAATACATTGTAGTGGTGAAAACAAGATTTTCTGTGTAGCCAATGTTGCTTGAACCCATTAATCTACTGGTGAACGCATATATCTAATTATAACTCCATCCAAAGATAGGTAAGCGTTACTGCATGGGCAGTATATCCACATACCTAAAATTAATGAGAGAGCAGTGGAATAAATACAGAACCAAATTCCCACCTACCTCTTTTTTTTTCAATGTTTGCAGTAATGTAACTTTGTAAAAGAATGTTTGGAAAATACAAGTGGTTAATATTTTGCCCTGCTTTCTAGTTCCCATAGTTTTGTCTTTGTAGTTTTTGGTTTTTGAGGGCATGTAAGTGCCTGCAGGAATGAGACGGTGTAGCTGTGTTTATGTTTTGCCTGCAGTTTTGTTTTTCAGTTAATAATAAGAGAAAAAGTTCTACTTCTCCCTGCTCTGTATACGTTGCAACAGCCTCACCACGCCAGTGGAGGAGAGGACATCTTGGGGCCAAACTATCTTCTTCTGTTTGTGGGCTGTGTGGCCATGTGCCTGTCATGGTAACTGCTGTAGAGTCTTCAGTGATTAGACATCACCCCCTTGATCTTAGTTGAATATCCTTTGTCTATATACTCTGTGTTGTCCTTACTCAGCCTAACATTACTCCATGAGCCTGTTCCCGTGCCATGAAGCACTCTTCCAGATGGAACTGTTAATGGCTACTTGGGGGTAGTAGAAGGTATATGGCCCCTGTCTCCCATTCTTGTCAAAGAATGCTGGTCCCCAGAAAGACCAAGCCATGACTAGAAGCTTGGAACTTTCAGCCCCACCATCCATTCTCTTGAGAAAATGAAGAAAGACTATGGGATAAAGCCTCTATAAAAATCCCAATGGTTTGGGTTTCAGAGAGCTTCCAGACTTGTGGACATATCCACACAGGGAGAGTGATGCACCCCCAACTCCATAGGGACAGAAGCTCCTGTGTGGGGGACCCTTCCAGGCTTCACCCTATGTGGCTCCTCATCTGGCTGCTTCTCTGCATCCTTCATCACATCCTTCAATAAACTTGTAAATGTTAACTGTCTCCCTGAGTTCTGCGAGCCACTCTAGAAAATTAATCATGAAGGGCAACCTTCAATTTGTGGCCAAATGGACAGAAGTTGTGGGTAACCTGGGGTCTTACTCCTTGCAATTGACATCTAAAGTGGGGACTATCTTGTGGGACCAGACCCTTCACCTGTGGAATCTGACACTCTCTCCAGGTAGACGGTATCAGAATTGAGTTAAATTATAGGACATCCAGGGGTGCCTGGGTGGCTCAGTTGGTTAAGTGTTCGACTTCAGCTCACGTCATGATCTCACAGTTCATGAGCTCAAACCCCACATTGGGCTCTGTTCTGGCAGCTCAGAGCCTGGAGCCGGCTTCAGATTCTGTGTCTCCCTCTCGCTCTCTGTCTCTCCTCTGCTCATGCTCACTCTCTCATTCTCTCTCTCTCTCTCAGAAACTAAAAAAAATATAGGATGTCCAGCTGGTGGTGTGGAGAATTGCTTGGTGTGGGGGAAAAACCCACACGTCTTGTGACCAGAGGTGACGTGTTCTATGTGAGTAGTAGAGGAGGCTCCCAGGAAAGAAACACACAGTGCAGAACTGGGATTTTCTTGACTCAGGAAGAAAACTGTAGGTGTTTCTTAGTATTACAGCTGCATAACATGCCATCATGTGCCTGTGTTGGTGTCGAGGTGACCAGTCTCCTGTAGCTGGACATTAAGGTTGTGTCCAGTTTTGTGCTATAACACTGTGATAAATGTCACTGTAAATGAATCTTTGTATGCATTTCTAGAACTTTCCTTACAATAAATTGCTAGAGGTGCTGCTTAGAGGTCAAAGGGAATGAACACTTCTAACACTTCTAGATTCCCTTCTAAAGGGAATGAACACTTCTATCAGTTTTCAATCTGATCGCGGATTTTATGGCTTATTGCCAAGTTCTTGACCTTTAGAATGTCAAACCCACCTGCTGATGGCAGTTGTGAATGTGCTGTCCAAACCCAGGCGCCATGTTTTTCAAAGCTTTGCCATGATGACCAAAATACCAAAACTGACATAAAGACAGGATCCGGCCCTGTAGGTGACCTCACTTGCTTCACCTAACACTGTGTCTGATCCTACTTCTATTTCGAATTTTGGCATTTCATACTCATGGATTATTTTTATATCAATCTTGATTTTTTTTTAAATTGCATTCGAGTGTCTTTTACCTCGATCACTGATTGGGTTTTTTTTTGGCACCCCTTACATTTTGCATCTGAGGTAAGGTGATGCATTTTGCAACTGAAGCGAGGTGACCTTACCCTAGTCCCACCCCGGGAGATTTGAACCCAGCATCTACAGCAGGCCTTTTGTTGTGTCCAGGGACATATAACACCCGAGAGGAAACACGTTGTGCTAAGGTCAAGGCCAGTCAAATGCCAGAGGACGTTATGAGACCTTCTGTGGGGCAGTGTGCACACTTAGTGGTTCCAAATGGATGGAAATGGACAGGCCAGGGAGGGGCTCATAGTGGCCGGCGGCAGATAACGGAGGTGTCAGAACTTGCTTTGGGGCCCGAGCAACAAGCTGTTCTAATCGCCCGATGCAAAAGCTTCACAAAGATTTCTCCCGAGACCCCCGTTCCCCTCCCATCAGTTAAAAGTATCGTTTACTGGAGCCACGTGCCCTGTTAGCTTCAGCTTTGATCTGTTTTCAATCTGATCGCGGACTAAAAAGAGTGTCCATGCTGTTTGTGCTGATTTAATACCAAAGCAAACGAGGATTATCTCCTGTATCCATAATGATACTTCTCCGTCCCCTGGCGCGCAGGAGACAGAGGCTAATGGTTCGCAGAAAGGTGGCAAACTGGTCATATGGTGCTAGTTATCTGCATTTAAAAATCAGATCCTCGTTTTCATCCTGAAGTGTTTCTCATGTAAACATACCCACACAGTTGCCAGCGCTCAAGGCTATATGAAAAATAGCTCTTACAAAATTATCCATTAAAGTGATTCAGGGGACAGTAAATAATAACTCCCATTCATTAGCTCATTCGTTCAAAATTTACGGAGCATTTATTGCGTGCCAGGTACCGTGGCTGGTCTCTGGTAAGACGGGGGTAAGCAAGCAGCTGCTGGGCTCTCCCCTCATGGGGTTGACGGTAAGGGTGGGAGAGAGACAGTTAACAAACACAGTAATCACTTCGTGACTGCAGATTGTGGGAGTATAAGGAAGGGGCACGGTGTCCTGAGTGCCTTCTCAGGGCACGCACTCTCCCGGGCCGTGTACTGTCTTTCCAGCCTCAGAGTAATGCTGCACTGTGGGTATAATTTTCTGCACTTAACTAGTTAGGAAGGAAAGGCTGGTATAGGCCGGCCACCTGCCCTGGGGCTCCCAGAGCTAGGTAGAAGTCGAGGCAGATTTATACCCCGGGTTTGAGTCCAGATCTGTGGTCTTGCCTCTGCTTGGGCTGCCTCTCCGGTCGTTTGTTAGCCAGCCCCGACTCCCTTGGGGGTTCCGAGAAGTTCGTAAGTGACATTCCTGCCTCCCTGTGTTTAATTTCGGAGCCATCGTGAGAACTGAACGTAGGGGCCCAGTAGGTGGACATCACCACGTCCCTCTTGGATAAAGCTGTTTGCAGACTATGGCTTTGCTATGCACCTGAAGTACTCTTTCACCCTCTCTGCTCTGTTTGCCTTGTACTCCCAGTCTAGACGGGGGACAGGCCACCAAGGGAAATTAGGATCTTCAGAGTCCGTATATATGTGGTTACCCGGAGCCACAGCCTCTCACTGACCCGGTGCAGACAGGAAGAGAAGAAGAGACGAGAACCCATGCAGAATGCTTGCAGATTTGCTGGACCAGCTCCACCCCGTTGAGGAACAGGGCTAGCTGACTTGCTCCCTCCTCCTTGATGCAGTGTTTGAGGGGCCTGCCCAAAAGGCCTGGAGGTCCCTCCACATGGAAATGAAAGACCCCGGGAGGTGTTTTTCCCGGCACACGCCTGTCTCCATATATGTCCCTCTTGCTCACAGGAACCAAAACCCTGTGCCTTCAGGGCACCTGTAACTTTTGAGAAAATCTGCCTGCCATTCACAAATACTTTTGAAGTCTATATATGTTTTCCTTTATAGTGATAAGGGTGATAATGAACTAAGGCACAAACATCACTTTAAATAAGCAGGTGATTATTGTAGATAACTATAATGCAAGTACGACCCTAGGAAACTTACTACTGACGATTCGTCTACAGATCACGATGCAAGTTCCAATTTTATAGGCAAGTGAATATCAAGATAACCCTGCGTGTGTCTAGAGTAGATAATTGTGGTTGTTTGTGTAGCAGTCCAGTACCGCTAATTAACACGCATCTGGGTCTGCATACCCATGCAAGGTGGCCTGCATGGCGATGCTGGGTCCTAAGTGATGGCAGTGTGTGTACCAAGATGAGGCCGCGGATACCAGGGTGAGACCAGTTCTCCTGTTGGCACCTACGAAGGGCTGCCCTTGCAGATGAGCAGTTACTTTTTTGGGCGTCTGAGATCCTGGGTGGCTGATTCTTAGGTTGGATGTCTCCCTCTGATGTTCCTGTTCACGCTTTGAGCAAGGAGATGCACACCTGCTCTGGGCCAGTGGTGGTGCTGGCTCCCGTAGCCTGATGAGAGAGGAGGACACTTACATATATAATCATTTTCCAGTGGGATGCTGGCTACGTGGAGGCAAAACGCCTGTGGGCAGGAGAGGCTAGGTCTTTTTTCTCCCACGAATGCGTTCATTGGACACGGATTATTGTATGGCAGTGGTTTTCAAACTTGTTGGTCTTAGAACCAACCCATTATACTCTTAACAATTACTAAGGACCCCTAAGAGTTTTTACTTGTGTGCATTCAATCTATCGATATTTACCATAGTGGCAATTAAAATGATGAATTTTTTAATTAAAAAAAATTTTAATGTTTACTTTTGATAGAGAGCGTGCGCGTGAGTAGGGGAGGGGCAGAGAGAGAGAACAGGGCCAGAGGGAGACACAGAATCCAAAGCAAGGCTCCAGGCTGTGAGCTCTCAGCACAGAGCCCAATGCAGGGCTCCAACTCACGAGCCGTGAGATCGTGACCTGAGCCGAAGTTGGATCGTTAACCGACTGAGCCACCTAGGCACCCCAAAACTGATGAATTTTTAATTGTTTAATTCATTTTAGAAAAATAAACCCATTTTATCTTAACATAACTAATATAATCCATAAATTACTGTATCCTACTGAACAAAAATACTGGGAAGAGTGGTATTACGTTATATTTCTGCAAATCTCTTTAACGTGTGGCTTAATAGAAGGCATTTGGATTCGTACATCTGTTCCTACAATTAATCTGTTGCAATAATGCACATCATGTAACTACAGGAAAACTCCATTGTATACTCGTGAGAGCATCTTAGGATTACTATAAAAATAATAGATGCCCTGAAAGGGTTTTGGGGTCATGCGAAGTTTCCCAGATAACACTTTGAGAACCCCGGTTGTATGGAATTCTGCCATAAGTGTGTATTTACCGAAGGCACTCATGTACCCAAATCTTACAGGATTCTTTGGAATTGAGTATCCAAATATTCAAACCTATTTTTTATTTTTAATTTTCTTTATGAAGACAGGGCAAACAGTGTCAGACAATATATTATGGACTTGAAAGAGCTCGTTAATGAATATTGAGGAATTTTTGCCAGTTGTTAAGCCATGACTAGCCTGCCCTTGGCCGTGGCGGGAACATTTACACAATGAAAGTAGGCAAATGCTAAAAACAAGGCCTTTTTCTTTTCAGAAAGCTAGCTGGTTTATCAGACCACTACTTGATAGATTTTCCAGTAGGGATTCACAATGGCAACCCAAGGCATAACCCATCCCACCTGCTTTTCTTTTTTGGCTAGTATAGTAGATTTTTATTTGTTTGCCTCATTTTTGTTTTGTTTGTAGTGGTTCCATCAAAGTGCATTTACATAGACAGGCAAGCTCCGTATTTCCATGTCCTCCTCACCCGGTTCTTTTTGTCCTCACCCCCAGCCTGATTCATACATTTTTATAGACTCTTATAGGCCTCATAGGCATTTATGCTTGTGTCTGTGGTTCCAGGTTTTCCTCCTTTGCGTGGCAGCTGGAATGTCTCTTCCGAAAACCCCATGGCTTTTACTCCTGCCCTTGATGTTGTAGGGATGGTGTTTGCCAGGAATGTTTTGGTGAAATGATTTAGAAACAACAGCCAATTCTCTTCTTGGAGACAAAGTAGCACCAGGGCCTGGCACGAGTTACGTTATGCAGACGGTTGGCATTATTCCTTGTGAGGATTTACTATTATTTGGAAATTAATGATGGCTCCATATTTTTGGGAGGGTGGGTGGGGAGCTGTGATTTACGAACCTCTCTCTTACCATCTGTTCATTAGCTTCAAGGCACTGCTTTTCACAGCCTTAGAAATTGAGGGAAATTATGTTAAATCGTCACACATTTTCTCTAAAGTTTCATTTTAAAGAAAAACAAAAGAAAGCTTTTAAGTAACTGGCTCTTTTTCTGTAGGTCAGTATACCACAGATAGCAAGCCAGGAAAAAAAAAAAAGGAGATTTTGTTAGGATTTGTTTTTAATTAAGATCTAAATCATGATTCTCTTTGAATGGGATGGAAAGCGACACCAGCTCTGAGACCTATTTGATAAATTTTGCAATATCCGACTGCCAGCAGGGAAATAAGAACAGGTAGGTGCTTCCAAAGGGATTCCATTATATCTAGTTGTCAGATGCCAACACCAGCCCAAATCAGGGAATCTTACTATTTCTATCTTCCTGCCTCCAGGACCAAAAAAGATTATACTTGTCTATCCTTGGTAGAAGAACATTTTATGAATCTTGTCCTTAAAAGTTCTCTGAAAACCCACCTCTCCACCTAGTTAATTCTAGGGCCTCTATGCCCTGATTTTATGCATTTCAAATACATGAAAGTCCGATTTTATACATGAAGTTAAAGAAGATATTGCTGCTTCACTTTACATTAGGATTCTTTCAAGTAATAGACTCCTATAATAAATTCAAAATGACATCTGATATTTAGAAATTAAATGTACACTCCACTTTTCAGGAACGTGTTTATTTTATAAAGCAAGGTACATACCTGTCTGTAACAATCTTTGCTTGGGAAGATTTTCTTATATGTAAATTCTGTCTATTTAAAGGCTCCTTTGGCAGATTATTTCTTAAGTAGATATAGAGAACCATTTATGTTTTTACAGCCCTCGTATCTTGTTTTATGAGTATCAGATGTGCAGAGTTGGATTTATTGCACTCCTTAGCTGCTGGTTCAGCATCACTGCTGATCCATGCCAGTCCCGTCTCTTGTGTTACTAATGTATCTATCTTCCCGCCCGCTTCGCCTCCCATTCCCTGCTGCCCAAACAGGGAAATAGAGCCAGGAAGCATGTCGGAATATGCCGCAGAGGCAGGAATTGTGGTTTTTTACGTGGGACAGTCAGGGCAGGCCTCTTGTGACCAAAGACCTGAAGGGTATATGGGGGAGGAATACTCAGGACTGAGAAGAGGAAGTGCAAGGATCCTGAGACTGGGGTATATCTGTTGTGCTGGAGGATCAGCGTGGAGGCCAGTGTGGTTGAAACAGCTGGGTTAGAAAGGCACCTTACAGGCCCTTATGCGGACTCTGGAGGAGTTTGATTCTGAGGCATTAGTGGAAGGTTTTAAGACAAAGAGTGATGTGCCTTGGCTGACTTTTAGAAGGAACAAATTGACTGTAGTATAGTCCTTATGGGAGCAAAGAAGGGGTAGAAGCAGGGTGCCTGGTTGACAGGCTACTGTGGAGATCCAGAAGAGAGATACATTAGCACAGCAGCAGTGGAAGTGTCAGGAGACTAGGCATATTTTCTAAGAGGCAACAAGATTTACCGATGGATTATGTGTGAAAGAGAAGAGAGAACAAATGGAAGGATGGAGGTGGCCACTTACTGAGAGAATGAACATGGTGGTGTGAGCAGATTTGGCGTGGCATTCAGGAGTTCAGATTTGGAAATACCAAGTTCGAGGTGCCTACTGGACATCCAAGGGGAGATGTTGGAGGAGGCATTTGGCATTGTTGCAGGTCTGAATTTCAACTTGGGGATCATCAGTGTGTAATGGCGCTTCAAACCATGAGACTGGATGAGCTCATCAAAGCTATGAATGTAAGTGAATACAGAAATGGTCCAAAGACCTGGCTCTGGTTCACATTTCTACCTCAGGGCCTTTGCCCTTACTCTTCCTTCTGCTTGGAACAGTGTTTCTTCAAATAGTTGTATGGCTTACTTCCTTATTTTATTCAGATTTGTGCTTAATTTTTGTTCCTTTAGAGATTTATTCTTGGCCCCCCCCCCATCTGGTTCAGAAAGTGCATCAGAAAATTATGCCAATAATTCTTCATATGTGATACCGATTCATGAGGTCAGTATGAGGTACAGAGAATTAGAGCTTTGTGACCGTCATGGCGTGTCTTTCATTTTGTTAGGCCAGGTCACCTGATTCCCCAGAGCACAGTGCTGTATGATTTATTTAGACAGAATGTGTATATCATTGATCACCAAATTTCTCCCTGATGGACAGGCTGGGAAGGAATCTGGGAAGGATCTGGTCATCTGTGCCTTTCCTTAAATATTCCCATTTATCTTAACAAGTGAGTATTCTAGTATCTACTGATGTAGACAATGCCCCACAGACAATAAACGAATGCTAGAAAGACAGGCCCACCTATCCTTCAAATAATACTATAACCCACTATTTCTAAAAAGCTAAAATATGCTAAGAAAATGATATAGTATGAGAAAGAAAACATATGCCTAAGAATTAAAAGACTCAGAAGTGAGGTTCTATTACTCAGGAAAGGATAAGAAATAAGAGAGAAGAAAGATTTTTAAAAAAGGGTTTGACAGCATATGATTAATTTAGAAGACAGACAAAAAAGATCCAGCATACATATTGTAAGAAATATATGGGGTCCCAAAGAAGAAAATCAAAACAAGGGAACAAAAGAAATAGTAAAACCACAACTTAAAATATTTCTAAGACAATTTTTTGAAATTACATTGAAAATACATGCCACATACCTGAGAAAATTGACCCAGAATGACCAATACTGAGGCAAAAATTGGTGAAATTGTTGCACTTTCAAGAGAAACAAAAACTTTAGGCATCGAGGCAAAAAGACCAAATCACCTATAAGAGAAAGCAAATCAAGTGTCATCAGCCTTCCTACAACAGTATTTCCTGGCAGAAGGAAATGGAGTGACATATTTAAGATACATGTGGAGAGAAATGTGTGCTAAGAATTTTATATCCAGCTAAAATGGCTTCCAAGTGAAAGGTGCAGACAAACTGCCCAGGCAAACTCGGTGACCTGGGGAACGTTTTTCCCATGAGTTTTTTCCTGAGGAATCTGCTAGATAGCAAATTCTAGTCAACTGAAATAAGTAAAGAGCCATTGCCATATGGTTTGACAGTAAGTGCTAAATTTATATCTTCTTGTGGAACTAAGATTGAATGAGAGTCAGAAGGGAGAAAGTATAGTATGTAATGTCTATATGCTCTTACAATGTAGATACAGTATAACTATAAAAATGTAAAAAAAATGTAAAAATGCAAACGAGAAAGAGGATATTAAGCAGTCTTTAAGAATCATATATTTGGTAGAAGAATTGCTATTTCTAACTGAGATTGTTTCATATATAATGTGAGAGAAAGCACAGGAGCAATTATGTGATATTCTAATTCTGTAATCTCTTGTGGCTTCAAGAATCAGGATTCTAGGTGTGAAAGAAAGTCAATATGAATGCCAGGTAGAAGAGGTTCAGTAAAAGGCTGTGGTACTGAATTTGAATTGGGAGTATCAGACCCATGTGCACGGACAAAGCTTAGGAATGATCAACAGTCCAGTAGCAATGACATATGTAGGACCCAGATCGTGATCTTGAAATACTATTTTCCATAAAAGGGAGAAGAGAATTCTTGGGAAAATAGATGAATGTACAGAATATGTACAAGGTGAGCCTAGGACATTGGGTCATACCAGTTAGCAAGAGAGCTAAAATACTTAACTAAGTTTGTTTCCAAAGGACTTAGGAACTAAGTTAAAGATGTTCCCACTGGATCAAGATTAGATAATACGTGTTCAATAAAGGTAATAATTTTAGTGAATTGAAGCTCAACAGATTTATTTAAACCCACAAGTTCATAAGAATATTAAAAACTAATTTACCATCTTTGGAGAACAATAAAGAACCACTCATTATGTTAAAAACTGGTAAATAGTGCAAAAGAAAGTCTTCTTATCCTGCCTTCCTGTATGAACTATGCCCTGGGTAAACAAAGCATAGGTAAATGAAAGTTTCTCTTTCCAGAAATATTCCAGCCAATAACTAAAAAGGGAGTGGTTGAATTTGAATACTGTTATTTTGCAACCCTAATGAACTAGTGGATGTAAGTTTTATACATCATTGGCTGCTAACGTCAAAAAAGAGACAACCATGCATTATGTGGCTCTGATAGAAGGATGCAACGAGGTCTATGTGCCGTCTTGCCAAAAATTAAACCTGATGGTCAATCCTGTAGATACGTGGAGACGCAAACAACAAAATCCAGATAGTAGGAAACTCTATAGGACAAACACCTTCAACAAATAAATTACATGAAAAAAAAGGGGGGGAGGGACAGAGGTGCAACCTATAGGTTAATGTAGAGAGAGGCATTTAAATCTAACAGGCAAAACTAGTGTTTAGAATTGTCATCACCCATGGGGCGCCTGGGTGGCTCAGTCGGTTAAGCATCCGACTTCAGCTCAGGTCACGATCTCGCGGTCTGTGAGTTCGAGCCCCGCGTCAGGCTCTGGGCTGATGGCTCAGAGCCTGGAGCCTGCTTCCAATTCTGTGTCTCCCTCTCTCTCTGCCCCTCCCCCGTTCGTGCTCTGTCTCTCTCTGTCCCAAAAATAAATAAACGTTAAAAAAAAAAATTTAGAATTGTCATCACCCAGTTTATAAAACTGTAAAGGAAAGCTCTGAGGTGGTCACCATAAATGGAGGACCCTGGTTACTTTTGAGGGAGTGGAGAAGAAATTGTAGAGAGGCACCTGGGTGGCTCAGTCAGTTAAGCATCAGACCATGATCTCTCAGGTTGTGAGTTCAAACCCCACTTTGGGCTCCACGCTGACAGTGCAGAGCCTGCTTGGGATTCTCTCTGTCTCCCTCTCTCTGTTCCCTCTCTCTGCTCCTCCCAAACTTGCACACATGCTGTCTCTCAAAATAAATAAATAAACTTTAAAAATATATATTAAGGGGTACCTGAGGGGCTCAGTTGGTTAAGTGTCCAACTTCAGCTCAGGTCAAGATCTCACGGTTTGTGAATTTGAACCCCGTGTCAGGCTCTATGCTGACAGCTCAGAGCCTGGAGCCTGCTTCAAATTCTGTGTCTCCCTCTCTCTCTGACCCTCCCCCACTTGTGCTCACACACTTGCTCTCTCTCTCTCTCTCTCTCAAAAATAAATAAACGTTAAAAATAAAAATATATATATACATATATATATATTTTTAAAAAAGGATAGACATGTAGAGGGTTTATGAATATCTGACAGATTTCTGTTTCTGGACCTGGGTCATGACTACAAAGCATTGACCTTACGATGGTTTATTAAACTAAGGATTTATTCTATTCTATTTTCTGTGTCTGTTATGTTTTATAATTAAGACGTTAAAAAAAAGGACAACTGAACTGTTTATCTCTTCAGTAGTTTTTGTATAATCTTCTAAAGAGCCACATTGGGCTGGCAGACCTGTAAGTATGTGGGCCTTTATTCATTCTACAGATATTTCTTGAACAACTGACTCTTGGGTAGGCATCAGAGAAGCACTGTACCCAAGATGAGGCAATTATAGTACAAAGCATAATATGATAGATGCTATATACACAAAGTGTTATGAGAGTACAGAGGAATGGGAGTTTATTTCTGGTTGGGATTAGCAAAAGCGTAACAGGGCGATAGCACTTCGGTTGAATCCTATAACATGAATAATGCATGTTCTTTTTTAAAACCATCAATCCATATTGAAAGAATATTTATAACTCACTGCCTCGATAACTACTCATCCTTAACCCTTATGTTCAGGTTTCCATCATTCAAAATAACCTGTTGAAGCCCACTGAAACCCATTCAGCACAAACCATGGACACCCAATGCTTGAAGGTCTTTGGTCATTTTTTTTTTTATTTTTTTTAATGTTTATTTATTTTTGAGACAGAGAGAGACAGAGCATGAACGGGGGAGGATCAGAGAGAGGGAGACACAGAATCTGAAGTAGGCTCTAGGCTCTGAGCTGTCAGCACAGAGCCTGACGCGGGGCTTGAACTCACGGACCGCGAGATCATGACCTGAGCCGAAGTCGGCCGCTCAACCGACTGAGCCACCCAGGCGCCCCACTTTGGTCATTTCTTAATGACTTTTCCTCAGTCCTTACCCTCCATAAACTCTGCCAACTTCATCACTGTTGAGTGTTGCCATCTTCTTGAAACCTTTCTCTTCCTTTTCTTCTGAGCCTTCAGGGTACCCTGTTCTTCCTCCTACCTTCCGTCCGTCCCTTTTGTGTCCTTTCCACCCCCATGGTTACGTCCTCTGCCTCTTTCTGTCTGTGTTCTCTTGCCTCGGCTTTACCTGCCACCCCACATGCTATTAAAATTGAAATATCTACCAGATTCTTTCCCTGTGGGAACCTGAGACACGGACTTCTGACTCTCTGCTCATCATTCCTCTCTGGATGTCCTCTGTCACCTCAAAATTGACCTGCCCCAAATTGGACCCATTTTCTTCCGCAAACCAAATCCTCCTCCTAACCTTGCCAGTTCAGTTAATAGCTTCTCTACCTCCCTGGTCTTAACTTAGAATCTTTTACTCATCCCTAGCTGCCCTGGGGAGATGTTGTGTCCCAGACTTGGAGAGCTTCTATTTCTCTGGACCAAGAGTACTTACGCACCCTTTAGAACTGCTCTGTGTGCAAGGCTTTGGATGGATTTCATCCAAACCCAGTGAGGAGGTCTCCTCTGGCATCTTCACTGTCATAAGTCCATCTGCCTCCCTTGCTAGATTATTATATGTCTGCGTCTTGTTTGGGGATGGCATTCTCAGGTTCCAGACCTATGCTGGATACTTCATACCACTAGCTAAAGCGATGAGTATCAGAGCTAATGTGGCCATCATCACTAACGAGCTTAAAATGAACCAAGTTGCGAATGTTTCCTTGGTGAAGGTGGGAGCTGTCACACGTGGACAGTCCCCACAGCTAACCTCCAGGACCTGTGTTCCTTACCATGCTGATACTTGTCAGGTTGTTTTTTTATTCTGCTGGTTTTTCTTATTCTGGTCTAAGTGTACATTGATTAAAACAAAACAAACAAACAAAAAAGATGTATTACAAATACAGGCACTGTTGTCTGTCCTGGAAGTAAAGGTTTAGGCTGAAGTGCTTTCCTCAGTTTTTCCACCTGGTTGCTCATTCAGCAAGGATTACTGAAAGCTGACTTTGGTGCTAGATGCTGGCCGGTCAGATGAATGGTGTGGCTCCTGCCCCCAAGGAGTTCACGTTCTAGATCACGGTCGTACTACATCTGTCTGCTTGCTGTGTGTTTATTAGCCCCGAGGATGTAATCACTGACTCACTCACTCACTCATGCATTCATCCATCTCTGCACTGACTTTCCGATCTGCTCCTCTCCCATAACCATTTGCTGATGAGTTTCAGTGTGTTTGAGATCCCTTGCTGAACCTTCACAATTACATTCAATAGATAATGACTGAGTTCCAGACATAGTAAACGGGCACCATGCTAGTCCTTAAGAATACTGTCGCAAACCAATAGCGTGATCCCTGCCCTGTGGGTCTTCTGTTAACATTTTGCAGGCTTCCATACTGTCCTTACCCTCTAAAGTTATGTTCAAAAATCATGGTGACAGTAATCACGTTGAGTCTAAATTGTTTTAGTTTTCTTTTGCTTCCTGCATAGGTTAAGTTGCTTCCAAGAAGGGAAAAAATAAGCTGCATAAACATGCTTCTTAAACAGGAGTTTGGGGTACTGTTTCTAAAGAAAAATCACTGTGGAGCTTGTCAGCTAGGATTATTCTTTGGCTAATCACAATCCTGAGACCGGTCAACATTATTACAACAGCGTTGTAAATAATACAGCTACACAAACAAGGCAGTAATCAGCTACCACTGAATGCCATGTAATTTCTCTACCTTCAAAAATCTGTAGGAAAGGGGGTGGTTGGGAAGAAGATAACAGGGATTTTTTTTAAGTGCCGTGGATAATCAAGAGTGTTTTTTAAAAAGTGCTCTTAAATATATGCCCATGTCCCCTTAAATCTGTCATGATAAAACATCTCATTTCAGTTGATGCATGACACGAAAGCAATCACCGTTAATCAGAATGACACATTTCCATTTGCTTTATGGAAGAGAAGGTAGATGAAGGTCATGAATAAGGAAACAAAGCAGCTTGTGGTTCGTGATGTTTGGGGTTTCTTTGGAAATTCATTTCCTCAGGAAGTTCATAATCCATCGTTGTCTTCTCGCAAAGCTTCATCCATCCAAATTTGCCAGAAGTCCTTGTCAGTGAAGACGGACATACTTTGTCTTCTCTCCCGAGTAGAGAAATAGGTTAATTTGCTCTGGGTTCTTTGACAAATTTAGTCCTTAAAGGTGTAAAGTCTCAGAGTTCCTGGCTCTAGATATTTCTTTAGGGGGTACCGACTCCATCCTCCGTGTGATAAAATTATACCTGCAAGATTAACGTCCCAGCTGGTCACAGCCATGCCCGTGGGAAGCTGGGAGGGCAAAGGACCCGAGGCTTAGTGCTTTATTAGAAGCAGACATCAGGAGCCTCCTTCTACTCTCTGCTCTCCGTATTTTCACACATGTAACTGTTTCCGTGCCTAGCAATAAGAACTAGGTGCCTGGTTCAAGCTTTACCTTCCTTGGATATCACCTTTCATAAAGGAGCATATTTTCCGGCTTTTGGTCTGGGGTTGGGGTGGGGGAGGGGGGTGGCGCAGGCCTAGCTTTGGAGCCATTAGATCTGGCTTCATGCCCAAACATTTGTAGCACCTTTTGCAAGTCAGTGTGATACCCCATTGTGTGATATCATCAGCTAGCTGGTGTAGTCTCTATTCGAAAAGTTAAAACGTAATTTGTGAAATAGAGAAAATCTTGGCACCGGGGTCCCGTACAGATCTCTTCAGGGGCATGTAGATTATTTGTTCTAAAACCCAAAGATGGCACTCTTCAACTGGCAGACTTAGTCTGTGAATCCCCCAAGGTCATGATGCCCCCAGGATAGTGAATTTGCAAATACCATGATGCCTAGTTATCTTGGGATAATTTTACGACCAAGCACTTAGCTCATCCAAAGCCTTTTATTATCATTACTATTACTATTATTATTATTTTATTGTTACTATTTAAACCAGGGAAGCTAAAGAATTACGGGAGGAGAGTATAAAGGTGTAGGGAACTCTAAAGGGCTCCCAAAGGGCTGAGGGAGAGGGCCCAGGGACAAACAGTGGTCTCCTGCCCCAGGCTGGGGCTCAGCCCTGATTGGAGAGAGAGTGGTAGCAGCCACTGGATGGTGGAGAAGGTCTCTGGGTTGCTCAGGACAGAGCTGGTCCACAGTCATCAAAAAAGCAAGAAACAACCCACTAGGGCATGGAAAGCTAGTTACCTTATTATCCTGCAGAAACAAAGATGGCAACCTGAAATGGTTGCTTTAGCAGCAGGCTCTTTTGATTATGCTTCCTTCCCTGAGCTTTTCAAAACTCAAACCGTAGCAGGCTTTTTCCTGGAACACGCTGCGAACCCAGGGCCAATGCCTGAAGGACTTTGTGGCGGCTATTTGGGGTCTGCATGAAGCCAAGCTTTACAAATCCTATCATCAGCAAGCCGCTTGAGAGAGACCCCACTTGGTGCCACCTGATACTGGCTCACCCACGATGTGAGTTCCCTGCCCACACTCCGTTTGGTGTGGCAGAACTTTGTAATCCACAATTATAATTTTCTTTTTGTGTATTCCCCTCTTTTGCGTTCTTTGGTCTTTTTTCCTAAGGAAAAACAAAATCCCCAAATTTGAATATTCTCCCACATTGCTCTTCTTTTTCCAAATATTAGGCCAACTTTGACAGGAAATCATGCTGAAATTACTGTTAAACTTCTTTGGACTGATTTTTCAGATGATACAAGAATCTCGACCGTGAAACTGATCCAAAAGAAAAATCTCTGGATCGGTTAAGATTGTTTGCATGCGAGGGAAACATCACTGATTTGGCTGTAGAGAACAAAAGGTAGGGGAGATTTATAAAGTGTTTAAGGGGACCTCTGGGAAAAGGCCCTGGGCCGCGGCCAGGTACTGAAACCAGGCACTCAGAAGCACCAGGACCCTCTATCTGGCTTTTATTTATGATGCTTGCAAATGTCAGAGCTTTTCCCATCTTTCTGGGGAAAGAATATCTCTGTCTTAGGGTCTCAGCATTTGTTTGTTTGTTTACTTGCTTATTTCTCAAGTGCCTAGCCCAAACTACACTAGAATCTTGCTGACCTCTCAGAACCAACGTGAAGAAAGACTCTCACTGGTCCAGCCTGATCATTTGTCCTTCCTGGGTCTAATCAGCTACGTCAGAGGGGCAGGTAGTATCTGATATAGACAAGGCAGTTGGGGGCCCACATTGGTGGACAAGGGAGGTAATCAATGCGAGGTTAGGAAAACACCCCAAAAAGGACCTTCAGCAAACACTGAGGGAATGCATGTGCCATTTAGAATTTATGATAGCTGGGGCATGGGCGCCGATTCCCTACCGTAAGATCTATAAGCTTTTTCTATTTTAGCAAGGAACACTTTAAAAATATACTTCCAGGGGCAGAGATTTTTAAGGACCCCAGGGGTGAATGAATGACTGTCAGAAATGAATTTCTGACGCCCAAACTGCCAGTGCTTTTGATGTGAAAGTCAAAAGGCCTCTTAACGTAACACCCAGGATGCACACGACAAGCCCAGACTTACGAAGGATGAACGATGCGGGACGTGTTCATGGGGGAACGCGAGCCTGGGAAAAGTGGGAAGAGAGGCAGACCAAGCAAGAAAAGAAGAACAGGATATGCTGAGAGCGACCCAAGGAAATAATATTTGGGTTTTAACGCTTACACCAGATCAGACAACGATGTACGGAAGATTCTAAGAGAAACCTGAAGAAATATCACCTGGCTTTTAACAGTTCTGTCAAGAGCAAGGAGATGGAGAAGGAAGAGGGCAACTGTCTCTTGGATCTAACTAAGTAATGCCGACAGCTGCCAGAAGAAACGCAGCTTGGTTTAATCTCCTTGGCCCTTCATCTTCTCTGCCTAGGAGAAAGGAGAGCCGAGTTGGAACTAAACAGGGCGTCCTAGGCACGACTCCTTGAGTTGAAAGATCCCAGCCAAGCTGGCTAAGAACAGGTGGTTACAGGGATACTACAAAAATCTCACCGAACTGAGGAAGTAGAAACAAAGTCCGGCCAGATCTCTGGAAACTAGAAACGCGGCTGACAAAAATGAGCGCCCTCTCCAGGTCTCAGGGGAAAAAGGGCCTCGCCCGGTGGTTTCTACCCATTGGACCCAACTGTCTCTTTTTATACCAAATATCTTTGACAACAGCCATTTTCTTATCTTGAAGTGAACTTCCCAGATAGTGTAACCTACATAAATGCTTAATTCAAAGTGAAATTAATATAATGCCCTGCCTGAGATATGAAAGAATATGGCAAGGCACGTGATTTACCTAAAACAAAAGGATGTAGCATACTCTGTAAATGCAGAGACAGAAAATGAAGTGGCCGTGCGTTTGTAGAATCACCACGAATGCGACGATCTCAAAGATACGCTGATGTGGTCGGATTGTACTGCCAACATGACTTTCCAAAAGGGTGAGTTTTCTAGCTACCAACTGCAGTATAACCAATCAAAACTCAGTGACCCCCGATCATTTGTGATGCTTATAGATCCTATGGGTCAGGAATTCAGGAAGAGCACGGAAAGATGAGCTCTTTGCTGTTCCATGATGGCTGGGCCATCAACTGGGAGGACTCCCAGTGGCTGGCCCTGGAAGAGCTGAAGCTGAAAGGAGTCACTTTCAAGATGACTATGCCTCACTCACCTGCCTGGACCCTGGGCCAAGATATGGAGGACTGGACTGCCTACATGTGGTGATCCAGCTCGATGATCTCAGGGTGTTCAGACTTCTTTTTTTAAATTTTTTTTTTATCTTTCTAATATTTATTTTTTGAGAGAGAGGGACAGAAAGAGAGAGAGCGTGCGCAGGCATGTGAGTGGGGAGGGGCAGAGAGAGGGAGACACAGAATCCGAAGCAGGCTCCAGGCTCCGAGCTGTCAGCACAGAGCCCGACACGGGGCTCGAACTCACGAACCATGAGATCATGACCTGAGCCGAAGCTGGCCGCTTCACCGACTGAGTCACCCAGGCGCCCCATCAGGGTGTTCAGACTTCTTACATGGCGGTCAGGGCTTTAGGGACAAGTGTCTCACTAGATGCTCCCCGGGCTTTTACAACTTAGCCTTGAAAGTCACACAGCATCATTTCCGCCATACTCTTGGTCAAAGCAGTCATAGGGGGTGGGGGTAGAAAGAGGGGAGGGTATGAGTTTATAGATCCCACTTGCGGATGGGAATACGTCAAAGAATTGACACCCGTGTTTGAAGCCACCACAGTGACGGACTCTTAGCAAGTTTCCAACAAAACAAACTGTGACCTTTCTTGGGTTTGCATAGTAGATCCATTCCTGGAAAATTCGGGGTGTAGTAAACCCTCGTAAGCAACATGTTTGTATATGTGTAATGTGTAGTTAGATTCCAGACTTGACCTTTATATACATTGTCCAGCAAGAATTTTGAAAGTCCTGTGGGACACAGGATGCTTCCTGTGCTTGGCCCTTGCCCACTAAATGCCGGTACCGCCTGCCTATGTCCCTCTCCTTCCCCTTCAGACTGGTTTTCTCTGCTTACTCAGTGCGTAGCCTGTAGATCAAAATGGTGTTTTCAACCCTGAATCTATAAGCCTTTCAGCTTATCTCTGCTACTCAGCTGGGTTCTGATGATGATGATAATGATGATAATACTGATATGAGTGATGGTGGTGATGATGACAGAGAAACCAGCAGCTCATGTTACCAAGTGCCCGTGTTTTGTCAGGGACCATGTTATGTTATGCACTATCTCACTATACACTGACCACAACCCTAAAGCCAGTGTCACAGGTTTTGTTTTTCACTTGGGGAAACTGAGGCTTATAAAGTTGAAATAATTTGTACAAGATCACAAAGCTAGAAACTGGAGAACCGGTAGGTTCAGTTTTTCTCCCGGGCCTCTGGACAGCTTCAAATGACACTGTGATGCTATCCTGTCAACTTTGGCCGGGGGGGGGGGGGGGGGGGGGGGGGGGGGGGGGGGGGGGGGGGGGGGGGGTAAGTAGTGTCGTGTATATAATTGGGATCATTGCCCTCCTGAGAGGGCTATGGGCAGGTAGGAACCACGATCAACATCTCCAGTACAATGAATGATAGGAAATTGGAGCTTAAAATAGATGTGGCAATTGTAGAACATGAGCCTGCTCTCTTGGACCAGCTAAATTACCTCCCAAACTCTGAGAGAAGATGGCAGAATCACTACCGATGATCTTTGGGAATTCTGGGGAGCAAAGCAAGCATAGTTCTAATATTGAACAAAAGGAAGAGCGTGGAGCCTTTAAACTTCAAGCCTGATGCAAAATTCTAGATCATGTTATGAGAAGGGAGCCATCCTGATCTATTCATTGTTACCTGGCGAGGCGTCTGCATTGTTTTCAACACACCATTAGGGAGGCCTGGTGTCCCTGCCTTGGCCACCCTCCTGGTCTCCCCTGGTCCATACTCGCAGAACTGCCCTCAGGATATTGTCCATGCCACTCATAGAACCACTCAGTTACATGCCAGTGGGAGAGCTTTGAAGATCTGTGATTTAATTGAAGAAAATCCAAAGCCTTAGACATTTTTTATGCACCCCCACATCTGCTAATGGGTTGCCTTTGTTTAGCAAGAAAATAGTTTATAAACTCTATTTGTATTATCTTTAAAAATGGGAAAAAATAAAATTGCACCATGAACTGTAAAAAGACAAGAAAGAAAAATACCTTGCCATTCCATAATTTAATTGCATCCAACGGATTTCTCTCTTCTTAGCTTTTTTTTTTAAAACAAAACAAAACAAAACAAAACAAATTTATAATATAAATGCTTTTTTGGCACACAACGTATCCTGCTTTAACATTGCATATATGTTTTATAAAAGTGTGTTTATAAAAGCCTTTGAGTGCTTCTTGGAAATGTAACAACATTTTTAGAAAGAAGTGTTATTGAGGTGTTGTTTTCCAAATTAAAAAAACAACAGCCTGAATATAACATATTTTATGCCCATGTAACATATTTTATGTAAAAATATGGTCATATTGGTGGGGGGAAATGCAAAAGATGAACAGATGTAAAGAAAATTCATACTCCTGTTTGCTTTCGGACCATTGATTCTTCGGCACACAATTTATCTAATGTTTTGTGTTTTCCTTGAATGGCATTTTCACAACATATATCTTATCCACACAAGGGCCCTTGTATGGTGTCCTTTGTCATGTATCAGTAGTCACTTGGACCCTTTCAGGTCCAAAGCCCTGGCTAGGCATCAAACACTTGAGGATACCAACCTTAGTTTCCAAGATTTCCCGCCAAGGGGAGCCTAGTGTCATTCTTTAAGAAATACCCATCCAGGGGCGCCCGGGTGGCTCAGTCGGTTAAGCGGCCGACTTCAGCTCAGGTCATGATCTCATGGTCCGTGAGTTCGAGTCCCGCGTCGGGCTCTGTGCTGACAGCTCAGAGCCTGGAGCCTGTTTCGGATTCTGGGTCTCCCTCTCTCTGACCCTCCCCCGTTCATGCTTTGTCTCTCTCTGTCTCAAAAATAAATAAACGTTAAAAAAAAAAATTTAAAAAAAGAAATACCCATCCAGGAAGATGTTGTGAAAAATTGAGTATCTCTGCAAGGAGTGCCAGATTCTCATGGATGCAGAAGGACCCCTTTGGTCCATCTGGTCCATCAGCCTGTCTCCATGAGAGCTTTGTGCAAAGTAGCCTCTGTAAGTGCCTGGGTTCCCTAAATTCTTTCCAGCTCTGTTCTTCTAGACCAACAATGGCCCAGGGAACTGCATGCAATGGTGGAACTAGTCTACATCGGTTCGTCTAACATAGTAGCCACTAAATTCATGTGGGTACTGAATTCTTAAGGTGTGACCATTGTGACTGAAGAACTGACTTCTTCATTTTAATTAACTTAAATTTAGATAGGCTCGTGTGGCTAGTGACCACCATATTGAGCTCTTGGCCATGCAGTTCTAGAAATTTTGCAAAAACAAAAAACTGAAACACAGAAAAACCAGAGGTGAATATAATCAGAGTTCAGTCTGAGTTGAATGAAACTTCCAGGATTACTTGGAAAGTCGCCTTTTACAAGAAACTAATAACACTTGAAATAAACTCTACCATTTGTTAGGCGCCATCTAGGAGCCAGGCAAGGTGTGAGCTAAAAGCTTCGGCAGTATTATTTTATTTTATTATTTTATCCAACCCTCATAACATCCTTATGAGGTAAGTATTATTGTTTCCACCCACCCTTTTTATTTGCAGATGAAAAAAAAAAAAAACAAAAACAACCTGTGGCTTAGAAAGATTAAGACCACAGCTTGTTCTTGGCAGAGGGAGGCTTTGAACTGAACTCTTGAGTCCAGTGCCTGTGTATAGTGTTTCATATTCTTCTCTTAAATACCTTGTCAGAATTCACACTTCCTTCTAACCAGGAAATTCAAAAAGGCCTTACTGAATAAAACAAACTTTTTTTTTTTCTGAAAAGTTCTATTTCCATCTGAGACTCTCTTTTTTTTTTTAATTTTTTTTAATGTTTTTATTTATTTTTGAGACAGAGAGAGACAGAGCATGAGCAGGGGAGGGGCAGAGAGAGAGAGAGAGACACAGAATCCGAAGCAGGCTCCAGGCTCTGAGCTGTCAGCACAGAGCCTGACGCGGGGCTCGAACCCACAGACTGTGAGATCATGACCTGAGCTGAAGTCGGACGTTTAACCGACTGAGCCACCCAGGCGCCCCTGAGACTCTCTTTTAAGATTCTAAACTCTGTCCTTGGTGACCCTGAGACACTGAATTTGTAACTGTCTGAAATATCTCCCAGCCCCTTTGTGGCCCTCTGTTTCAAGTCCAAAAGTTACAAGAAAAATTCAGGGCCTTTTGAGGTGCTAGAAAACATTGCGTTTGCGTTTTGTATCATCACATGACAGTCCCATTTAGTGGCATGTCATCAGTGATGGTCTCACAGATAATCTAATGCATAAGGACATTATACAACCTCAGATGAGTTACGTTACCTTTGGAACCTCTGTTTTGCCATCAGTTAAATGGGCATAATAACGGTCTCTTCCTGAGTCCCTTTCTGTGGATCAGTGAAAGAGTGTATTTGTATTTGGCATGGGTGCCTAATGTAAAGGAAGTGCTCAGTGAATGTGAAGGCTAATTTATTATGACTCTGTATCCACTTCAGGTCATGCTGGGTGGATTGTTAATTTCTTACCTGATTTTTTTTTTTTTTTTTTTTTTTTTTTTTTACTGTGAGGGAAAAGAGATAATGACAATGATGACATAGATCAAAACTAACAAGATAATTGTTGTCAGATGCCTTTTTCTCTCTCCTGAGGTGCAGAGACAATCTCAACTATGCCCCCGACTTGCTAGTTGGTGTGTAATGGGGAAACACCCTGAGAAAATGCTATTTTCCCTTATAATTAACAAAAGGCACACGGAAGAGGAGGCTCTTTCTGAGTTTCTTTCTCCCCCCCCCCCCAGCGTGGCCTGGATACTTGGCTCTTTCATATTTACCTCTGGCTTGTAACTGTCCACGCTACTGTAATGTGTGAAATATAAGTAGAAGTCAAATGGTGGGTTGGAGAGAGCCCACA
The DNA here is from genome assembly GCF_018350215.1 of Panthera leo. NCBI lineage: Eukaryota > Metazoa > Chordata > Mammalia > Carnivora > Felidae > Panthera > Panthera leo. The sequence goes on from NC_056686.1 coordinate 10,096,708, forward strand.
TCAGAAAATCAGAAAGGTTGGGTCTGACTCCCAGCTCTTGTGGTCTCATACAAATTACTGGAATTCTCATTTCAGCCATTTGTGAGATGAAGACTTCAAACTCCGAAAATTCTCACACATCACCTGGTTACAATGCTGGTTATCGATGGCCAGCGCACCAACTCTGACTCAGAAACCACGCCGTTTGGTTACCTTTGAGTGAAGTAGGGTGATGCTAGCTACTCTAACAGATAATTTCTCCCAATCTCACTGGCTTAGCACGGCAAGAGTATTTCTCATGCATGCAGACGCTACTAAATAGGTGCCCATGGGGGCGCCTGGGTGGCTCAGTCGGTCGAGCGTCCGACTTCAGCTCAGGTCATGATCTCACAGCTTGCGGGTTCGAGCCCCACGTCGGGCTCTGGGCCGATGGCGCAGAGCCCGGAACCTGCTTCGGATCCTGCGTCTCCCTCTCTCTCTGCCCCTCCCCCGCTCACACTCTGTCTCTCCCTCCCTCAAAAACAAACATTTACAAAACATTTAAATAGGTGCCCTTGATGAGCAGATAGCTCTCCTCCCAGTGGTGACTCAGGGATCTAGGCTCCTCTTGCCTTGTGACCTTGCAGTCCTCACTTCTCATTCCAAGGTTGCTGGATGAGGGACAGGGTCTGGAGACGGTTGGTGGAGGTTACGTGGGCTGGGCCTGGGAGCGGCACCTGTCGCTTCTGCTCCCATCCCTTTGGTAGAAGTCAGGCTTAGCAGCACACCTAACTGCGAGGCCGCCGTGGGAAAGCTAGTATGGCTGGGTGCCCGGGAGGAAGAGGAAGTGAGCATGGTAAACATCCAGGGCCTTTGCCGCAGCTTCTTGTCAATATTAGACGATTGGTGTCTTTGCACAAGGTGCCCCTTGTCAAGCAACAGAACTTGGAGTTTTAGATAGGTGGGTGGCTGCGTGTCTGTCTTTGGGGCCTTGGGGATATGACATTTCTGCTCAATTTTTTGAAATGTTAAAAATAGTTGGGGACTTATTTTCTCATTCCCCGAGATCCTTAGGTTTTCCCTTCTTGCCAAAGCACGGGGAAGCTCCATACCCTGTTGCTGGTGCCTGGTACCAAGGACCCAAAGACCCTACGCTACTTTCTGGGCTCTAGGGACCCGGAGGGGAAGACTTGAGCCCCCCCTAGAGGCCAGCAAGGTCCCTTCCATTTCTGATACTCTGACATTCTGGCATTCTCTTATGGTTGGCTTCTGCACGGTGCCTAATCCCAGTTGATATGAGGCTTAGAGACAATGGTCCCTTCCCCACCTCAAGAGCTAAAGCATTTCTCTCTGGCCAAGAGGAGTGCTGTGCATCTTCCCAGTTCTCGTGCGCGTTTCTGCCAGATTTTATTCACCGTTGTTGTTTGATTTTTTTTCTCTTATAATTACTGTTTTGTTAATTTTCTTTCACAGCACATCTAATTTTTAGAAGACAGTGAGTATTTTAGGGGCATCTGGGTGGCTCAGTCGGTTAAGCGTACGACTCTCAGTTTCAGCTCAGGTCATGATCTCACAGCCCGCGAGTTCGAGCCCTGCATCGGGCTCTGTGCTGACAGCTCGGAGCCTGGAGCCTGCTTCGGATTCTGTGTCTCCCTCTCTCTCTGCCCCTCCCTCACTCATGCACTGCCTCTCTCTTTCTCTCTCTCTCTCTCTGTCTCTCTCCAACATAAATAAACATTTAAAATTTTTTAAATAAAATAAAATAAAAATCCTATTGTATATAAAAAGAAAACAGTGAGTATTTTAAAATAAAAAATAATACATGAATTTCTCAAGATCCCTATCAATTGCAAAGGAAAACCTAGGTACCAAGACAATGATATCACATGCAAATGTGTTCACCATTTTTAGGGTAAAGAATTTTTATAAAAGCTAAACGAAAACGGCAAAAGACTGAAGCTTCTTTCATATTTGGAATATTTTCCTTTTTTTCCTATAATTTTAACGGTACAGAGTTTTGAGGGCTTCGGAAGCAGCGTACTGTAGGGAATTGGGATCCCCTCGTGGGGACACCTGCATTCTGCTCTGGGCCCCCATGTTCTTCTGCATAAAATGACAACAGTAGCACTTGGTTGCGAATTCTGCATGGACTTTTTTTTTGAAGGTCGGGTGAAGGAAATTATAAAGCATATTTTGCGAAAGCCTCTGGCACATGGTAGTCACCTCCTCCAGGACGGCTTCCTCGCCCTTCTTATGTGATAGGGGGAATTGCAAAGCCCAAACCGGCTGCTCCTGTGCCTTCAAAGGTTCTTCAGTCTCCAGTAGAGGACCCAGAGGCAGGAACCTCAGTCCCGTTGGGCCGTGGTCTCAGTCCTACTAATGAAGTACCATTTGCCCAACTCACGTGCTTTTGAAAAGAGTGGTCAGAACGCGTTCACTGAGTATCTTCTATATGCAGATGCCTTCCCTGCTTGCTCTGCCAAAATAGAAAATAAATTGAGGACATGGTACCTGACCTTCAGAGGCTTGAAGGGCATTGACAGGTGAAGAGTGTTTGAGAAAATTCCCGGGTAATTTACAAATTGAACTTGAAGAGCTGGATGGGGCTAGGAGACGTGGGCAGAGCAGGTGGTGATGCCCGCATGGGATAAACCTCCCTGGACGGAACGAGACTCGTGCCAGGCTCGGAGGGTGAGAGAAGTCAATTAGTGACACCGAAAGAAAGCTGTTAGGAAAATTGCTCATGCTACCTTTCAGCAAAGCGGTTTGGCAGTGTGTGTCTAGGGACTTTATTATTTTTCTTTTAATGTTTATTCATTTTTGAACTAGAAAGGGCGTGAGTGGGGAGGGGCAGAGAGAGAGACTGAAGGTCCGAAGCGGGCTCTGTACTGACAGCAGAGAGCCCGATGTGGGGCTCAAACTCACGAACCACAAGATCGTGACCTGAGCCCGTCAGACGCTTAACTGACTGAGCCACTCAGGAGCCCCTGTCTAGAGTCTTTAAAGTGGAAATCTCCTGTGAGAGGAATCCTAAAAATGGAAAAAACTCCATGGCTGGTGGGATTATAAAATGGGCCAGGGGCATCCGGGTGGCTGAGTCAGTTAAGCACCCAACTCTTGATTTCAGCTCAGGTCGTGATCTCACGGTTCTTGAGATCGAGCCCCACATCAGACTCTGTGCTGACAGTGCGGAGCCTGCTTGGGATTCTCTCTCTCTCCCTCTTTCTCTGCCCCTCCCCTGCTTGCACACTTTCTCTCCCTCTCACAATATAAATAAATAAACTTAAAAAAAATAAGAGCAAAGATTTGTTTAAAAAAAATAAAAAATAGAATGGGCCAGCCACTTTAGAACATGCTTTGACGGTCCCTCAAAATGTTGGCTGTGTAGTGATCGCGTAGCCCAGCCTTTCCACTCACAGAAGTACTCGGAAGTAAAGGGAAACATTCCCACGCCGAAATATGTGCACAAAGGTCCATACCGGCATTATTCACAATAGCCCCAAAGTGGAAGCACGTGGCTGTTTCCATCAGTTGATGAATGGATACATCACGTGTGGTATTTGCATGGTGGAATATTATTTGATCATCAAAGTGAATGGAGTACTCTAGCATGGACGAACCTTGAAAACACTGTTAAGTAAAAGAAGCCGGTCACAAAAGATCACGTAGTATAGGATTCCATTCATATCAGATGTCCATAGAGACAGAAAATAGATGGGTGTCTGCTCGCGGGTGAGGGAATGGCGGGGGGGGGATGGAGAGTGTCTGCTAATGGGGAAGGGGTTTCTCTGGGGGATGATAAAAATGTCCCCAAATTCGATAGTGGCGATTGTCAGACAACTCTGTGACTGTACTGAAAACCTCTGAATTGTATACTTTACAAGGGTGAATTTTATGGTATGTGAATTATACTGTTATAAAAACAAAGAGGAAGTTTTATGCACAAAGACAAAATCGTGCCCTTTTTTTTTTCCCCTAAGAATAAAAAATTGGAAGCAATCTAAATGTCAGCCACAAATGAAAGAAGAAAATGATGTGGCCACGGGATGGACTCTTAGCCATCCATTTAAACAATTTTTAACTCAATGCAGGAGTCCCTTCCGGCTTTAGTGCTGGAGACAGTCCCCTTCACAGTGACCCCATCTCTTTCTGAGCACCTCTCCAGTCGCTCACTTGGACGCTTCTTGGGTTTTGCTCTGTTTGGTTCGTTTTGACTCTGGTTTCCCTCCCTTGGTGCCTGAGACCAAGGTTCAGGTTCAGTGGGCTGAGCCTTCCATAACCATAACCATTCCATCTCTGGGAGAAAAGATACCTATGTAATATTGGCCCCCAAAATAACATAGAACCTTCCCTTAATTCTCCAGTATGGTCTATTCGTTTTCTGGGGCTGCTGGGACAATTGGAGCTTAAACAACAGGAATTTCTTGTGTCACAGTCTGGAGGCTGGAAGTCCAAGATCAAGGTAGGGCAGGGATGGTTTCTTGAGGCCTCTGTCCTTGGCTTGTGGGTGGCCATCTTCTCCCTGTGTCCTTGTTCTCACATGTCTTTCCTCTGTGTGTCTCTGTGTCCTCTCTTTACAAAGACACTACTCATGATAGATCCGGGCTTTCCCTAATGACCTCGTTTTGCCTTAATCACCTCTTTAAAGACCCCGACTCCAAACACAGTCTCTCGTACTAGGGGTGACATCTCCAATGTGTGAATTTTGGGAGAACACCATTCAGCCCATAACAAGCGGAGGCAGAAATCACGCTTTAAAAAAAGATAAATTATTAAGATATAGAGGAAATGGGAAGAAAGTACTATAAAAAAAATGATTCGTCCCTCCCACCCTGGGCCACACCAGTCCTAGTTGGTTTAGGCTACAGCTCCTGCCTGACTTCTGTTTTGCCTTCATGAGGGTTTATCTGGGGGTGGGGGGGGGGGTGGTGGTGGGGACGTGTGGAGTGCGTACAGTTATCTCTAAGGTGTTCAGATCTTTCCATGCTTGAGAATAAAGCCCCAACTGACTCCCAGAACCCAAGAGAGAAAGAAGGGTTTCCCCCATCTTCCTAGCCCAGAATCTGCCACTTGAGTCTTCCTCTTCTGCGCGAGGACTGACCTCTAAGGAAGACAACCTAGAAGAGATGGTCTCCTCCCCTCCCCCGCCACAAGGGCGTGGCTGCCGCCATTTCATTTACCCCTTGTAGGTTCCTTGATGCCCTTGGAGGCCAATAGACCAGAGAAACACCACACGAGCTTCATCTAGCCCCCTTTCAGGCATTTTCATCAAGGGCTCAACAGTTTGAGGTTAGCCCCACCCACTGTCATATTTGATAATGAGCAAGTATTAACACAAGGAGATGTTACTGAATTAATGTGAAACAAAATAAGCGATCACATATCAACAGCAGAAATGAACTAATCTGTAGCCGGGGGGAATGTCTGAATCAAAAACAAAGGCTGTCAGATAATACCTTTTTTTTTTTTTTTTTTTTTTTGTCTTGCATTGTTTTTCCCATGAGTAGGTCCTGGGTGGGAGCCTCTTTAAGGTTCATTTTGAGGGGAGAGCGGGGGTAGGGGAGAAGGTGGATGGGATATGTTGGAGGAGAGCGGGAGACCCATTGACTCTCAGGAGTTGTTCTTTCTCCTAAAGTGGAAAGTGGGTGCAGGAGAGAAGAAACACAGAGGACAATGTCAATGAATGTCGGGACTGTTCTGGGCTGAAGGGCCGGTGTATTTTCCCATTAACATGATTGTTTAGTGTCTGTGGAGCCAGCGAGGCCCAGAGAGCCCCTGAGTCCCAACTGCTTGGGAAACTAATTGCACAGAGCTCTGACCTTTTGCTTTAAATCATCCGCAAGTCCCAGGAAATCGTTTCAGGCATCCAGTGGTCCTTGGCCTCTTTCATTTCCAAATCCACGTTGAGAACTCGGTTTGCAGAAACTCTTCTCTGAATATCTTTAATTTAGGGATGCCCTTTTCCTGGCAGTCGGCAAGAATGCTCTGTTACGGTGCCATATAAATCACCCACGGACGTGCCAGAGCAAATGGCTATAGAATGGATTGGTGTAATCAGTATAATAAGTCAAGCAGATAATCCACTCAGCAAACATTTGTCAAGTACCTACTAAGTGTGAGGCCACGGGAATGTGAAGATGCGTACCACGCCCCCGACTTGCTCACGAATTGTGGGAGACCACACACTGTTTAGGGTCCGTGAGACCATGAGTGATGAGGCCCGGAAGCCTGGATGAGAACCCAGCCATTCATATACGAGGCTGTGGGAATAGATTCTGCCTCAATGAGTTGTTGTTGTTGTTGTTTTTCCCCCAATTTATAAAGTTGGATCTCGAGCTCATTAATTTTTGGTCTTTCTTCTTTTCTAACACGCAACATTAAGGCTCTACGTTTCTTTCTTTTTTTAAAAATTTTTTTTTTTAACATGTATTTATTTTTGAGACAGAGACAGAGCATGAACGGGGGAGGGGCAGAGAGAGAGGGAGACACAGAATCGGAAGCAGGCTCCAGGCTCTGAGCCATCAGCCCAGAGCCCGACGCGGGGCTCGAACTCACGGACCGCGAGATCGTGACCTGAGCCGAAGTCGGACGCTCAACCGACTGAGCCACCCAGGCGCCCCACTACGTTTCTTTCTTTAGCAGCCTCCACATTTAAAAAAAAATAATATTTTTGACAGCTTGATCGAGAGGGAATTCACATACCATACAGTGAACCCATTTAAAGCAGACAATCCGGTGGTGGGCAGGTGTATTCACAGAGTGGTGCAGCCATCCCCACGCTCAATATAACACCTGCCTCAAAGGGTCCTTTTGAGGACCAACTGAGATACTGTGTATAAAGCACCAGACTTCCGTGGGGGGCACCTCGTAGACATTTTTCTGCCGGCGGATATTCTTGCTGCTGCGTTTGGGGCTGGGGGCAGGGTAGATACAGCCACACTCGAGGGGACCTAAGGAGCACAGGGGCCCCGCTGCCTGGGTATCCTTACCAGATGGCAGTGACAGACTGTCCTCCTTCACAGCGAGGTGGATGATTTTCCGGCCCCAATTTCAAGCCAAGTAACATGACTTGACAGGAGCCATTTGGGACTGATTTGGGTGGGTTAAACTCAAAACGGCATATTATTAGGCCTGGCCATTTCGCAACAACATGTTAACAAACCAACAAGCAATAACACACATCTGAGAGGAGCGATCGTTAAGCTAAATTTAGCTCCTCTTAGCCCTTACGGCTGGAGCCCACGAGAGAGGCCAGACATCCCTCTGGATGCTTCTCATTTGCTAAAGCACTCCAGCTGGCCCACGAGGGTGACGGCCAAGTGCACCAGGCGCCTTTCCTACCGCATGGATGCTCCCAACTACTGCGATCCTAGAGGGGAAAGAATAGGGGATCTGGACTCTTCCAGTTTCCGTGTTGTTGTTAGAGTGTTTGTGTGCGTCTGAATCCCCAGGACAAACAGCGCTCTTGTGTTCGTTACGCTGGGCACAGCAACAATGTATAATCAAGGCTGGCCATTGTCTTTCCAATGGCCAACGAGCTCTTGACGCCATTGCTCCTGTGTGCGGCCAGGTAGGTGAGGGCTCTGGGATTCTGGTGGCTTTCGTGTTGGATGAAAACTTTGGCTGTGATTTCATAGATTCTCTTGGAATTTCAAATTAATGATTCTCCTTTTCCTGGTGCTAAATTGCCGTACTCTGTGTTCTCCAATTAAAAAAAAAATTGGGGTGGGTGGTGCCTAGGTGGCTCAGGCGGTTGAGCGTCCGACTTGGGCTCAGGTCATGATCTCACAGTCCGTGGGTTCAAGCCTGCGTTGGGCTCTGTGCTGACAGCTCAGAGTCTAGAGCCTGTCTTCGGATTCTGTGTCTCCCTCTCTTTCTCTGTCCCTCCCATGCTCCCTCTCTCTCTCTTTCTCAAAAATAAATAAAACATAAAAAAAAATTAAAAAAATTTTTTTTAACGAAGCCAAAACCTCCCTATTTTCAGTAAATCATGCTTTTGTTTCCCGCTTCAACACAGCAATCGATCATATACTTTAATGGACAAAGACAAGCAGAGATAATACCTTGTCTCTAGTTTTGGCAACATAGCAATTTTTAATCACTCTTGCTTCCCATCCCGCCACCCAGAAGTCTTTGAGGAGGCTGGGTCACATGGTGTCGTTTTCTCTGTGTCCTTGCTGCCAGCTCTGTGAGCACCCAGAGCTCGGGAACCTGAAGTCTGAAAAGGGAGCTAGGGAATTTGCATTGACGATTCTTTTCCTGGTGGTAAATTGTAAGTCAGGGGGGGGTGGGGGGGATGGGGGGTGGGGGGGGGGAGGGGGTGGTTCTGTAGACCACTTGAGGGTGTTTTTGCCCCCTACAGGATATTTGCCTGGAGGTGGGTGGGCGTTACAGGCACCTGGTGGGTGGAGGGCAGGGGCGTGGCCAAGCATGGTTCACACCGGCAGCGCCCCTCGCCCTCCAACAAAAAATTCTCAGGCCCCAGATGTCGCAGGTGCTTGAGGCTGAGGCTGGATCGCACGTGTGCTGGAGGGGACAGTGGTGGAGATCTGGGCCAGCTTGCCGTCCTGTGTGTCGGAGCCTCACCGGATGAGACTCAGACTTACAGACAGGCAGCATGGCCCCCGGTCAGCGTGTGAGCTGCAAACGGGAGAGGCCTGAGCCCGAGAGCAAGAGGCAAGGCTTGGATCCTAGTAATCTCTTGGCACAAACTGAATCAGCACAGAAAGGAAATGAGGGCTGGGGAGACAGGAAATGTCCGGGCAAGGACAGCCCCCGGGGAACCTGGGACCTCCGGTGCCCATGGGGGCACCTCTGTGGTTAGACAAGGGGGCCCGTGTTTCCCCATGAGTGCACGCACCCTCCTGATAGACGCGGTCGGCCCAGGGTACACGGGATAGAGGTAGGACGCCGGCCCTACCCTCTGATTTCACCTGGCAGGTCAACACGAGGGGGCCCTGCCTGGTTTTTCTTTCTACTCCTCGTGGGGACGCAGGAGGGGTGATGACGGTCCGCCCGAGATGAGACCTCTACTCCCCGAGACCCCGCTGCCACTGCCAGGGCTCGCTTCATCGGCACCCACAAACGTCCCTCTCTGGGGTCTCAGAATTCTCCTGTGTTCTGCTGTGTCCGTCTATGCCTAGACCGGGCTACGGGATCTCCTTTGACTGGAGCCAGCTTTGTGGGGTTCAGGGACGCTCCCTTTCTGTCGACTGAGGGGCAGGCTGGCGCTGGGCTACCACGGACCCGCACCTCACGAGTCCACGTCCCTGTTCCACCAAGACCGAGGGTATGACCTACAGAAAGAAAAAGAAAAAAAAAAAAACTTTGAACTTCTCTGAGCCTTCACCGTCTCGTCTATAAAGCGGGGATCACAGTGGCACCTTCCTCATCGAGTGGGTGGGGAAGTTGGGTGAAATCATAAACGTCAGGTGTTTAGCCAGGGTCCTGGCTGGGTGGAGGACGCTTCAAAGGACACGGCGCGAGGGCCTGTCAAAGTCTCCATCTGGTTGACGCCCCGGCAACCCCGGGCCGCGTGGTCTCTTGTCCCCCTCATTTGGCACCTGCAGAAAGCAACGCCCAGAGAGGTCACTGGTCTAGGAAGTGAAGAACCGGGACCGGAGCCCAAGCTTCTGGTTTCTGTCACGCTGTGGCCTCTGCCACGCAGCCTGGCTGTGTCTACACAGGTGCAAATGCCGTATGACCCAGCACTCCCACCCCTGGGCATACACCCAAAAGAGTTGAAATCAGGAGCTCGAAGAGGCATCCGCACTCCCATCTTTCTTACCGTATTATTTACAATAGCGAAGGTACAGTGACAACCTGTGTGCATCACCAGATGAACGGATACAGAAAGCACGGTGCATATATATGATGGGATGTTATTCTGCCTTAAGAAGAAGGAAATCCTGCCATTTGAGACAACATGGATGATCCTGAAGGACGTTATGCTAAAGTGAAATAAGCGAAACACAGAAGGGCAAATCCTGCGTAACTTCACCTATAGGAGGTATCCTAAAATAGCCAGACTTACACACGCAGAGAACCCAACGGTGGTTGCCAGGGGCTGGGAGAGGAGGAAATGGGGAGTTTGGTTCCATGAATATGACGTCTCAGTTATACAAGGTAAGTAAGTTCTAGAGCTCAGCTGTGCAACACAGAGCCTAGAGTGGACAGTCCGTATAGTGCAGTTCAGAATTTAAGAGGGTAGACCTCACGTTAAGTGTTCTTGCCACAAAACAACAACAACAACAACAGAACAAAGCAAAAAGCTAACAGGGACACAAGAAAGCTCTGGGAGGTGCTGGATAGGTCTCTTACCTTGACTGTGACGGTGGCATCATGGGTGTCTGCATACTCATGGACTCATGGGTGTCCAGACTCATCACCTGTGCACGTGAAATACGTACAGCTCTTTGTGTATCAGTCATGCCTCAGTAAAGCTGCTAAAAAGAGAGTGACTAGGTGGCTACCCCCTACCCTTGGCCTCAAGGGCACCGGGAGCCCTGGCTGCCTCCCCAGCCTCTCTCAGCAGCGAGAATCTCTCCTGCTGGCCCTGAAAAGTCCGTGTCGTCTCTTCTGGGCTGTACCGCTGAAGGCAGCCCGTAAATGCACATTGTATCTGGAAGACAGGAGCCGATGCAGATTACTAGGAGGGGCGCCTGGGTGGCCCAGTCGGTTAAGCATCTGACTCTTGATTTTGGCCCAAGTCACATTCTAACGGAGAGTTTGAGTCCCGCGTGGGGCTCCATGGTGCAGGTGCGGAAACTGCTTGGGATTCTCTCTCTCTCCCTCTCTCTGCCCCCCGCCCCCTCTCGCTCCCTCTCTCTCATCATAAATCAATACACTGAAAAGAACTAATAATAAATGTTGTTGTTAAAAGAGGTTAGCCCTCATTTCTTCACCAAGTAGTTCTTGCCTGTCTGCTGTGAGCCAGCGTCTGGGCTCCCCCTTCCTGTGCTCTGACTCAAGGAATCCTTCCTCCCCATGTGTGTGCATGTGTGTGTTTGGGGGTGGGTGGGGTGGGAATGGGCATTCTTCCCATTTTACAGATGAAGAAAGAGAGGCTCAGAGACAGACTTGGTCAAGATCGTAGTGGATGGGGGAGGTGCTCTAGAAGCAGGAAGGGAGTCAAGTGGGCCGTGAGAGAAACTTTGAACTCCCGGCAAGAGTCAGAAAACAGAAGAACTTGCTTTTCTTAACGCCTGTCTTTGAAAGGTAGTCCAACTTTTTGAAAGCATCGCATGATACCGCCTTTATTATCTATCCCCTCCTGTCCCCACTGCCTCCAAAGTGCACAGACCTTCCTGACCTGTAGATGACGGTTGCGATTCCTACACGGACCAGCTGCTGGGAGGCCCCGAGATCGTTTGCACAAGTCATTTGTCTAATTGGACTCTGCCCTGTTTTCTGACCTGTTGCTGCACGAAATATCATCTTAACGAGGCTTTCCAGAAAGGGTGGCCTGCGTCCACGTTCTCCTTTGGCCACAAACACTCGGATTTTCCCTGAAGATACGTCACAGTCCTACACTTAAAATTTATCGTAAGTAGTAGGGAAGGAAACGAATCCAAAGAGTGTAAACTTTCCAACCAAGAAGAGAATTACACAGATGAACAGATCGTGTCTCAGTGTATAGGGGCCAGTTGTGAAAAACGGTTCATGGATGGGAAATACATGGAAACCACCACGTGAAGCAAGAGAGCAAAGTCAGGTTGTCCGAAGCTTGCTTTCTTGTAAGAAAGAACTTGCACGAGAACTGCCTTCCAGCATATGTGATCACCATTTTCAAGGAAGGAGTAAAAAAAAAAAATAAATAAACCTGAAAAAAATTATGTATTTATTTGAACAACAAATATTTACCGAGTGCTCACTTTGTGCCAGCTGGGATTAGAGCGTTGAACAAAGTAGACGAAGTCCCTGCTCTTGTGGGGCTTGTATTTGGGTGGGGAAATGAGGGAACAGAGGGCTAGAAACTAAAGCACACTATTTCAAGGGCGATTGGAGCTAAGAGCACAAACTAGCAACGGGCAGGGCTGTGTGTGATGGAGACCAGGTACAGGGGAAGCGCAGAGCTGGCTTGAACTTTGAGCTCGTGCTAGCTCACGTCGTCCCCAGCCCCCGCTGTCTCTGATTTCTGGAACCAGCTTCCTCTGGCATCTCACACCACACATCCTTTCTCTACCAGAACCTGCCCCGCGTAGAACACAAGCCCTCTCTCTCCATCTCCCAAAACAAATACGCAAAAAACCAACCCCACAAACAAAGCCAAATAAAACGAAAGAATACCTCACCTAAGACATTTGTAAATGGCAGACATTTCTGAGGCGCTCAAGTGACAAAGGAGATCCCTTGACAGCAGCAGGGGGTCCACAGCTCCACGCTGGACATCAGTCACGAGTCCTGCCAGCACCCGCCCCCCACCCTGTGGGCCTCCTGCCTCATTGCTCAGAACACGCCCTTCCCAGGCCCCCCACCCCCATTGCCACCATACACACACCCTGTGTTTTGTTTTCTGTCTGGTTCTCCTTTGTTTGAAACTGTATCTCTTCTTGACCTCTCTCTAGAAATTCAGCCCCATTGCTTTTTTTTTTTTTTTTTTTTTTTTTTTTTTTGAGAGCAAATTCATCCTTTCCTCTCGCTTCACCTGCACACAGCTGAAGCGTCAGTAAGGTGCTCGGCTGACCTTCAGATGCCTGAGCAAGCCCTGCCCCTTCCCACAGGCAGAAGGTAAATTTTCCTTCATGTATCTTTCCCTCCAGTCTCTGGGAGGAAGAGGAGGAGAAGAGAATGGAGCGATTCATTGTAACATCGACAAAAAACAAACACACAAAAAAACAACTTCTACTCCATTGAGATCACAATGGCAGCTCCTCTGGGTTCTGGTCCCACATGGCTCTTCTCCTTGACACAGTAGCTCTCCGGATGAAGTTGGGAGAGAAGGAAGCCTCCAGTGCTGTGCTGGGAATTTGCACGTAGTCAACATACTGTATTGTGCGCTTAGAAATTTGTTAGGAGGACTACCCTACGACGACCCAGCCATTGCACTACTAGGCATTTATCCAAGGGATGCAGGTGTGCTGTTTTGAAGGGACACATGTACCTCCATGTTTATAGCAGCACTATCGACAATAGCCAAAGTATGGAAAGAGCCCAAATGTCCATCGATGGATGAATGGATAAAGAAGACCTGGTATATATACACAATGGAGTATTACTCGGCAATCAAAAATAATGAAATCTTGCCATTTGCAACTACGTGGATGGAAATGGAGGCTATTATGCTAAGTGAAATTAGTCAGAGGAAGACAGAAATCATATGACTTCACTCACATGAGGACTTTAAGAAGCAAAACAGATGAACATAAGGGAAGGGAAACAAAGAATATAAAAACAGGGAGGGAGACAAAACAGAAGAGACTCATAGGTATGGAGAACAAACTGAGGGTTACTGGAGGGGTTGTGGGAAGGGGGATGGGCTACATGGGAAGGGGCGTTAAGGAATCTACTCCTGAAATCCTTGTTGCACTATAGGCTAATTTGGATATAAATTTTAAAAAATAAAAAATAAAATTAAAAAAAAATTAAAATGAAGAAATTTGGTATGAGGGTAGATCTCATGTTGCCTGTTCTTGCAACAATAAGGATAAACAAAGAAACAAATGAAAGAATTGGCCAGCTCTCCGGCCGGTTTGTAAAGGAGAGTCTGCACTTGTCTCTAGGGACAACCCTACTTATCTCTGTGTAAATTTAAGATAAGGTCTGAGCTCCTCGAGAAGGGAAAGGAGTCCCCAGTCTCCGTCTGGGAAGAATGGGGAAAACCGTGTAAATGGGCATGTTCTGAGCCACGTCGGATGTGGAGCCCTGACGTCCCGATGTGACAGAAGGTGGATGCGGTTAGCCCGTGATCACGAACCCGCATGGCCACACACAGCCCGGGAGGCAGTCCGAGATGGACGCGTGGAGTCACGCGTCCCAGATTTGCCCAGTCAATCCATGCTCGTTGTTAAAATAATGCGAACGGTCATTAAACAGAGAAAAAGAATGATAAGAACTCCCCTGTGATGTGGCCGCTGTAAGAAACAGTATAACCTCTTGGGGGTGTGCACCCTCCTTTCATTCCTTGGGCACTTCCTCTGGCCTTGAGACACTTGAGCTGTCTGTTCCCTCTGCCTGGAACGTCTTTCCTCTGGGTCTGTGGGTACCCGGCTTCTGCCCCTCATTCAGGCCTTGCTCGAGTGACGCTTCATCAGGAAAGCCACCTCTGGCCAACTTCGTTTAAAGAAGCAACCCGCCTGCCTGGCCCCACAGGGACTCTGATCTATTCGGTTTACTTCATCGTACATCTCCCTGTCTGAAATTACGTTCTTCAGCGACTTACTCATGCAAATAACTTTTTGTTGAAGGCTTATTATGTGCCAGGCACTATTTATTCTAGGTTCTGGAGATACAGCGGGGAACAAAACAGACCAAATGCCTGTCTTCATGGAACTGACATTCTCATGGGAGGTGGCAGACAGTGAGGAAAGTGACTGGGTTCTATGGGATATAGAGAGGGTGAGAGGTGCGTGGGGGAAAGGAAGCCAGGAAGGGAGGAGGGAGCGCTGGTGTGGAGTGGTTGCAGCTTTAAGCAGGGAGATCAGGGGGAGGTCTCCCTGAAAAGGCAGTTTGGGGCTAGGAAGAGCATTCAAGGCAGAGAGCAGAGCTAATGCAAAGGCCCTGAGGCAGGAGCGTAAGACAATCAAGAAGCCGGAGTGCCTGGGGCAGGGTGAGCAGGTAGGGAGGGGGTGATGTCAGATAAGCAGGGGGAGAAGAGGGTGAGTGCAGATGAGGTAAAGCCTTGTAAGGCATTGGAGGTATTGACGTTTATTTTGAGCGAGAAGGGGGCAATTGGAGCCTTTGAACAGAGGTGTAAGTTGATCATCCAGAATCTGTGTTTCTGGCTGCTGTGTTGAGAATGGGCTGTGGGAAGGCAAGGAAGGGCTGGAGAATGTTGAGGAGGCTCTGGCCTATACCCGGGCAGGAGTCCACGTGTCCACATTCACATGCACATACATGCATACTTTTGCAATAACACAAACCTGTGTGCATATAACCTGTTATTTTTTTTTAGATTTTTTTTAACGTTTATTTATTTTTGAGAGAAAGGGAGACAGAACGTGAGTGGGGGAGGGGCAGAGAGAGAGGGAGACACAGAATCTGAAACAGGCTCCAGGCTCCCAGCCATCAGCACAGAGCCCAACGCGGGGCTCGAACCCACGAACCGCGAGATCGTGACCTGAGCCGAAGTCGGACGTTGAACCTCCTGAGCCACCCAGGCGCCCCTCATTCACCTGTTCTGTTACAGTGCCCCTTACTTAATATGTCATCCACATCTTTCCATATTAATAAATGTGGAGCTGTGTAACATTTCAATGTGTCCGTAGTACCCCCTTGCACGGACGTACCATAATTCACCTGGCCAGTTTTGAGTTAAACACCTTGGCATTCCACATTTTTCACTGTGAAAAGCGGTCCTTCAGGGAACGTTCTTGAACACACATCCCCGAGCACTCATTTATCCCAGGATTTCTCCGAGATGGAGTCCTGGAAATAACTGTCAGGTCAAAGGCTGTAAGTAGTTGAAGGCTTTGGATGCACGTTCCCAGATTGCCTGGAAGAAAAGGTATGTACCAGGCAAGGCGCATTCCCTCCAGCTGTGTCTCCCACCCCGGTCCCAGTTTGGTATTATCGCTGTTTTTATTCTTTGCTAATCTGATAGATCAAACTGCGGTATTTTTGTTATTTATTACCATTTCGTGGCTTTGCCCCTATATTATTTGGGCTGTTGGTCTTTTCTAAAATTAACATTAAGAGCATTTCATATCTTGGGGCGCCTGGGTGGCGCAGTCGGTTAAGCGTCCGACTTCAGCCAGGTCACGATCTCGCGGTCCGTGAGTTCGAGCCCCGCGTCGGGCTCTGGGCTGATGGCTCGGAGCCTGGAGCCTGTTTCCGATTCTGTGTCTCCCTCTCTCTCTGCCCCTCCCCCGTTCATGCTCTGTCTCTCTCTGTCCCAAAAATAAATAAAAAACGTTGAAAAAAAAATTTTTAAAAATAAAAATAAAAAAAAAAGAGCATTTCATATCTTAAAGGCATTGTCAAAAATGTTGCAGATTTTTAAGGATTTTTTTCATACAACCTTTTACTTTTTTTAGAAATTATAAAATATTGGGGCACCTGGGTGGCTCAGTCGGTTGGGCCTCCGACTTCGGCTAAGATCATGGTCTCAGGGTTCGTGGGTTCGAGCCCCACGTCGGGCTCTGTGCTGACAGCTCGGAGCCTGGAGCCTGCTTGGGATTCAGTGTCTCCCTCTCTCTCCGCCCCTCCCCCGCTCGCGCTCTGTCTCTCTCTCTCTCTCTCTCTCAAATATAAACATTAAAAAATTAAAGAAATGATGAAATATGGTATACTTATAAAATACATGGCACACTTATGAAAAGTATAAAGAATAAAATAAAGCAAACTCTTGTGTCCCCATCGCCCAGTTTAAGGAATGGAACTTTTCTGGTCCCATGTTTGCACCGCACCCCCCCCGCCCCCCACTCCCGCAAGCCAAACTAATCCCCCTCCCGAATTTGATGTTGTTGGTTCTCTGGCTGTTCCTTATAGTTTCAGCGAACGCATAGGACCTGCTAAACAATGCAGTTTGATTTTTGCCAGGTTGTGTGCTTTGTGTAAATAAAATCATATGGTGTGCATCATTCATGACCTGTTATTTTCAAACACTGTTATGTGTGTGAGTTTCCTCCATACTGAAGCTGAACTGTGGTTCACCTGTCCTCCTGGTACGAGAAGGATCAGTCACGCCCTTGACTTGTGTATCCTCTTGCTGCTGTACGTGGGGACGGCTGCTCTAAGTATCGTTGCTTAGCCTTCCCAGTGCACCTGTGCAGAAGTTTCTCTAGATGTGGGATTTCTAAGTCCCAAGGAATGCATATCTGAAAATATATTAGCTTAGGCTGAATCTTTTTCCAGAGTGTTTTTTTTTTTTTTTTTACAAATATGTATTTTGGTAGGCAGTGTATGAGATTCCTGATTTGTCCACATCCTTGCCAAGATAGACTTATTTTTCCCTAATCTCGTGCACATGAAATGGGAAAAGACAAGGAACATTTTTTATTTAAAAAAAAATACAAACTCTTAGAAGAGGTAGCCAGATAAAGAAAATCTTGTGGATTTAAAAAACTATTGATTTGTTTGTTTGTTGTAATGTTCTCGGAATACTAAGAAGGCAAGCTAACAACACTTCCTTTTCATGAAGCTGAAAATGATCAGAACTTTTGTTAGAAATGGAGGTAATTTTAAGGCCAGAAAAAGCAAGCTATCTAGGGGACAATTTGCAGGAAGAGACGGTTACACTGTTAATAAGCTGAATACTCTCCTCTTTGGAGTTGTGGATAAGATCGGTGTTAAAAGGCGCTACCAGAAAGGTAAAAGAAATCCCCAAACTAATTTCTTCTGGACCTGTTTTAAAAACATTCAATTTGCCTTGGTACAAGAAGGGAATGGGTAGATCCATAGGTAAAGGAAATGTGTTATCTCGTGCTCTAGGAAGTACTTGCTGATAAATACCTATGAAATGGAACCATGTGAGGGGCGCCTAGGTGGCTCAGTCGGTTGAGCATCCGACTTCAGCTCAGCTCATGATCTCACAGCTTGTGAGTTCGAGCTCCGTGTCGGGCTCTGTGCTGACAGCTCGGAGCCTGGAGCCTGCTTCATGTTCTGTGTCTCCCTCTCTCTCTCTGCCCCTCCCCTGCTCTCTCTCTCTCTCTCTCTCAAAAATAAATAAATAAACATGAAAAAAAAGAAACGGAGCCACGTGAGTAGTGTGTACCGTCTAGATTTAGATTCTTTGTATGCGGATTTCTTTGTAGCACAGTTTTACTTTGCACGTGTGACAGGTTCATGAAAAGTGAAAATCGTTCAGAATGTTCTAAGGCATTTCAGCACAACCACTCACCTTTCTGTTTGTTTTGTTTTTTGTTTTTTCCTGGCGATAACTCTTCTGCCTATTGGCCTGCCAAACATCTGGCCCACGTGTGCGGGGAACCGGCCGTGCTTGTAACACGCATTTCAGCTGGGAGGTACAGGGCCTGCTGGCAAAATGCATAAGCTAATTAGGCTTGAACTCCAACGCGATCGGTCCTTGTTTCTGCAAATGTAAAATGCCACTCTCAATCTATTGTGTTTTCTTCCCCGGTCGAAAAGCGTTCACGAATTAGTGGGTCTCGAAAGCCAGTGATTTCACTGGCAGAGGTTGACCGCACCGATCCTCCCGGGCTCATGGCTGCCATACGCAACCCTTGCTGATCGCCCTTGGGACTTTATGGTGGGAGCAACATGTTGGCATAGGGAGAGGAACATGGGAGTTGTGGACAGAAGACATGGGTTCTAGACTCTTACAAATGAGTTGCATGACTTTGAACAGTCTCCTTCTCTTTCTAGGCTGGTGTTTTCTCATTTGTAAAGTGAGGGCGCTGGGCGTTTTCACTGAATACATTTTTTAGCGTCTTCTATGTGACCAGAGCCAAAGTAAAAATTGATAATAATGATAATAATAATAGTAATGATAATAATAAAAAATACATAATAGAAAGCATGGTCTGTGCTCATTAGGACGTCTGCGATTTGGAAACAAACAAGAAAGATGAATGAGGCAGTTGCAACATGGCGAGATGACCAGAGGGTGTGAATGTGGCAGAGCAACATGAGGCCCAGCCCAGTTCAGAAGAAGTCAGGGAATGCTTCTTCAGGGGGTAGCATGTTACAGAACCTTGCAGAATAAAGAAAAAGTCAATTGGAAAGACCAGGATGGGGGAAGAATACCACCTGACCGGAGAATATCTGCCAAGACTGGAAGTGGGACAAAAAATTGCTACACGGGTGGTACTCTTACAACATGGCGCCCGATGCTTTGACACTGTCCCTTCCCATGAATCTGGGAAGGCATATACATGTGGTGTAAGCAGTGCTGTATGAAGGTAGATCATGATTATTCTGTCTTGTTCACTGGGACATTTGCCCTTGGAGCCTTGAGGATGTGTAAGAAATCCAGCTAGCCCAAGGCCTTCATGCTGTGAAGAAGCCCAAGCTAGCCATACAGAGAGGCCATCAGTAGGCATTCTGTTCGGAAGTCCCAGCTGAGCCCAGCTCTTGTGTGCACAGTGCCTAGGCACCAGATGTGTATAAGCAAAGAAATCTCTACAGGACTCCAACCTCACATGAGTCCCATCTTGCCTGTGGAAGCCAACGAAATCACGAAGTACAGACAAACCACCCCGCACTGTGATGTCTCTGAACTCCTAACCCACAACATCCATGAGCATCCAATAGTTGTTGCTTTATACCGTTAGGTTTTGGGGTGGTTTGCTATGCAGAAAGAACAGGAACAGCTCTCAATAGCTCTAAAATTTCGTTATTCTGTAAAACCCAAATATATCCTCCTGTTCTTCAAAAAGTAAGCTCTAAATACGCAGACCTTTGGTTTGAAGAAAAATGGCTGTAGCAACATTGAGAAAGACGCTAAATTGGTTTAACCCCAAAAATAATCTATGAGTTCGCACAACGGGGAAGGTCAAGGTATGGATCCAGCACCTGAGGACCCAGGTTCTCAGGTGATGATTGGAATCTAATTCTCCCCGATTCTGCATCCTGCTTTGTTCTGTGTGGTCCTCATTTCCAGGCAGGTGCTCCCCAGGTAAGGGTGTGATGGCCGTGACCAGCCCCTACCCACAAAAAGAGACCATCTCTTCCCCGGGCATTTCAGCCCATCTCTCAAGGTTGACTGATATTCACTGGCCTTGACTGAACCCCAGCTCAGATTCTATACCTGCCTTTCACCCATGACTACGGCCATGAGAAAGCAGTACCCTGATTGGCCCTGGGCCACATTCCTACCTTTGGAGCCAGAAGATGTTTATGAATTCCTAACAGGGGAAGAAATGAAGTTGCTACTTCTTGTATTCTCAGAAGGAGAAATAGATACTCAGAAAACAGAGATCCCCCGCGGGAGACATTTCTTGTTCCCTTTTGGCATGACCTGACATGACTCAGGCTTCATAGACCTCATCCCTGTTACAGGTTTTGTAAACACCAAAGTAACAGTTATGCCTCCAAGTCCTAGACTTACTCAGTGTTGGGGATTCTTGACCCCCATTCCTTTTGTTACTCTCTTTTTTGTCATTGTTAATTAATAAACATTCCTGAATCTTAGTGATGGGTTCTTTGATGCATGCTTTTATTCAGCACTAAAAATTGAAACGCCATGTCCAAATTTCCTTCCAGAAAATAGTCTGTTATTAAAGAGAAAATATTTCGTTTCCAAATAAACTCTCCCAACCATTCTGTTTTACTCAAATAACGCAACATAAAGCCCCAGGCTCTGTATACATGGGCCTTTTCCACATGTTCTTTTCCTGGCAGAGTCTTCATGTTCAAGCTTATCATCAACTTCAGGATTCCAGAACATGTGCGCATAAGATCTAGGACTTTTCCTTGGGGCCAATCAATAAAGTGGAACAAAAAAACCACCTGGTGTCAACAAGACATTCAAAAGATACCTTATACATAATGGATAAAAGATGCAGAAGAAACAGAGATCTAAGGAGGGAAAGAGACAGCTCACATCATGGAAAGCATAGTGTGAGAATTAGAAGCAAATAAAAGCACGTCTTCCCTTCTAGCACGCTCCGTGCCGCATCATGAACGTAAAGCAGCAAGCGGGGAAGCTCCTGGCCCTGGTATTAAATCTCATCTACGTGAGCTATGTCTGTGTGATTCCTCGGCACATAAATCTGGTATCTTCCTCATTGCAGAGATCCCAGGGTTTTTACCAACAGAAGTCACAACACTGGCAGGGCTCCTGGGGGGGCTCCTGACCTCAGCTCAGATCCTGATCTCGCGGTTCGTGGGGCTCGAGCTCCGCGTTGGGTCCTGTGCTGACAGCACAGAGGAGCCTGCTTGGGATTCTGTCTCTCCCTCTCTCTGCACCTTCAAAATAAATAAATAAACTTGAAAAAATAAAAAAGAAAGAAGTCCCACAACGCTGGCATTACTGTTGATCTGTTGTGACCGCCATCACTTGTGTCCCATGGAGCAGACACTCGGGTTCTCGTTTTAGATGATAAGCTGGATTGAGATAAAAGTACCTCAATCTTAGAAAGCTCTCAAGCGTTCTCCTCCCCCGGGATCACCTTATTCTTGCCATCACCTCCGGGCAGGCCGTGTATCTTCCCTCTCTCATTGGGTGGTCCCTTCTCTGTCCTGTTGGATCCCCCTCACTCTGGTAGAAGAGGGAGAGGGTCAGAAGCTGCCGTCAGGTTGGCTCAGACTCCATATCGGACATTCTGGCAGGGAGGGAAGGGAGTCTGCTCTGCCTTTCTAGGAATCCTCTTCAGCCGGGTCTGGAAGACTCAGAAGGCCAACTTGACCTTGGGGTGCGTCCAGGGACATCCAGGCCCAGCCTGGATTTCTAGGGCTCTCACGAAGGGGAAGTTCCAGTTGCTCGAACGGCTAGACAGTCTCCAGGAAGGGAGAATAGCCCAGCTTGGCCAGAGGAGCCAGGACCTCCACACAGGGGCGGCGGTGAGAGGGAATTGAGCGGCCCCTTCCTTGTGTTTATATTGTATGTTTGTATCTGTGTTGTCCAGTATGATTTTATCTAAAAATGTGTTTTTCAAGCTAGAAACTATTTTCTAAGGCTCCAGATGGCCCTAAGGGGTGTCTGCTCTGTCTGGTTTCCATCTCAGTCGCAGAGGTGGACACGGTAGCCCCCATGTTATTTGCAGATCTCTTACCTCAATAGTAACAAGCTGATGGGTAAATGTGGAGTCCATGCTGCCAATATGGTTTGTCTACAACCGAATCTCATTACCTTGGCCTTAATTACAGGCCAGAATGTGAGTGACGGTGCAGTTTTCCTGGATCTTTTTTTCAGAAAAACAAGTAACAAGGAACTTTAACTTCTACCACTGCCCTCTTAATTACACTGACCTCCTGTCTGTTTCTCAGACATGCCAAAGCCTTTCGGACCCCAGGGCCTTTGCTCACACTGTTCGCTCCACCTGGAACACGCCTTTCCCCGGGGGACTCATGCTCACCCTTCAAGCGTTAGTTCAAGGGTCACCTACTCTGGTCTGTCTGTCGGTGTAAGCCCCACCCCATCCCACTTATTCTCGCTCACATGCTCCGTGTATCTTCTTCATAACATGCGACAGGTAGTGTAACTATCTTGTTGGTTGGTTTGCTTGATATCTGCCCATCCCCCAGGGCCTGTGGGAAGGTCAGGTCTGGGAGAGCAGGTGCGTTCCCTCTCTGGTTCACCACCGGGTCTGTCCCTTGTGCCTGGGACAGTGCCTGGTGCACGGTGTGCGCTCAGTGAATCTGCATTAAGTACACGAGCACCTGAGAAAGGGGCCAAGGCAAGGTCCCATGAGGAAAGCGTCTGGCTAGTGGCACTGGTTTCAAGTCCTCTGGCATTGCTAGGGGCCACGTGAGCTGGTGGCTGCTCTCCGGTGGGTTCGGTTAGGGCCACGTTGTGTGCAAGCTAGGACCCGCGAGCACAGGGGACAGTGGGTCTCCAACCAGTTCTTCATGCTCCTCTTTCATCAAAAACGACCTCTCACCAGGCAGGAAGGGAATAGATGCTCGTTCAGCACCCACATTGCGCCATGAACACTCACCTTGTTAATTCTCAGAGCCCGCCAGCGAGGGGGCGTGTCCCCATCCCCACTCTGCAGGTGACGGCCCAAAAGCTTGCAGAAGCCAGATGTCTTGGCAGGGGGCACACAGCCAGGGTGTGAACGGCACCCGTTGGCTCAGAATTGGCACCCACTTCCGTCCGTTACTGAAGCCCGTACCCCCTGCTCTATAACGTCATGCCCGAGTCTCCCGTCGGGAAACGTGTGAGGCTTGTAAACTTTGTCATCTCTAGTGGAACCAGGTCGCCCCTGGTTTCACCGCGATGCTTTCTTCTGCCCCTTTGTGTGTACCCAGAGCTTTCATTGCTCTCTAGCTGGGTGGTCCTGGGCAGGTTACTTAACCTCTCTGAGCTTTAGTTTCCTTACCTATAAGGAAGTGTGAGGACGAACATACTTAGACACGTACCTGGTGGGTGTTAGCTACCGTAATAGTGAGTTAGGATAAGTCATGTTGATTGCTTCACCAACTCCACGTCGGAATGTCAAGGCTTTAACACAACAGAAGTCTGTGTCCCCCGCCTCTCGCAATCCAGGCTGGGTCAGTGGAGAGGGGCTCGGCCCCGCACAGACACGGAGGCTCCGGGCTCCTTCCGTCGGGCGCTTCGTCATCTCCCGCGGTCTCGGCATCCTCCCCTGAGTTGTGAGTTGCGTGCAGCTCGTAGTCGGGCGAAGGGAGCAGAGGACCCTGAAGAGGTTTCAGAGGCTGGCGGGGCAATAGTGGAACCGCGTCTTCCCCCGGGCCCCACCCGGCCACCTGGGGCAGGAGCGTGTGGACTGGCCGCACCCCAAGACCAGCAGGTGGCGTTGGTGAGCGCGGAGGGTTTCTGCCACGTGATTACAGTGCTCGTAGCTTCCAAGCTCCTCACCCCAGGTTGGCAACCCACCTGGGCGTGTCTTCCCCGCAAGGTACCCCCATCCCTCCAAGCTCCCCACCTGCCCGTGGGTACTTATCTGCCGAGGGTCCTATTTCTTCAGGACCATTTCACGGAGAAGTTGTTCCCCACATCAGAAAACAGTTTTAAGTGTTGTTGTTGTCGTTTTCTTTATTTTTGAGACAGAGAGAGAGAGAGCGCGCGCGCAGGGGAGGGACAGAGAGAGAGGAGGACAGAGGATCCAAAGCAGGCTGTGTGCTGACAGCCACGAGTCGGATGCGGGGCTCGAACTCACGAACCCTGAGAATGTGACCTGAGCTGAAGTCGGAATGTTTACCATCTGAGCCGCCCAGGTGCCCCAGAAAACAGTTAAAAAAAAAAAAAACCCATTTGATCTGAGCGAATGGCTTAGTAACGGGTTAACGTATAGCACTATTTGCATTTTAAAATAAAACACATATGGGGCGCCTGGGTGGCTCGGTCGGTTAAGCGTCCAACTTCGGCTCAGGTCATGATCTCATGGTCCAGGGATTCAAGCCCCGCGTCGGGCTCTGTGCTGACAGCTCAGAGCCTGGAGCCTGTTTCGGATTCTGTGTCTCCCTCTCTCTCTGCCCCTCCCCTGTTCATGCTCTGTCTGTCTCTGTCTCAAAAATAAATAAACGTTAAAAAAAAATTTTTTTTAATAAAACACATAGAGGAAGAGAGAAACTGGGTTAGTTGGGGGAGGTATTCGGGCTGGGGGCAAGGGGTGACCTTGTCCTTTCAGATGCAGTCCAACTGGAGGCCTCCCTGGACAGCTGTTTTTGCTCCTGCCCCATACAGGTGTGGGGAAGGCCTCCTCCCCGCCCCCCATGTCACACGGGCTTTCTCCTGCCCCCCCTGCAGCTTCTCGCATTCTCCCCTCTCCAGGCTGCAGGGAGAGAGCTCTCCAGCATACAAAGTAGGATTCAGACCTCCTTATCAGCGTGCTTTTCTTTCATTTCCCGAGTCCTCACTGACCAAGATATTCGTGTTGCAGATGTGGGAGTTCCTACAGCCGTTATCAATCAGCACACACTCAACAGGATATTTAATGGGTGGTTTCTGTGAGCGGGAGACTCATTCAAGTTCTTCAATGGAGGTGGGGGGGGGGCCTGTATTTTTGGTTGACGCTATTTCGTTTTTGGAGTTTATAAAATGTCTTAACGGGCAAGTCACCCAGAAAAAAATTCTCTCCCTAAAACGCACAAAATCTGTTCTCCTATCTGATCTGCCTGTACACGTTTCTCTGAGCTTCTGGTTTTCTAATTAGGGGGGGAAAGGAGGAAGTTTTATTCCTGCGCCTATTATAGCATATGTGACCGCGTTTCAATTATATTTTCCTTTTGGCTGGATAAGGGTAATGAATAGATCTTTATCAAATAATTTGATAGACTTTGTTATATCCAGCAACTTGTGCTAATAAGATGTGCTCAGAATCTCGTCTGTGTTTGAAGTTGGCACTGACATCTGCAGAAAGTCACGGGGGCTCGTGGAGATCGACCCTGGTGTCTGTGACCTTCATCACCACGCCCTTCTTCACGTTGTTGCTCAGAAGTCAAAAAGCTGCAGAAAACCATTCCATTTATTGGCAACTCAAGTCAAGCCAGTGGTCCCCAATGGTCCGCTCAATGATAGACCAGTAACAGCCACAGGCAACGGGGCGAAGTTCAGAAATCAGTGAATAAGATCAAATAAATTTGGGAATGGCCAAAATACAGTTCCTTACACTGCCCACACAGTCTGTTGCCTCCCC
Organism: Panthera leo; assembly: GCF_018350215.1. Lineage (NCBI taxonomy): Eukaryota > Metazoa > Chordata > Mammalia > Carnivora > Felidae > Panthera > Panthera leo. The sequence goes on from NC_056686.1 coordinate 10,122,048, forward strand.
CACCCCCACCACCCCCAGAATCGGAACAGATCGCTCCCTTATGGCTGAGCATTGAGAGAAAGAGTAGGGGACTCGTTTCACAAAATTTTATATCTTGTTTTTATATACACACATGCATATAGTCCAATGTAGTCAGCCTAGCAAGATGGAAACTTGGGAACTGAGCGCCACGAAGGGGTGGTGTATTTGTTGGTGCCATCCTGGGCTGGGCTTGGGCACATCGGGTAGAGTGACAGGCACACTTACCTGCACCAACCAGAGCGATCCGTCCATCTGTGTCGTATTTATGGTGTTGAAGTCACCCAAGTACATGATGTACAGTATGACTCCCACACACCGATCATTTATTGAGTCCTTACAATGTGCCTGATGGGGCACATGGGGCTAAACCCTTTACAAGTGTGATACCATTTTGTCTTCTGAGAACCCACTGGATTAGATAGTTTTGTAGATGAGGACGTTGACTCACTGAGAAGTTAAATCATTTGCTCAAACAAAGAGCAAGCAAATTAATTGGACCCACGGTCTGACCGCCTCCGACGTGTGTGCTACTCTCCCGCACCACCTTGTGAGTCGCGACCCATAACCTCAGTCGGGAGAGAAAATAATTGGAATCGCGGGAAGCCTAGAAAAGAAGCTTGATTTTTCTTTTCTTGTGTAAATTGGAGCCTCCCCTGTGCCAGCCTCTCTCATCCCTAAGTGTCTACACTCGGCAAGTCTAAATAAGATGCTTTTTACTCCTTAGATTCTGGTCCTGGAGTTTCTCTTTCCCCAATATCAAAACCTCTTCATTCTCTCCAGCATCCCTCTCTGCCTGCCCCTCGGGAAGGATGCGGCCTCCTTGTAACCCTGTAGCTTGTAAACTACTAGCTGGTCAAGTTGCTGAGAGTTCTGCCACACACTTAATCACAGCTCACCTTGGTGTTCCTCGTATCCTCAAAGGTGAGCCAAGTGGCTTTGGCCGCGGTTAGTATTTAATATGCACACGGGTATCAGAAGACAGGTACTCTGTCTCACCTACCGTCCCCACTTGTGCATGGTGAAGAAATGGTCTTTCCCTGAATATAATAGGAAGGAAAGAAGGAAGGGAGGGAGGAGCCAAGGAAGAAGAAAGGGAAGGAGAAAGGGAGAGAGAATGAGGAGGGGGGAGGAAGGAAGGGGAATAGTAATGGTCTTTCCCTGAATTTAAAAGGAAGGAAAGAAGGAAGGAAGGGAGGAGCCAAGGAAGAAGAAAGGGAGGGAGAAAGGGAGAGGGGATGAGGAGGCGGGAGGAAGGAAGGGGAATAGGAGAGCCCGTGTTGCCCACCTGCCCCCTGAAATCTTCCTTCAGGTCACGTGAGAACAAAATGGCAGAGAAAGTTGCACTGGCTTTCGAGTCGGGTCTTCTGGGAGCAGATCCCTTCTTAGCCATACGGTGACTCATTCAACTTCCCCGAGTCTTGACTTTTCTTCTTAACGCGGTGTGAGGATAATGGCATGTGCCTCAAAGCGTTGTTGGGAGAATCCAACGTTGTTGGGATAGCGTATGTAATGGATGTGGCAGTGTGGGTGCTCCCTGAATTTAGTTTTTTTCCTCAGCAAGGGCTTTGAGGCTTTCCTCCTTGTGAATCCTTCATTGAATTGCAAGATCTAAATAGCATAGATGTGCCTTCCCATTTCTTTAGCTACTCTTCCTCTCCCCACCTGCTGCCCCAAATGGTATCATTGGAGTCCTTGCTACATTCCCACAACGTGATAAATCAGCGCATTTGACCGATTTTCTGTTCATAGGCTGTGTCAATGGTTGATTACTCTTTCAATCAGAAAGTTTGTTCTTATCTTTTCAGGCTCTTCTGCATAACTTACTCGTATTTTTGCTTGTTCAGCCCTGAATGTAGTATATGTCTTTATTTTTCAAGGCAGCATTGATAAGAAAGGGAAAGGGTAAGAAGGGGGAAAACAGTAGGCCATTTGATGGAAGTCTAGATGTTTCTATGAAGTGTCAGATACTGACAAGATGAATGGAGAAGAAAAGGAAGGGGAAACTGAGAGCCCCACTTGCGTGTCCCAAAATTATGCTTTGAGGAACGTTTCAAGATTATGACTTTCTTTCTTTCTTTCTTTCTGTAAGACAGAGGTCAGCTGTCATTCTGGGAGAGGGATTTCTTTTGCCATTTGTGTAACCGAGAGTCTCTACCAGCGAGAGCCAAAGGGGTTGGCTGGTTGGGTTGCTTTGATTCTGCATATTCAATTCATTCCTCAGTTGTTGGATTTCACGGCAGCTGGCCGGTGTGTTGTGAGACCAGGCCGGGTCTGAGGCTGTGAAACCTCATGCAAGTTGCTTTTGCTCTTAGACATGGAATGCAGGAATGTGTGGGGATTAGGTGATGGAGGAGAAGTAAGAGAATCTGACATTTCTGTCTCCGTGGTAGATGTTCAACAAATGTCTTCTTGCATCGGAGTTTAGATTTTGATGACAAAAGTCAGAGTGGCTTCGCGTTTGGGGGTGGGGGACGGGTGATACTGGGGTTGGTGGAAAGTAGGGAGACCCACGTTCTCAGGGGTTATTGACACACGAGGATGCACCACAGAACAAATGAAGGGCAGGCACGCCTTCAGCTCAGAGTTGAAGTCACAAGGGCAAACGGTGTCTGCTCGGAGGGTCCACGGGGTACTTGCACGGCTCCGGGCAGGACGGCGTGTTCCAGATGCACACAGCTGCGAGCCTCTGAGGGCCAGGGGCCCGGGCTTTCTGTACGAGGTGCATTGTGCTCTCTCCCTTCCTGACTGGAGCCGATGTAGCCCAGCACAGGCTTTCACTGTGCAGAGCTGGGACAGCAGCCACGGCACAGAGGAAGGCACATGATGTCCCCAGGAGCCCCGGCCACTGGTGCCAAGACCCCCCTTTCAACTGTCCAGCCCTCTGTGGGATGCCTCTCCCTTTCAGCCTTGGGAACATTACAGCTCCTCTCCCCGAGTGTCCTGGCAGGACCTCCATCCATCACGTTGACCTGGCTCTGGTTCAGGAACCATCTGGAAGAAGCACATTAATTGCGTTAGTCTGGGGTTTATCAGCCTTCCCAAAGGAGATGTTAGAAACTCCGGACATGCGACAGGCATTGGTCCCTTTAATGCTCCCTCCTCTCAGATTAAGAAACTGCAGAGGTGTGAAAGGAATCTTCACTGCAAGGCTAGACAGTGGCTTCCAGGCCTCAAGAAAGCTTTGGGAGAATAGGAGGTCCTCTCTGAGCTCTGGAAATTTCTGCGTGACTCAATCCCTCTCTTTGTAACAGTGACTTTGGGTGACCTCGAGCCTTTTGACTGAGTCTAGGAAATACGAGAGCCGCTGAAGTGTTCCCTCTCCCCTTGAACACATCAATGTGCTTTTACCAAATTGTGAGGTTTTACAGGGGCACAAAGCAGACGGGTCTTTCTTTTGAAAATGGAATGATACTGACAAGTCTTTTTTTCTTTCTTTCTATTTTCTGAGTCGGCTGTTAACCACTGTTTCTGATTTCTGTCCTCCCGAGGTCGATCTCTACACAACATCACCTCCTTTCTTTGCTTCCTCCACTTCTCTGTTCGTTCCAGAAATGTTTATCAAGGTCCCGTGATGTGCCAAACACTTTTGCAGACACTGAGGATACAGCGTTGGGCGAAGGAGACAAAGATCCCCACCCTCGCGGAGCTGATATTCTAGGGTAGGAGGCAGACGATAAACAAGAGACATGAGTGAAAACATATAGCGTGGCATATGGGATAAGTGTACAGAGACCATGAAGAATTACAAGGGAGAGAGGGTGGTCTGGATGTTTGTGGGAAGTGTGAAGAGGTGAGACAGCCATCCACGGACGTACCCCGGGGCAGACAGGACAGCAAGTACAAAGGCCCTGAGGTAGCAGCATCAGGTGTGCGTGTCAGCCAGATAGCCAGTTTGGCTGGAGCAGAGCAAGCCGTGCGAGCAGAAGAGAGAGATCAGAGAGGTTGTGGGGAGACAGGTCACGTGGGGCTGGGGCAAAGGATATGGACTGACTTTGTGGGACATGGGAGCCAGAGGAGAGTTTTGAGCAAAGAAGGGGCATGACCTGACTTGTTAAAATGCTCCCTCTGGCTGCTGTTTTGAGAATAAGGTATAGAAGAGTAAGGCTGGCAGCAGAACAGTGCGGAAGCTCCTGTAGTACAGAGGGGATGGGGGCGGGGGGAGTGCAGGGAGTGAGGGGTGAGGGGAGAAGAGGGCGCTGGGGCCCATGGAGATGGTGAGAAATATTCAGAAATCAGAATGATATTCGGGAGGTAAAATGGACAGGGTTTGAGGGATGAGGGAGGGCTCAGAATCATGTCCGAGTTTCCTGCTGGATGGAGGTGTCATTTACCACCACCCCTCGCCCCTGACGAGGGGCTGACCCTGGGGGTAGCTCTGACCTTTGCAGGCTGGCAGGGCTCAGGCTGCTTGGCTGTGCTCACCCACAGGGGATCCCCTCCAGCAGTTACTACTGGCCGGCACTGTTTCTGCACTCTGCACACAGTAGCTATCTAACGATTGTCCCGTTTTTACAGACGGGGATGCTAAAGCTGAAACAGGTGAAGTCATCGCTCAGGGGTCACAAAGCATTGAAAGGCACTGGAATTCAAAGCAGGCAGGACCGCGTGCAGGCCGCATGCACCTGCCTGTTGAGTGATACCGCCGCTGTGTCGGCCTGATGATGATATCCAACACTACGTGCTTCTTGTATGTGAGCGCCCTGCGTGGTGTGCAGGAGGACGTGACTTCTATTATTTAACTTCAGCAACACCCTGGGAAGGAGGAGAGTAAGACAGTGACTAAGGCAGGAATCCATAGAACTTAGGTGAGACCGTGGGTCGGACCAGTTCTAAAGCTGTTTTTCTTGGTCCGTGGGGGCAGTTTTAACAAAGTCACCGTAGACTGGTGGCTTAAACACGGTGATTTCTAACAGTTCTGGAGGCTGGGAGGTCCAGGATCAAGGCACGGGCAGATTCGATGTCTGGGGAGGGCCTACTTCTTAAGTTCGTAGGTGGCTGTGTCTTGCTGTGTCCTCACGTGCTGAGAAGGAGCAAGGGAGCTCTCCGGGGTCTCTTTGAATGTTTACTTATTTTTGAGAGAGAGAGAGACAGAGGCAGAGCATGAGCGGGGAAGGGGTAGAGAGAGGGAGACACAGAATCTGAAACAGGCTCCAGGCTCTGAGCTGTCAGCACAGAGCCCGACGTGGGGCTCGAACTCACGAACTGTGAGATCATGACCTGAGCCGAAGTCGGACACTCAACTGACTGAGCCACCCAGGTGCCCCTAGGGTCCCTTTTATAAGGGCGCCAATCCCATGACCTCAGCCCCTCCCAGAGTCCCCCCCTCCTGACGCCTTCACATTCGGAATTAGGTTTCAACGTATGAATATTGATGGGATGCAGACATTCAGTCTGTAGTGGTGTTTAAGTAGGTAGAGTGGGCATTACGCGTCTGGTTTCAAATCCTGGGTCTGCTGCCTACAGTTCTGTCCCCTCACACAAGTGACCTCACCATCTTGAGACTCACATCCCACAGCTGCAAGATGGTATTCTGGGTTGAATTGTGTCCCCCACAGATGTGTATATTGATGCCCTAAATCCCTGGACCTCAGAATGTGACCTTCTTTGGAAGTGGGGTTGTTGCGGGTATATTAAAGGGACCGTGAGGTCATCCTGCAGTTGGGTGAGGTCCTAATCCCATATAACTGGGATCCTTAGAAAAAGGGGAAGGTTGGACATAGACACGCGCGCACACACACACACACACACACACACACACACACAGAGTGCCAGGGAGGATGAAGGCCGAGATCGGGGTGATGTGTCTACAACACAAGGGATGACAAGGATTGCCAGCAAACCCCAGAAGCTGGGGGAGAGGCACGGAACAGGTCCTTCCTCCCAGCCCTCGGCAGGAACCAACCCGGCAACATCTTGATCGCACATGTCCAGCCTCCAGAACATGAGACAAGGCATTCCTGTCATTTAAGCCCCCCAGTTGGTGGTACTTTGTCCCAGCAGCCCCAGCAAACTAATCCAAATGGAGAGAACAAGGGTGGGTGCCTTGTGAAGAGGTTTTTTTTTTTTTTTTTTAATGTTTATTTATTTTAGAGAGAGAGAGAGAGAGACAGAGCATGAGCGGGAGAGGGGCAGAGAAAGAGGGAGACACAGAATCCGAAGCAGGCTCAGGGCTCCGAGCTGTCAGCACAGAGCCCAACGCAGGGCTCGGACCCACGAACTATGAGATCATGAGCCGAGCTGAAGTCAGATGCTTAACCAACTGAGCCACTCAAGCGCCCCTGTGAGGATGTTTTACGGTGTAATAAGATGATGTATTTTCAAGTCCCATCACCTAGTGATAAATCAGTACACTTCAGGTCTGAGCATCCCCCCCAGCTTGTTATTGCTATAATCTAAAGTTCCCGTTTCCCCGCCTGGTGCTGTCTGCGCCAGGCTTCAGTGGCCAGGACTCGGGTCAAGGTGGGCTGGGTGCTCAGGACAGAACCGGGCGGTTCCCACAGGCCTGACCAGATACTGTCATGGCTGTTGATTGGCCGAGTGGCCTTCTGTCAAGTTGCTTCCCCTTTCTTAGTGCTCATTGTCTACTTGTGAGGCCCCAGGCCCTTCCAAAAGGATGTGAGGAGGCAGAATAATCTTTTCTACAATCTCAGATGTTTTAGGGAGGGTGCTGTGTCACCGTGAGGCAGGACATCCTTCCAGTCACTTTCCAGGTCTCTTGGTACCCCTTCCAAAAGTCACCCTCTGGGTTTGAGAGTTTCCTGTGACTTTGGAGCTGCAGCTTAAGCAGATGGTTCCAGAAGTTTCCCCTTGTGCCCAGAAGCCACCTGGGTCCCCCCCTCCCCCCCACCGCAGCTGAGAAGCTCTGGAATGTAGTTGGAGAAACCACAAGGGCTCCAACTCACCTCCTGCAGCTCAGCTACAGGGAGTCACTGGAGACTCACTTTACCCAAATGCCACGGTCCCCAAATGGTGACAGGCAGGTAAACACTGCACGGGTGAGGTTTTAGGGCACACGTGGAGGGACACCAAGATTTGAACAGCCATATGTTTAGTTAATGTACATCAGAAAAAATAAAACCAGCACATCAAGCCAATGATGCAGAGTTCTAAAATTAAATTAGTAGGGTCACCTGGGTGGCTCAGTCGGTTAAGCGTCCCACTTCGGCTCAGGTCATGAATTTACAGCTTGTGGGTTCGAGCCCCGCGTCGGGCTCTGTGCTGACGGCTCGGAGCCCGGAGCCTGCTTCGGATTCTGTGTCTCCTTCTCTCTCTGCCCCTCCCCTGCTCGGACTCTGTCTCTTGAAAAAAAAAATTTTTTTTTCATTAAATTTATATAAGAAAAAGAAAAAGAAAGTGAGCTACTTTGAAATAATATTAAGTATTTAACCCACCTGGGTGGTTCAGTCGGTTAAGTGTCCCACTTCTGCTCAGGGCATAATCTCACGATTCGTGAGTTCAAGCCCCATGTCAGGCTCTGTATTGACAGTTTAGAGCCTGGAGCCTGCTTCCGATTCTGTGTCTGTCTCTCTCTGCCCCTCCCCCATTCGTGCTCTGTCTCTCTCTCTCTCTCTATCTCCCTCTCTCTCTCTCTCTCTCTCAAAAATAAACATTTAAAAAAAATTTAAAACTTAAAAAAAATATTAAGTAAATCATGCGAATGGTACATAGGGCAAAACCCCTCATTATATGGTTCTGAATGGCTAAAATTTGGGGAAAGCACAAGAAACATTGGGTGACCCACGTGGGCCCGTAAGTACATAGAAGTACAGCGTTGACAACTGCAGCTTTTTAAAGGTTAGATTTTCTACGCTTTGCGACTCTTTCCAGCCCCTTTGCCCTGCTTGTCCTGCTCCCTGAATTCTACACCAGAGTGTCATTTGCACACCCACAGTCAACACTGTGGAGCTCAGCCACGCAAGATGGGCCGCCTGCCTTGGACACTGTCCAGTGTCATTTAATGTTTATTTTTGAGAGAGAGAGACAGAGAGAGAGAGACTGGGGGAGGGACAGAGACACACACACACACACACACAGAATCCAAAGCAGGCTCCAGGCTCTGAGCTGTCAGCACAGAGCCCCATGCGGGGCTCGAACTCACGAACCGTGAGATCATGACCCTTGCTGAATTCAGACTGAGCCACCCAGGCCCCCCTGTCCCATGTTATTTAAAGGACCCCCATGACAAAACCACTTTAGATCTCTGCTCAGAAACCTTGTTAAGCCTTCTGTTCAAATGTATTGTTTGAAACCGTTCTGCGCTGAGACGTCCAGGCCTTTCTGAGAGCCGATTCTCAAGCTGTGTCTTGTAAGGTGCCTGTGTGAGCTGTGCATCAGTCGCTTGTTGCTACGAGAAGCCATCATGAGATCTCCAGAACCACCGGACCTGTAGCGCTCACGAATAGCACTGGAGAGGGTGGGGGGTTATTCTTCTCTAAAACCAGAGGGGAAGCTGATCGCCTTCTGCACAACCTCTGTCCCGGGCCGTGTGACCTACCACCCTTCCCACTGTGCAGTCCCTGGGTTTGGTTCCAAGTCAGACCACGGAGTGTGCACATGGGCCCGTGAGTTTTCAACTCCATGAGCTGATTCAGACACCACCAATGACTATCTACAAACTCTTCTCTGAGGTTTTAGGGGAAACCCAAAGTGAGTGCCCCCGTGCATTTGACAAAGTTCTCCGAAGAAGCTTGGAGCTCCGCTTTACTGCCCAGCGTTATTAACCTTGCTTTACCCTCCAGGCATATTTTGTGTGGAGCGGAGAAGGGTAATTGATGTAACACCAGCAGCAGCTAATTACGAAAAATCAGTTCCTGTAACGACTCGGAAGAGGGTCTGGGTCTCAATGAGGAGCGAGAGCTGGGTTGTGTGCTCCTCATTTTTAGATGGCAAACAGAAATGTCATAGGGTGTGTTCCCAGCTGTCAGCTTCTAATCTAATTAGACAGGATAATTGGGGAGGCTGAGCTTGCTGACGGCTGACAAACACATTGGTCTGATTTCATTCACTCTTAATAGGATGCTGGCAACACCCAGCTTCTCTTGTAACCATGTCAGCCCCGGCTGGCCCGGCGGCGGAGAGGAGAAGCCTTCTCACCTCAAAGACAGAACTCTAGTTTGATCTACAGATGGCTTCTGGGGGTAGAGATCGTCGCGAAGGGGGCTGGAGAAATGCGTTATTGTGGGGCTCCGTCCAAACTGCAAACGCAGACTGACAGGAAAAGTTTTTTGAAGTTTATTTATTTATTTTGAGAGCAAGAGCAAGCACGAGCAGGGGAGGGGCGGAGAGAGGAGAGAGCAAGAATCCCAAGCGGGATCCGTGCCACCAGCCCGGAGCCCACCGAGGGGCTCGAACTCACGAACACGAACCATGAGACGATGGCCTGGGCCAAAGTCAGATGCTTAACCGACTAGCCACCCAGGTGCCCCAGAAGGGACAAGTTTTGACTGGATGAGGTGGGAAGCTCAGCCAAATTGCTAGAGATACTAAGGAATATCCTTTTTATTACTTTTGTGGACATGCCACGAACAGAGCCTAAGCTTAGATAGTGCTGCCCAGAGACCCTTGTCAAGCGCAGTTGTCGTGAAGAGCTAAATAGCTGAGAGTAATTCATCACCACCTTTTCCCTCCTTCATCTGCAAGACTGACATTCGAGCAGGATCGGCCTTCCGGCCATTCTGACCAGTGAGTCATCAGTTCCTGGCCATATTGGCCATATGAGAAATAGATGCTCCCATCGTATTAATTTTCTATTGCTGCTGTCACAAGCCACCACAAATTTATTGGCTTAAAACAACGCACATTGATGATCTCACACTCCTTTGGGTCAGAAGTGTGGGTATGGCGTGGCTCAGTGCAGTCCTTGGCTTTAAGGAGATCAGAGCTAAATGGACAGCAGGGCCATGTTCCTTTCTGGAAGTTCTAGACGCAAACTTGCTTCCATGAACCTGCTTCTAAGCTCACTCAGGTTGTTGGTCAAATTCAGTTCCTTGTGGTTGGACTGAAGTCTCCCATTTCTTTGCTGGCTCTTAGCTGGGGATCTTTCTTTGCTCCTAGAGGCTGTCTGCATCCTTCTTGTGGTTTCTATGCATCCTTCTCCCAGTACTGGGAGGTCAGGTCTCTTTCATGCTCTACATCTGTCTCCAGTTTCTTCTTCTGCCTCATGTCTCTGACTCCAGCTGAAGAAAGTTCTCTGCATTTAAGAATTCTTATGGGGCGCCTGGGTGCCTCAGTTGGTTGAGCATCTGACTTCAGCTCAGGTCATGATCTCACAGTTCATGAGTTAGAGCCTTGCGTCAAGTTCTGTTTTGACAGCTCAGAGCCCAAAGCCTGCTTCACATTGTGTCTCCCTCTCTCTCTGCCCCTCTCCCACTCGCACCCTGTCTCTGTCTCTCTCTCTCTCTCTCTCTCTCTCCCAGAAGCGAATAAACATTAAAAAAATTTTTAAAGAAAAAAAAAAAGAATTCTTGTAATTAGGGGCACCTGGGTGGTGGCTCACTCAGTTGAGTGTCTGACTCTTGACTTGGCTCAGGTCATGATCCCAGGGTTGTGGGATTGAGCCCCGCGTCAGGCTCCATGCTGAGTGTGGAGCCTGCTTGAGATTCTTCATCTCTCTCCCTCTGCTCCTCTTCCCTACTCGTTCTCTCTCTCTCTCTCTCTCAAATAAAAACATTTTTTAAAAAAGAATTTTTGTAATTAGACTGGGATAGTCCCAATAATGCAGGCTCTGCAAAGTCCTTGTTGCCCTGTAACATAACATCTTCCCAGGATCCAGGCATTAGGGCATGGACATCTTTGGGGAGAGGAAATAAATTGAGTGACTTCTGTGTGATTATATATACATGAAAATATTTTATCTTCATAGAGTTTAAATGTCCTCTAGATCTCATCCACCTGAATAATTTTAATTTACCAAATGCTTCCTTTTCCATAGAGAGCACAAAGTTAGATTGTGGCCCAGGCAGTATCCCGTCTACCATTTATTATTCCAAATTAGTGGGATTCAAAGTAATGAAGGCTCACAAAGTCAAAGAGGAGGTCTAATGTTGCTGTGGATAAGGGATTTGTCTGGCCGCCTTGAGAACTCACAGTCTTTAGGCCCAGAGATACTGACATTTTGGTTTAAGTGATTAAACATGATCAGTTGGTTATATGGAAAATGGCCACAAAGCTTGATGGTGGGGGAGCATCCCAGGCTGCTGGCTGCGCGGTGATACACACAACAGTAATGCAAGTAATGGCCCCGAGCAGGCACCTCTGGGCTCACTCAGGTGACCACAAGGATCGTGCGGTGTGATAAGCAAGTTGCCTACATCTCTGCTCACCCCAGGCTTGACCCCAACAGTTTGGAGAGGCAGCCGTCTCTTCCCTACCCTCTGCGAGAAAACCAGAAATCTGATCCTCCGTGTGGAAGAAGTTTTCAGCCTTTTCCTCAAATACTCCAGCTTTGTTTTTACATGCCCCTGCGGCCTCCTTGAGATTCAGAAAGGAACAGATGTAGATGGTGATTAAGTAATTCATCAAAAGATGACACCATGGCAAAATGCACCCAGGACCAGGGACTCCTGATTGTGGCCAGTGGGGTGTGCTCTCCAGTGAGGCTCACCAAGCAGGTGGTGATCTGCCCTTTTCCTTAATTAGCACTTCCATCTCTCAGTGAATCAACTGGAAATTAACTCGTACATGACTCTGAAAAGAGCAGAGGTGCTAAGTGTTTCAGGTTGAGATTTCCCTGGATTGGCCACTCCCGAAGGTGTTGCTTCTTTTAAACCGAAGATGACGCGAATTTGGATCTTGCCTCCACTTGATGTGAGCAGCTTCCTTTTTCTTGTGGCCAACGTCTGGCACTGTAGATGGATGGATGGGTGAATGGATGGATGGGTGGATGATAGATGGATGGGTAGATGGGTTAATGGGTGATGAACGAATGGATGGATGGATGGGTGGGTGGATGGATGGATGGATAGATGGATTAATGGATGATGAACGGATGGAGAGACGTGTGGGTGGATGAATGGATGGACAGACAGATGGATCTAACGGATAGTTATAATTGGTGTGCCTTTACCTATGTCTGGTTGGGGTGTTAATCATGCAGCCAAGATGTAACGACCTCAAACTTAATGGTCCTGCTATTGTACTATAAAGACATGGATTAAAATAACAGGACTGTTGCTTTAAGGAGAAATAGAACCAAATAATGCAAAAGATATATATATATATAATCATGATTAAAAGAACACAAGAAGCTATACCCAGAAAAACTACAGTGTATGCACTGCCTTAATTGTTCCTGGCAGATAAACCATGTTTATGTTCCTGGAACCACTTATCTCTTCCCACGGAATGAGATTCCTGAATGTACCACACTGTTAGACGTTACTCATCAGATTAGTGCCAGAGGGTAATTAATAATTATTGTTTTTCTCGACCTTCTTTGCCAACCCACGCAAACATATGCAAATACAGCAGTGGCCCTTGGGACAGTGCTGTTTGATGACTTTCCATGCTACAATGGGTCTGACCCTTTGCAAAGAGACCACAATTACTATCTCTGATCATCACAACAAGTAGAAGTTACCATCCCTGTTGTTTAGAGGGAGACATGAAGTCCAAGATCACAAGTAAGTTAGAAGTCGGCTCAAATGCCACCGACTTGGCGATGCCCTCCATTGTTGGGTCACTTGCTCATTTCCTAGTGATGTCTCAACAACCCGTGCACTTGTCCACGAGGGCACTGGAACGATTGCATGAAATCTGTCACCGCATCTGAAGCATCCTTTTTATCTGTACACACAGAGAGGTGGTGCTTTGCACATACTAGCCCGGCAGTACCTTTTTGCTGGGTGAACGGTTGGAACTCACAAAGAGCATGCGCCTGTATTTAAAGAAGGCTAAAATGGGGCGCCTGGGTGGCGCAGTCGGTTAAGCGTCCGACTTCAGCCAGGTCACGATCTCGCGGTCCGTGAGTTCGAGCCCCGCGTCAGGCTCTGGGCTGATGGCTCAGAGCCTGGAGCCTGCTTCCAGTTCTGTGTCTCCCTCTCTCTCTGCCCCTCCCCCGTTCATGCTCTGTCTCTCTCTGTCCCAAAAATAAATAAAAAACGTTGAAAAAAAAATTAAAAAAAAAAATAAATAAATAAAATAAAGAAGGCTAAAAAGGAGAAGAAGAAAAGGAGAAAAATTCCTCCCAAGGCAGGAAATACCTCCATCTTTTTTCCCGCTGCTCCCTCCCATCCCACACATATTTTTCATCAGTTCTCTTACAAATAATATTTCTGTTTTATATTATAGATTTGGATGCATTTTAATACCCACCAAAACCCCTCAGAGATGGCAGCACATTTTAAAAAAACCAAGCATGAGACTCTACTAAGAATGAGGGCCTGTCAGTGATGCAGGTCACTTGCCCACGAAGCCAGCCCTGTGCGAAAGAGACAAGTATTAACATGTACACAAATCCATAACCACGGTTGTGATGAGTACAGGTGCTAGGAGAGATCAGTTATAAGCCCTTGAGTCCCCCGCTGTGACTACATTAGATCGTTCACAGGGTAGATGCTCAAAAACGTTTAGTTAATTGACAGCTTGAAGTGTCCAGATATTACAGGAAGGATTTCCAAGGACCGCCATGGAGAACATGATGGATTATTATACTAATAATAGCTAAACTTATTGACGGTGGTTGATGGCCTGATCAATGCCAAGCACTGCGTTAAGCCCTTCTTGTGTTTGTGTCGTTGAATCACTACATGCTCCTATATGTTAGAAGTGATATGATCCCCGTTTTTCTGATGAAGAAACAAGCTTTAAGAGATTGGAGAACTTTCCCAAGGGGCACCCAGCTGATGGGTGGTGGAACCGGGAAGTTAAGCCAGCCACTGTTTGCCTGACTTCTGATCCTGTGCCGTTAAATACCACTCTACGTGTCGCTTAGAGGCTAAAAGCAAATATTTAACGTCTCTTCATTGTGTCCCATAGTGCCCCACTTTTTGAAAGGTTCTTAAACTCATTTTGCTTCCAATTAAATTGGATCAGCCAACATTTATTGAAGCTAGCCCTTGCTCTGTGTAAGGCCCAGAGAACCTTCCAGGTACTGCAGTCAAGCTAAGTCAGTGCAGCTAGTTCTGTTACGTAATTAACACCCAGAGGTTGATGGCCAGGTTCGCTTTGTTGTAGGAGGTTTCCAGGTCTAAAGAAGTTTAACATATGTAAAGAGATTTGCACAGTGCCTGATCCCTGGGGCTCTGTAAGTGGTATTGATATCATTCTCCGCGTATCCAAAGATCCACTGTGGTTCCCAGCACATACTCTCCACGCATAATCTCAAACAAACGGATGGAAGTTAGCAAGGTGGAAGAAAGCCCCAGGAGTTATTATAAAATAATATTTGAAACCCAGAGGACCTTTTGTGTGGGATGAGAAGGATGGCAATACAGTCACAGGGCTGTAGAAAAGGATGAAGAAGTTAAATAACACCTTGAGAAGAAAGAGTTAATCAAGAGAGGCAGGATGGGGAGGAGAAGGAGAAAAGCTTCCTCTCCGCTTTCACCTCTGTGTTCAAAGGTGACGCATTACCTGTGGGTGATTATTTTCCTCTCCTGTTGGCTTTCAACTTGAAGTTTAATAGGATGATGATATATATGTATATATAAGGCCATGAAAGCAGAGTTTGACCTGCTAGGTTAATAAACACTAGCAGTTACTGTAACTCACAAATTATAGGTCCCAATTTTCACAGCCGGGTTGCAGGCATTAATTAAAACTGGTGTTGCAAATCACAGCATTTTGGAATGCCTTCAATGTTTAAATTATCAATGGTGTTGCTACCTTAATTTAAAAAAGCGACTTCCATCATTTTTCAAAGACGAGCACCCTAAGCCAGAATAAGTCTATCTCTCCCACTCACAGAGTCATTAATGCGCTAGAAGCAAATGAAAGTTTTTAATGTCTTTCAATATGTTTGAGTACAAATTATCAGACTTGCTACTGTGGCCATCTTTGCATATAACACAGTGCAGAATAATTAAGGAGATGTTACTATGAATAACAGTGGTTTGGTTGGCTTATCTCAACCTCTCTCTCTCTCAAATTTTTAGTGGAATTTGAGGGGCCAGATTGCCCCTTAAAAGGGTAAAACTGGGTTCTTGTTGGGGAAACTCAGATATTACAATTTCATGGCCCCCCCACAAGGCTATCGTGTGTAAACAGATATCCAGCGTCTATGGTGCTAATATTTTATGGAGTGGGGTGGTGAGCAGGAAAAATGTCTAAAAAGTCTCCTTTGGGAGATGATGATGATTAAAAAAAAAAAGGGTTTGAGAAACTCAGCTTATGCCTTCTGTATACATGATCTTGATCCATCTACCCACTTGGTGATAGAGAATACATCTTAATGTTTTTCAGATGGCAGTTTAACAGGCTGAATGTTCGTGCCCCTCCCCCTATAAACTACTCTGAGGGCTGCAGTGGGGTGGGGCCTTTGGGCGGTGATTTGGTGTTGAGAGTGGAGCCTCATCAATGGGGCTAGTACCCTTGTAAAAGGGACCCCCCAGACCTCACTTGCCATCCTTCAGCCATGTGAGGACACAGGGAGAAGGCAGCCACGTGTGACCCGAGAGAGGGCCTCACTGGACTCTGACCGTGCTGGCACCTTGATCTGGGACTTTCAGCTCCCAGAACCATGAGAAGTAAGTCTCTGTTGTTTCTAAGACACTGGGTCCATGGTACTTCGTTATAGCTAAGACAGATGGGCATTATACAGGGAAAATAGAGCAGTGGACTTTAACAGCAGAAATAAAAAGTGTCTGTTGTGGGTGTGAACTGGGAGGAAGTAGGGGGCAGGGATGAATAAATGGCAACCGGAACCTAGAACGGGACGACGACGGTAGAAGCACATGGGTCAGACAAAGCGATAGGATGACAGGGAATGCCACGAAGACCCTCGACAGCCATGCCGTGGGGAGCACTGTGTGGTGACAGTGAGGGAAACACCATGTCAGAGTGGGCGGTGGCCAGGAGAAGTTAATGAACTAGGGGGTAAGATTATGGGGCCGATCGAAGGCAAGGCTGGAACAGGGCATTTCCATACGTGTCCTTTAGGGAACGGGTGATGGGGCAGATACCAGCTCTGAAGTCTCTGGTTCCTCCAAAGTGTGAGTTATACCTCTGATCAGATCAGCTTGGGTCACGTGCCCGTTCCTGACCAATCACTTCGGAATGCCCAGCCCTCGGTCAGTGGCAGTGGGGCCAGCCCTATTCGAACTGTGTGGGAGAAGCAGTGGAGGAAGGGCTTATCTCCAAGGAAATCTAGGTCATGTTATTGCCAAAAGTATAGAGAATGGATGTGGGGGAGTGAGGAACAACTGACTGACGTTGACCACAGTGTCACACAGAGCTGCTTTCCAACCCGGCTCGGGTACCTTGGGCGCTTTGGGCAACAGGTGTCATGTCTCTGACCCTCAGCTACATCCCTTATAGTGGCTGCTGGCGATAACAGAGCCGACTATACAGGGTTATTGTGAGGTCTGCCTGTAAAATGGAGGTAAGTAATGTGCCTGGCACCTTGTCAGTCCTCAGTTAATGCGACTCTTTTTCCTCCTTACTGAGGAATTCTATCCTACCAAAGAAATGAGGTTTATGTTGATTAATATGTGTCCACAATAAGCAATTGAATGAGGAGAATCCGTGCCGAAATTCATAATTCATTAACTGTGTGCTTTCAATGAGCTTATTAACTCACTAATTCTCCACGGGGTTATTTTTCTTCTCCTCTTTCAATATACCTCTTTTTCCTAGACCTTCTAAGACACTAATGTACTCCCATCTTCCTTTCAATGCTTTGCCTTTGCTCTGATTTTGATATCTCCCCTGCCATCCTCACTTGAATAGTGCCTGGTAATGACACAGTTTGCCAGTAAGTGGGGTACGTCCCCTGAGAAGGAAAAGGATCCTCATGTGATGCAGTGAGAAAGGGTCTGCCACTGCATTGGTTTTCTCGGCTCCCATAACAAAGCATCACAGACAGGGAGCTGAAACAATTCGGGAAGCTGGAAGTCTGAGGTCAAGGTATTAGCAGGGTTGGTTTCTTCTGAGGACTCTCTCCTTGGTTTGTGAATGCTTGTCTTATTCCCGTGTCTTCGCCTGGTGTTCCCTCTGTGCATCTCCTCTTATGAGGACATCCGTCATATTGGATTACGGCCCACCGTAATGACCTCCTGAGTCCTTAAAGACTCCCATCTCCAGTACAGTCACAACCTGAGGTACTGGGTGTTAGTACTTCAACATATGCATTTGGGGGTGCACAGCCCAGCCCGTAACAACCACTTACGAGCTGTGAGCCTGTGAATAAGTCTCTTAACCACTCAGTTGTGATTAAAACTCTTTTCGAGGCAAGGAACCAAAACCCACTCAAGACGGTACAAGTAAAAGTTGAGTTTACTGAAGAGTTGCAAGGTGTAATCTCCTGAGACAAATGACATCCAGCCATCCTCTTTCCGTCTCTCAGGACTAGCAACATGGCTCTCATCTCTGCTTTATTGTATCCTCTCTCTTTCTTCCCCTCACCCTCGCTCCTTCCCTCCCTCCCTCTCCTTCTTGTTCTCTACTGACACATCCAACAAGGCAATTAAACCAAGTTAATAAGATCTTTTACCACCAAATAGTTTTAGTCTCTAAATATTAATTCAGAGTCTTAAGAGAGACAATCTGATGGGTCATTGGCCAACCTGACTGGTTGATCTTGAGTCAGGTGCCCATTGCTGGTCCAGTCAGCTGGGTCCCAGCCACAGGGGAGCAGGGCTATGTAATACAGACGTTTCCCAGGCCGGTCCATTCAGCGAGTACTAAAGCAGGGGAGTCCCCACGTAGAGAGGCCGAGGCATGGACACACATCGCACACTATGTCTATAACCTAAAATTAACCTCAGCATTCCCCTTTTTAAAGGAGACATGACAGTATATACGTCACAGAGCCATTCTAAAGAAGGAATGAGATCATGAGTTGCAGACTTCTTTGGTGACCCCGAAGCCTGTGAAGTTTTTGAAGAGTTCAATAGGAGCTTACTAATTATATTGCTGCATTGCTACGTCCCTGTATCAGTTAGCTCTTGACACAGAATTGCTGTGTAACAAAACTCAGTGACGTAAAGCAACCATCAGTTTTTCTCATGGATCTGTGGGTTATCTGATGTTGGCTCGCTAGGCTGGGCTCAGATTGGGGTGGCTGTGCCACAGATGTCTTTCACCTCCTCCTGGGACGAGCAGACTAACCAGGATATATCCTTCTCATGGTGATAAGGGAGGTTCAAGAATGCAAGCAGAAGCAGACAGGCTTCTTAATGCCTAGGAATCTGTCTTTACTCTTTTCTCGTTAAATGTGATACATCCTAGGATGAGGCCACCTGGGGTTACAGCTTAATAAGTGTTACTTACATGTGTGGCAAATCAATCATTCATACTTCCGTGGCCAAAACTAAAATATAGTCAGGACTCATGCTTCGAGTTCATGTTAATGCATGATTTTCACAAACATTCATTAATCCAAGAAGCATGGCACACAAAACTCAGCATGCGTGGTTTTTGATTGCCTTGATGGTTTCTGGTTCTTTTCAACCAAATTTTACTGATTTAATGATGTTTTCATTGAATTCTTTATTTAAACTAGAGAATCTGAAAAACGTTAGCGCTCTAAGACTTGGGAGACATTTCCCTTTTGTCTTACAGGTAGGGATACTACAGCTTAGAGATATAAAATGATTTGTCCAAGGCCTCAAAACAAATCCCAAATATATATATATCTCTCTCGTTGGGCTAAGGGAAACCTGGATCAAACTGAATCTGGAAATTCCAATGCTGCCAGGGAATTGCAGATTAACTTTAATATATCCGGGATTTTTGTTTTTGTTTTGGATCAAATCTAACTTGATTTAGCCAAGGTGTTATTATTCACTGCTTCTCAGACCCTATCTGAAAATCTGGAGATTAAACAGAAAGCTATGAGTCGTCAAGTGGGAGAGAATTTGCAGTTGACTCACCAAATTGAGAGATAATTTTCTACCTGCTCCCCAAATTTTTCACTAGCCTCCTGGCTCTAAAACTCCTTATGAAATAAGTCTTAATGGTATATATATGTATACACGTATATACATATATATATATGTATATACGTGTATACATATATATACGTATATATATATATATGTGTATATATATATATACACAAACCTCTAGTTTTTGAATTGCTTATTTTATGTCTCTCCACTGTGGGGATTTGATTATTAACCATGACAAAATTATTGGTAGGGGAACTAGAGGTTTAGAAAATGCTAGACAATCATCTGGTTTCAAAAAAAAATTATACAGCTTATATTCAAAGCTCAGCATTGAACTAAGGACAAGAAAAATTCTAGTAAATACACAGGAAAAAAAACAAAAATAAAGTCTGATGTTCTCTGCCTCTCAGAACCGCCACGTAGAGCCTTCTCGAACTACATGAAAGATACTAGACAGTCTTCCTTTCTTTGAGTCATTTCGATGGTTGTGCCCTGTCCCCCATCTTCTCTTGATCTCAACCCTTCTGTTCTGAAAGCACAATCTTTCTCAAATTCTGAAAGGTGGGGAAAGCATTTTTTATTATTCTCTTGGGCCTTAGTGAAAAAGATCTTCCAAGTAAAAGCACTTGGGTAAAAAGTAACAGATTCAAAATATGCAAATTATGAAACACTCATCCTGCAGTCATGTAGAAGCCAAACTCCTACTACTGTCAGATGAAATTCTCCCATCTGCGAGGGATGCAGGATTGCTTTTCCTACATACATATTCCTTTCCAAGGTACCCTGTGCTAGGGCACACAAAGGCTGCATCACCCAGGACGATTCTGATGCCTTTGTCGTCTGCTTTTGAACATTAAAAAAGGGTGTGAGTTGTGAGCTACAAACATTGCCTTGGGGTTAATGTTTTTGTAAATGAAAAGTGTGATGAGTTGGGTATTTGCACATCTCTATTACAATCCTTTTAAACAGAAACACTTTGTTGTATGGGATGGGGAACCTAGCTCCCTTGCTGACGTCACCACTGTCTTGAAGTTTTATATCTCCAGCCTCCTGGCTTCTCTTGTTGGGCGTATTTTGCGCCCCACCTCCCCTTCCCACCCGGACCTCACACCCACCTCCCATGTGCACAATTGTTTTTAATGTACTGGTCCTCGTTTCAAAGGCATCCACAGTGAAGCTGTCCAAGGATCATATGAGTTCTGATGTCCACCATCATCTGGAAAAATGTTGGTCCTGATTGTGACTTCATTTATACATAAGCATCCTTCAAAGAGCTTAATAAAATCAAATTGCAAGGGTCACCTGCATCAAGTCTGATATGGTTGGCTGACTTGAAGCTTGGACATCTGATTTGTAAAATGCTTTATGCAACTTGGATGTGTGACCAGTGGACAAGACCTTGTGGGACACTGGTGTGGTCACTGAGAGTGGGCTCTCAGCCACCCACTGTGGGTTTGAATTCTAGCTCCATCTTGGAATAACTGTGATTTTGTGAGCAAGTTGTTTTCTCCTCACTTTGTTCCCCAATTTCCTCATCTGCAAAATAGGGTGGGATTACACACACTGCAGCACCGTCTTAAGTGATGAGTTCCTGGTATCTAGATGGAGCTCAACTAATGTTCCCTTTTTTGGGAGGGGTTCTGTCTTTAAAATTTCTGAAGACTAGCCCAGTTGTCCATGACTCATTTCTTATTCAAGAGTATGACTCAACAGAGAGGGGGAAAAAGTTAGCATGAAATGCAAGAGTTGTATGGGACCAGTTTATTTTTTGCACGTTGATTTGCTTACATTTAAAAATTATGATATAGACTGTATTTACAAAAGTGTGACTATAATGCATATGTATATTTTAAGGAATATCTTTTGAAAGACCACCTTGCAAAGCAGTCAAGCACCCATCACCCCGCTTAATAAATTGGACACGACTAATATTATTGAAATCTCCTACGTGTACTTTCCTAATCACATCTCCCTACCCCATCAAGGCAACCACTATTCGGTATTTAGTATTTGTCATCCCCATGTATTTCTTTATAGCAGTGTTTCTTAGAGTGTAATCCCTGGTCCAGAAGCATAAACATCCCTGGGAAATTTGCTACAAATACAAACCCTCAGGTTCCACTCCCAGACTTTCTGAGTTAGAAACTTGGGGGGAGAGATCCAAGAATGTGGGTTATAAAAAGACTTCCAGGAGGGGCACCTGGGGGGCTCAGTCAGTTAAGCATCTGGCTCTTGATCTCAGTTCAGGTCGTGATCTCATGGTCCATGAGATCGAGCCCCATGTTGGCATCTGTGCTGACAGCTCGGAGCCTGCTTGGGATTCTCTCTCCCTCTCTCTCTGCCCCTCCCCTGCTTATGCTCTGTCTCTGTCTCTCTGTCTCTCTCTCTCACAATAAATAAACATGATACAAATGACTTCAGCGGATTCGGATGCTCAGTGAAAACCACAGCTTTGTAGTAGGTAGATGCTTTGTGTGCGTACATGTGTGTTAGTGTGCCCTTAAGCAATAAATTCTTTACTTTTATCTGATTTTGACCTTTATGTCAGTGAGATCATACTTTATGTATTCTTTTCTCCTTGATAGTTTTATCTACCTTATGTTTTTAAGATTCATACATATTCCTTTGTATATCATAAGCTCATTATTTTACAGCCGTATAGTATCCATTGTTGAATATGACAATTTATTTAAACATTTTAGAGCCAGGAGACATTTAGATTTTTCCTCATGTTCTTCTATTTGGATCGATGCTGGCATGAACATTCTTGAATATTTAATCGATGCACCTATACAAAAGGGTGTCTCTAGGGAGGTGCTTCCCAGTTTTTTTCACGTCGCGGTGAATATAGAAAATGATAATATTTGTAAACAGAGGTAAACGGGCTTCTCAGGGCCTATGGCAAATTTGTAGGCTTGATTCTCAGAACTCCCATCCAACCATCCTTTCATATAGAGAGGTTGGAAATGCACAAAACAACAACAGTAACAACAAAACCCCCTGGAAAACTTGGACTGGCTTGTGGCTGGGTTTCTAGAGGCAGATGAGATTTTCCCAAGTAGATGTACTCACGCAAGATGGAGAAGGCCTTACAGGGGCCAAAGCAGTCCTCCCTGGTGCTTCTGGCCACTGTTGCTAGCAAGTTCCTGGAATAGCCTCCCGGTGTCCTTCTTCATATATTTGAATGACAAGGAACAATGGCAGGGGAAATGCAAATCAAAACCGCAATGAAATGTCACTTCTCGTGCACGAGGAGGGCTATAATCAAACAGACAGTGGCAAATGTTGGCAAGGATGTGGACCAGTTGGAATGCTCCTACCTATCTCATGGGAATGGAAAATGGTGCAGCAGCTTTGGAAAAGTCTTCTGGTTCCTCAAAAGGCTAAGCATAGCTACCAGGCGACCTGGCAGTTTCACTCCTAGGTACACACCCAAGAGAAATAAAAGCACGTGTCCACACAAAAACTTGCACACAAATGTTCATAGCATTATTCATTTGTAGCCACGAAGTGGAAACAGCCCAAATGTCCACCAAACTGATGAATATAAAACCCAAATGTGGCATATCCATACAATGGCTTATTATTCAGCCATAAAAAGGAATCAAGTATTGATGCAGGGGAGAAAGAATGAAGTACTACATACAACGTAGATGAACCTTAAAAAAATATGCTAAGTGCATGAAGCCAGCGACTACAAACTACATATTGTATGATTTCATTTATTTGGAATGTTCACAACAGGCAGAACCATAGAGAGCAAAAGTAGATATATGGTTGCCAGGACAACATGGGGGGTGAACAGGGAGTGACTGCTAATGGGTTTCTTTTGAAGGAAATGGAAATGTTCTAGAGTTAGATGATAATGATCACACAACCTTGTGATCGCATAAAAAAATCTCTGAGTTGTGTACTTTGAAAGCATGAATTTTATGGTATGTGAGTTATATCTTGGAAGGAAGGGAGGAAGGAAGGGAGAAAACAGACAGTGGGAAAGGCCACCTTCCAGGCTTGGCTTTCCTAATCCGGGATACAGGCTTCACATGCCCCTTTCCAGCTTCCTTTGTGTGGCAGGTAGTTGCAGAAGAAAGCAAGGATAAATGCCTCCTACATAGCTCCAGGGACTGTCTCAGGGGTAGTAGGTCCAAAAAGGACTCCATTCTGTATATTCCTGGGGAGTCATGGTGGCAAGAATGTTCCCTCAACCCCTCCAACAATTTTGTAAGTGCCTAATTCTCAATAGTAAATCACTCTCCATTTTAAATGCATAGAATGGTTTTTGTCTTGAGCATTAAACCCTGACTAATTGATGGCCACAGACAACCACCCAGGAATTCTATCCATTCCTAAGTAAGTATCCATACCTCCCTCAGGGGTGAGGCTTTGGACTTTGGCCAAGGTATGAAATGGTATAAAATGTATGAAATGATATCTTATTGTAATTTTGATGGGCATTTTTTTGATTACTAATGAAGATGGCATATTGTAATAAGTTTATTATACATTTTTGTTTCCTTTTCTATGAAATGCCTATTCATGTGTGTTGCCCATTTTTTAAATGTTTGCAATTTTCATGTTGATTCTTGGGAGCTCTTTGCTCATCCTGGATAATACTCCTTTGTTCATTGTTATCAATGGCAAATATCTTCACCTTTTTTGTGACTTGCCTTTTTATTCTTTAAAGTTTTAATTTAATTGAGTTTTGTGTCTTATTTAAGAAATCCTTCCTTAGCCTGAGATAATGAAGATATTCTCCTATATTGTTTTCTAGAAGTTGAAAAATTCTGCTTTTTGCTGTTAGTTGCAGGGCCATTTGATAGAATACAGTTTCATATCTTTCCCTTACGGATAACTGATCTTTCAAGTGCCCCGCAGATTTATAATGTGATGTCTGTCATATTCCAGGCTTCTCTGTATGCATTGGTCTGTCTCTAGGCTTCTATTCTGTTCCATAGTCCTGTTGTATATCCCTTGATGAAGATTATATTTTATTTTCTGCTGTAGCTTTATAATTCTCAGTAGTGAGTAGGGCACATTTTCCTACTTGGCTTTTTTTTTTTTTTTTAATGTCTTGGCTGTTTCGTGAGGTGTTTTGTTCTTCCATGTTGAATTTTAAATCAGCTTATTGAGTCCTATGAAAATTCTTCTCGTATTTTTTTGGAATCGCATTGGACTTCAGATAATTCATATCTTTATAACATTGAGTGTTCATATCCATGGGCATGGTATGTCTCTTTATGAAGACATCTTTAATGTCTTTAAATTAATAAAGTTTTATAATTTTCTACATCTAAGTCTTGTACATCTTTAGTTAGATTTATTCTTATTCACTTAATTAATTTATGCTAAGGTAAATTGTGTTTTTAAATTGCATGTTCATTCACTTAATTAATTTATGCTAAGGTAAATTGTGTTTTTAAATTGCATGTTCTATTGCTGGTGTATAGAATTCATTGCTTTTTACATATCAGGAAGCTTGCTAAATTCTTTTATTCATTCTAATAATTTGTCTATAAATTATTTTGGATTTTCTGTGTTGAAAATTATATGTGAAAAAGTGGCTGTTTTATTTTTCTAATCATTATTCTCTTTCTGTCATAAAATATATATATATATATATATATATATATATATATATATATATCTTATTGTGCTAGGCCTCCAGTATAATATTGAACAGAAGTTGTAATAGTGGGTGTATTCTTGTGCTGTTACTGATTTTAAAGAGAAACTTAAGTTTCACTATTTAGCATACTGTGTGCTGTAAGTTTTTTGCAGATGTCCTTTCAAGTTAAGGAAATTGACTCTATTCCTTGCTGCTAAGAATTATGCTGCTGTCCCCTCCTAGTCCTCCTCTTCCTCCTTCTTGTTCTTCATGAATGGCAGCTTAATTTTATGAATTCCTTTTTTAGTATTTATTGAAATGGCCATATGTTTTTCTCTCCTGTATTAATATGCTGGATTGCATTGTACTCGTTTCCTGGCATTACCATAATAAAGAACTATAGACTGGGTGGCCTATACAGCAGAAATGTATTGTCCCTTGGGGCACCTGGGTGGCTCAGTTGGTTAAGTGTGTGACTCTTGGTTTCTTCTCAGGTCATGATCTTATGGTTTGTGAATTCAAGCCCCGCATTGGTCTCTGTGCTGGCAGTGTGGAGCCTGCTTGGGATTCTCTCTCTTCCTCTCTCTCTGCCCTCCCCTGCTCGCTCTCTCTCAAAATGAACAAATACACTTAAAACAAACCCCAAAGTGTACTGTCTATCAGATTTTGAGGTGGGAAGTCTGAGATCAAGGTGTCTGCAGGGTTGGTTCCTTCTGAAGGCTTTGACTCTTTTTTCCTAACTTCTGGTAGCTTCAGGCATTCTTTGGCTTAAAGGTGGTGTTGTATTTCTTCACATCGTCTTCTCTGTATCTGTCCTTTTGTCCAAATTTTCTCGTTTTTGTAAGGGCACGGTCATATTGGATTAAGGTCTACCTTAATGACCCCATTGTGATCATTGGCAAAGACTATTTCCAAATAAACTCACATTCCCAGGTACTGGGATTAGGACTTCAACAGCTTTTGGAGGGACACAAAGTCAACCCATAACATATGTGAATAATTTCCCAATGTTGAATCAACCTTGCATTCCTTTATCATTTTATTTTTTTAATTTAAAAAAATTTTAATGTTTATTTTTTGAGAGAGAGAGAGAGAGAGAGAGGGAGAGAGAGCAAGCAGGGGAGGGGCAGAGAGAGACAGAGACAGAGACACAGAATCTGAAGTAGGCTCCAGGCTCTAAGCTGTCAGCGCCGAGCCCGATGTGGGGCTCGAACCCACAAACCACGAGATCATGACCCAAGCCAAAGTCGGACACTCAACCGACTGAGCCACCCAGGTGCCCCCATGCTATTTTGTTTTATACTTACATTGTTGGGTTTAGTTTCTTTTTTTTATTATTTTTTTAAATCTTTATTTATTTTTGAGAGAGAGACAGAGTGTGAGCAGGGGAGGAGCAGAGAGAGAGGGAGACACAGAATCCAAAGCAGGCTCCAGGCCCTGAGCTGTCAGCACAGAGCCTGACACGAGGCTCAAACCCACGAACCGTGGATCATGACCTGAGCCGAAGTCGGGCACTCAACCGACTGAGCCACCCAGGAGCCCCTGGGTTTAGTTTCTTAATCTTCTACTTAAATTTAACTTCGGACTTCTGCCTATATAGTCACCTATGAGATTGGCTTGTAATATTCATTATTGAACTTTGTCTGGCTTGGATATCAAAATCATAGGAACCTCAGAAAATAGGTTTTAGGAAGTAGTTCCTTCTTTTTTTTTCTGTTTTTATCATTTTTTAATGAAAAGTTTCCAAACATGTAAAGGTAGAGAAAATAATATAAAGATATAAAGAGCTCCTATGTGCTCACTACTCAGCTTCAAAAATTGACAATATACAGCCAATTGTATTTTACCCATTACACACGGTGCCAGTCAGCATGGGCCACCATAACAAATTACTGTAGATGGGTGATTTAAACAACAAACATGTATTTCTTACACTTGTGGAGACAGAGAAATCCAAGGTGTAGGTGCTGGCCAATTTGGTTCCTGATGAGAATTCTTGGTCTGGTTTACAGAAGGTTGCCACAGTACAGAGAAAGATCATCTCTCTTTTGTCTCCTTAAAAAGCTTTGTTTTAATGTTTTATTTATTTATTTTTTATTTTTGAGAGAGAGACAGAGCATGAGCAGGGGAGGGGCAGAGAGAGAAAGAGAGAGAGAGAGAGAGAGAGAGAGAGAGAGAGACATGGAATCTGAAGCAGGCTCCAGGCTCCGAGCTGTTAGCATAGAGCCTGAGGCAGGGCTCGAACTCATGAACTGTGAGATCATGACCTGAGCCCAACACTTTGCCCACTGCTTAAATGACCAAGCCACCCAGGCACTCCTCTTGTGTCTTTTTTTATAAGAGCCCTAATCTCATTCATGAAGGCTCCAACCTCATGACTTAATTGCCTCCCAGAGGCCCCACCTACTGATACCACCACACTGGGGATTAGGGCTTCAACATGTGAATCTGGGGCGGGGGCGGACACAGACACCCAAGCCATAGCGCACATGCCCAACCCTGCATTGTTTTTAAGCAAATTCCATACATTATATCATTTCATCTACAAATATATCAGCATGTATCTCTAAAACGTAAGCCATCTTTTCAAAAACACAACTGCAATGCCATTAATGATACCTAAGTTCCTTTTTAAAAGTATACAAAGTTTGGGGCGCCTGGGTGGCTCAGGAGGTTGTATCTGACTATTTCGGCTCAGGTCATGATCTCATGGTTTGTGAGATCGAGCCCCATGTTGGGCTCTGTGCTGACAGCAAGGAGCCTGCCTGGGATTCTCTCTCTCCCTCTGTCCCTGCCCCTACCCCTACATGCTCGCTCGCTCTCTCTCTCCCTCTCTCTGTCTCTCAAAATAAATAAATAAATATAAAAAGATACAAAGTTAGTGTGATGGACTTTCTCACGTGCCCGTTTCTCTGCTTAGATAATTACCAACTCGTTTCACCGTGACCCCTCCAAATTACTTACTGTTAAGTTTATTTATTTGTTTTGAAAGAGAGAGTGTGCCCATGTGTGCGCATGAGTGGGGCAGGGGCAGAGAGAGAGGGAGAGAGGGAATCCCAAGCAGGCTCTGTCTGCACTGTCAGCACAGAGCCAACGAGGGGCTCAATCTCCCAGACCGTGAGGTCATGACCTGAGCCAAAATCAAGAGTCAGACGCTTAACCAGCAGAGCCACCCAGGCGCCCCAAGTTGATCAATTTCTTAAGCCTTTTGGCATCTCCGGCTGTCTTCTCTCTTTATGTGTCTCCTTCGGAGGTATTTACTTGTTGCAGAAACTAGATCACTTCCCCGATAAATTTCCCACATTCTGGATATTTTGTTATCCAGACATGGTGTCAGTTAACATTTTTTTTCTCTCTCCTTTATTTTCTGTAAACTGGTGAGAGTTGGCCCCAGTGGCCTGATCAGAATCAGGGGTTTGTTTGTTTGTCAAGACTCTTCTCAGCACTAATGGTGTTGCACATTGTGTTGATCCGGAGGCCTGTCATGTCTGTTTTGTGAAATTATGAACCTTCTCACAGATTTTTTTTTTAAGTGGCTGTCTAATTTGTATTTGTCATCAGCTTAAGGAGTTTCAAAGGATGTACCTTTGGACCTATTATAAATATTGACCTAAAAATTGTCGTATTGCTTGTTTGAATGTTTCCAATGTAACCTAAATACCAAAGCAATTTGATATCCCACCCCCCACCTTCCCACCAAGACCCCCTTGCCTGGCAGAGAACACGTCAGGCTAAATATGCACACTGAGCATGCCCAGTCCCTTGTCCCAAACTCACCATGCAGAGAAGACACTGAATTAGCAGTGGAGAGAAGCTGGGGGTGTTTCCAGACTACTGTTCTTTCAGAGGAAAACATGAAATCGAAAGAGGAGAGATTCCTGCCCCCTCCACCCTCATATTTACATCGTTAAGGCTGTTGTTCCCAAATGGAACTGATTTTAGAATCACAGACAGACATGTTAAAGACAGAGATGCCAGGAGATTCTTGTTAGGAGATTCGTGGAGAGGTCTGGGATCTGTTAGGCAGACGTACCTTGTGAGTTCAGTGCTGTCAGGGGGGGTCTGGAGCATTCTAGAACACCAGCACTTAAACAGGTAGTACCTTCATGCAAAGACAGTAGTTTTGAGTATGAACAAATCATTTTGCTTATCATAAAACAGGATAATGATGCTTATCTCCTAGAGGTGTCTGAGGGTTAAATGAAATGGCATGTTCATTCACTTAATAAATATTTATGGAGTGTCTGCTCTGTGAACAGCAGCGTTCTGGATGCTGGGATGGGCAGGGAGCGAGAAAGAGAAAGTTGCCTCGAGGCTGACCACCCTCTCTGCCTCCTTGCTGCAGGAAAAGAACTCACAAGTCTAAAAGGTGAACAGCCGTTATGGGTTGAATTATGGCTCCCCAAAATTCACATGTAGAAATCATAACACCCAGTGGCTCAGAATGTGACCTTATTTGGAAACAGGGTCGTTGTCGATGTACTTCGTTAAGATGAGATCATACTGGTGGGGGGGGGTCCTAATCCAGTATAACCGGCATCCTTACAAAAAGGGGAAAGGTGGACACAGATACATGCACACATGTGGAGATGAGAGCAGAGATCAGGGTGATGCTTCCACAAAGCAAGGAATACCAACGATGATGGCCAGTGAGCCACCAAAAGCTAGGAGGGAGGTGTGGAGCACATTCTCCCTCATGGCCTCAGAAGGAACCGTCCCTGGAGACACCTTGATCTTGGACTTGTGGCCTCCAGGCTGTGAGGTAAGAAATTCCTGTTGTTTAAACCCTCCTTGCCCCAGTTTCCATTCCTCTGTTACGGCAGCTGCAGCAAACCCAAACGTTCATTTGGCGAAATGACGAGAACCCGTCTTTCCTGGGAGCACATGCATCCGTGCCCATGTGTTAAATGCTTCTCCTCAATGATGCATCATAACGCACTAGGAGGTAGGTACTCTGATACTACAACGCTAGTAACCTACTACCATCGGCCCATTTTACAGAGGATGGAACAGGCACAGAGGGTTAAGCAGCCGGCCCATCTCTCAGGCAGTAAGTAGCCGGGATTCAAACCCAGCACATCTAAAATGTGTCCACTGCAATTTGGAGTCCACACTTGAACTTGGAGCATTGAATGTTTGTCCAGAGGCACTTGAAACGAAGTCACTGGATATTTCTGGAATGATTCCGGACTGTTCTCATGGCACATTGTCGTGTCCGGAGGCCACGGATTTCTCTTGGCTTCCTTTCGGCCAGTTAGTCAGAACAGAAATCCAGGACTCACTCCAGCTGGGGTTCCCTGAAAGAGCTGTGTGTTCCTCCAAGTCTACAAATCCCCCAACCCTGTATTTCTACCAGGTTTGAAGGGCGAAGGCAGTTGAGATGCACACATATATTTTATCGGCAGCAGCAGCTTCTTATCTGGGCAGGATAATGCTTCTGCACGCATTAAGTGAATCAGTGGGAAGGTGTCTTGCAGCCATCTGACTTTGAAGGAACTTTGGTGCCACCGGCAGTCTGGGAATCCTAGGACCGCCGTTGCCTGACATGACCCAGGACCCGGGAGACCGTCCCTGTATCCCTGAGTATGGCCCCTGTGAGCAGCCTGAGCCTCCTCTCTGGCCTCCCCTCCTCAGGCCTCGCCGGGCTGTTTTCTCCCCTTGAACTGCACGCTTTGGTTCGGAGCTGTGTGGAGCTGGCCTGCCCACCCTTCAGGGTTTTGCGGCTGCCTGAATGTGGGATTTTATTCTGATGCAGCCCTCCTCCAAAGCCAGAAGTGGTGGAGTGTCTCCAAGCTCTGGGGTGGAGGGCTGGGTGGGCAGGAGGGGCACATGTTGCTAAACAGGATCCTGGCCAGCAACCCTGGCAGGCAGCAGGCACTTGGAGCCAAGTCAGCTTGCTAAAAGAGTGGTGATCTGAGGCATATGGGGAAGGCGGTAATGAAAGGTGGAGCCCTGCTGGGGTCCCTTTGGGACCTACAGAAGTGCAATGTGATGGCAAGGTCAAGGGTGTAGAAGCAGACAGGCCTGCGTTACCCTGTCAGCTCTCATGCCAACCTCACTTACCTATCTCCACATCATATCTCATGGGTTTTCCAAGGTAATGCATATGCAGTATCTGGCCCAGGATCTGGAACATTCTAGAAGCCTGATAGATGTACTTCTCCTGCCCCCTTTTCTTCCTGACATTTTCTCTATGACAGTGATATTTAAAGTGTGTTCTGGGGGTCCTATGCCATTTCTATCAGAGCAACATTTCTTAAGCACTCCATAAGTGAAGGACAGATATGACAGTATGGACCACTTTCTGCAGCCCTGGAGGTTCCCATGGGAAGCCACAGGGGACTGACTGGTCCAGTGAGCAGGTTTCCACTAGGGTGATCAACCATTTTAGTTTGCGCAGGACGGAGGGGTTTCAGGGACATGAGGCTGAAATCAAGAATGTCTTGGACGAACCAGACTGATTGCTGGTTGTGAGAAATAAGTCCACTGACCCAATCAAGGGAGGGACATGGAGACTCAGAGCACAGTGAAGCAGGGCTTTAATTAACGTTCTTGCAAGAGCAGGTGTCTGATGGACAGGCACACTCTGGGAGGTTACAGCAGACAATTTATCTCCTAGCGTGCAAGTCCCTCCCCTGGTTCCTCATTGGCTGAGTACTACAGAAGCAAGTCCCTCCCCTGGTTCCTCATTGGCTGAGTACTACAGAAGCAAGTCCCTCCCCTGGTCCCTCATTGGCTGAGTACTACAGAGGCAAGTTCCTCCCCTGATTCCTCATTGGCTGAGCACTACAGAGGTTACAGCCTTACCTGGAAGTCGCCTATGCCCATGTAAGGCCAAAAGTAATCTGATTGGAACAAATGTACATTCCCTGAGGTGACGCGGGGACTTCGGTTCTTTGGAGCATGCTCATTGCAAAGGCTGTGAAAAATAAGCCTGTGAAATGTGAAATGGAGAGGGGAAGAAGAATGAGGAAGTGAAGCATCTAAGGGTTTGGGACCCTCTTGTTGGATGGGGGAGTTTGTACATATTTTCAATAGGTTGTAAACCTGTTGTTAACTAGACAGCACGGCTTTTATTTGGTATTTCTGAAAATGAATCCTCTTCTCGCACTGGTTGCCTTCATTCCGACACCCTAGCTCCCCAACCCCCCCCCCCCCACCAACACGTACATTTTGAGCAATCCACATGGATTAGCTTAATTCTGCTTTTATCACATATAGGGTGAATTTTCAAGAAAGCTTTTGTCTGACAAAAATTTTTGTTACCTAAAAAAAAGCCCTTGTTGACACCTTCACCTGCATGCTCTACCCTATGGGCTGCTCCTTCTGCGAACGTTTCGCTCTATCATGTACCAGATGTGATTCAATGGCTGGACAGAACACGTGCGCAGAACTTCCCTCAGTCCCTGTAATGGGGTGATCGGTGCCCGCTGGGAATTCCCACAGAGGGAACAGCTTAACGATTTGAACTTGAAAATTACCCCCGTGAATACAACTCCAACCTGAAAGTCCCCTCGACTTACCTGTGTGCTTGGATGATTCTTTATTCCTTATTACTAAAGCAAACCTTACTCCTGAGAATACAGAAGCCACAGTCTACCTGGGAGACCCCTTGTGCCTGACTGTATTCAAGCATCCTGCTCTGCAAGGGTATGACTGAGCATCTCTGCGGTCCTGGGGATTCAGGCCTGTGATTCTCATTAAAGGGTGCTTTAATTCCTCCCAAGACACCGACACCCCTCTCAGCAGAGGCATAGAGGCACTGGGGTTCTGAGCATTTCTGCCTCTGCCTGGAGACAGTCTTACCAACAACACAGCACCCCTGCGTGGTGCACACCTCCAGCTCCTGGGACTTCCTTCACCGCACAAGTCAGGACAGCTTTGCTCCAACCCCAGAATCTTTCTACCGGGTTTCCTTTCTGCCTCCTCTAGGAGCTCATGCTTCTTTACACTTGGTGAGGTTTCCTTGACACTGGCATTGCCCAGAGATACTGAGCTCCCTTTAGGGAAGAATTCAGCCAGGAAGATAATAGACGCTAATGTCAGAAGGGGAGCCCTTGGGGGGAAGAATCGGGAGAGAATCACCTTGCAAGAAGTGGAGTGCTGTTTCTGTCATTTCTCCCTGGAATGTCGATCTGCCCTTGCTAGAGAATGAGGTCAGACAAATGAGTTTATTTATTCTCTAGGGTGGCTAACAGAATGGAAGGGTCACACAGCACAGGAGGATTTCGGGAGCCAACCACAATTAACAGTATCACCCAGAACCTGGCACTTCCAAGATTTTTTTATTTTTTTATTTTATGGGTTTGGTGGAGTTTTTTGTTTTTTTCACTTTCACAGAATATTAATGGCGCTGCCGTTTTTTCAGACAAAACAATTCCCTGAAGCCTGAGTTCTTCCCTTCTGGATCTACAGACTCTATCAAGGCATTTTTTTCAAGTCCCCAGATTTTAAATTATTTTTTGAGGCTGAACTCAACGCCTGTCATGGCAGAAACATGCTCTTCATTCTAAGAGGGGTGGGGGAGAGACATTTTCTAGGGTTATTCTTAAGGAGGTTGTTGTCAGTGGAGGCAGCTGACTTCAAGAGGAAATAGCTCCCCCCAGTTAGAAAATGGGCAAAGGATCTGAAGAGACGTTTCTCCAAAGAAAATATACAAAGGGTCAATAAACATAGGAAAAGATGGTTAACATCGTCAGCCGTCAGGGAAATGCAAAACCACCATGAGATGCGCTTCACATCTCCTAGGGTGGCTATAATCAAAAAGTGAGATAGGGAGAATCAGTGGACGGTATGGAAAGATTGGAACACTCACACGTCGCTGGTGGGAATGGAGGCTGGGGCAGCCACTTGGGGAAACAATCTGGCAATTGCTCAGAAGGTTAAACAGCGTTGCCGTGTGGTGAAATCCCACTCCTAGGTGTTTACCTGAGAGAAGAGGAAACGCACGTCCACACGAGTGCTTGCATATAAATGTTCACGGCAGCATTACTCATGATAGCCAACAAATGGAAGTAACTCCAATGTCCATCAGCTGATGAATGGACAGATAACATGTAGCGTATGCACAGAGTGCAGTGTTATTTGGCAACAGAAAGGAGTGAATACTGATACATGTGACAGCAAGGGTAGGGGCGCCTGGGTGGCTCAGGCCCGTTGAGTGCCCGACTCTTGGTTTCAGCTCAGGGCGTGATCTCACGGTTCGTGAGTTCGAGCCCCTCGTCGGGCTCTGCAATGACAGTGCAGAACCCGCTTGGGATTGTCTCCCTCTCTCTCTGCCGCAACCCCACTTGTTCTCTCCTCTCTGTCAAAGTAAATAAATAAACTTAAAAATGTTAAAACAAAATAAGTGACAGCATGGGCAAAACTTGAAAGCAAGATGCTCCGTGAGAGAAGTCGGTCACAAAAGAGCACATATTGTATGATTCCATGTATGTGGAATCCTCTAGAAGAGGTAAATCCATAGAGACAGAAAGTAGATGAGTTGTTGCCTGGGGTGGGGTGTAAGGAAAGAGGAGGAAGGGGGAAGTGACTTTTACGGGGTGAGGGATTTATTTCGGGGGTGATAAGAATATTCTAAAATTACCGATTGTGATGATGGATGTGGACGCACAATTTTGTGAATGTACCAAAAATCTCTGAGTTGTACACTTTGAGTACTTATCTGGCATTTGAATTATGTCTTTGTAAAGTTGCTGAGGACCACGTAAACGTCACCCAGGTGAAAGAAGAAGGGCAGAGCCTCCCAGCAGCAGGAACAGCCTGTGCAAAGGCCCTGTGGTTGGAGAGAGCATGACGACTTCAAGGCTCTGAAAACCCCACTGGCAATAGAGAGCAGGGAGGGGGAGATGGATGGACAGCAGGGAGTGGCAAAATCCTAGAGGACTTTGCAGGCCAGGGAAAGGGGGTTTTGCCTTTATCCTCAGAGCATGGAAAGCTGTTACAGGAAACGACCATCAGATTTACTTTATGAAAAGACGGGCTGAGCTGCAGTGTGGAGAATGGATTGGAAAGAAGGTGGAGAGGAGAGCAAAGAACCTGTGGCCATTCCTGGAACAGTTTAGGCAGCAATGACAAACAGCATCCAGAAGTTTCTGATCATCACAGGTACCTTGAGGAGTAAACACATCAGCGGTCATCCTGTCCGCTGGACAGGTTGAGAAGTTAAGATGTTCAGTGTTTGTGCGTGAGGTCATTTTGCAGGTCACAACAGAGATGGTTTCTCCATTTAACCCTTGATGGAGATAGAAAGCCCTGTTCCTCACTCCCCCCCCCAAGATCTCCTCTCTTGGCTCTCGTCCAGGACCACGCTGGCATTGGTTTGGCTTCCTCTTCCTCAAAGCACGCCGATTTACTTTTCTCCTCCTGGGTTTGCTGAAAGGAAATCTAACAAGGCCAGATACTCAAGCCTGCACCCCGGAGACACAAGTCCCCCTCGAGATCCCAGACCCGCTTCTGATGAACGAGGGCATTGGGCTTAACCTCTCTGTGCGTCAGGTTCCTGTTCGGTAAAATGTGTAGTTCGGGGAACTGTTGAGAGAATTAAGTAAAACATTCCACATAAATGGCTTACAACAGAGCCTGCTATATGTCAAGTGCCCAATAAAAGTTGGCCATTATTATCATTTTCCTAATTGTTATGGCTTTGAACGAAACGCGGATGTAGAACAGCAGACATGCCCCATGCATCCCGGCATCTGGAGGCTTCAGCACTTTCCCGGTGCCTCTGAAGCAAAACTCTCTTCGTCCCACCTTCTGTGCAGCAAGCCAGCCGTCCAGCCTCTGGTCCTGACGGTTGACTGAGACAGAAGCCCGAGAGGCCGGTGCTGTGGTGGAGAGGCGCCACGTGAATCCACAGTTCCTGTTCCAGCCCCATCTATTCCCTTTGTGTCTGTCGCATTGTCCTGTTTGCATTCGTGAGGGAGTGGAAGACTCTCTCTCAGGCTGCCCACGGACCACTTCTTTCAAGCCCATGTGCGAGGCCAGGGCCAGCTTCCCAGGCGTGAGACCTGTGTCGTTACCCAGGGTGCCGTGCCGAGAAGGGCCCCCTGCTTGGTTCAGTGCTCTGCTCTTGCTGTCGTGAAACTCTTACTAATTTTTGAACAAGGGGCCCTCTCTGACTTTTCCTTTTGCGCTGGACCCTGCAAATGATACCATGAGCCTTGTAGTGTGGCTCCTCCAGCTTCTAGTGAGCACAGAGAGTGGGGGTGCACACACACACACACACACACACACACACACACACGCACGCACGCACTGTTCAGTGCCCCAGGATCTCTTTAGGCTAAGAACTAGGACTACGTCTGTATTAGTGTCCTGGGGCTGCTACAGCAAAGTGACACTGCCTGGGGGGCTTACGCGACAGAGATTGATCTCACACTTCTGGAAGTCCAAGGTCAAGGTGTTGGCAAAGGTGGGTTTCCTTGAGGCCTCTCACCTTGACTTGTAGACCCTGGTCTTCTCTCTGTGCCTACATCCTCCCTCTGTGTGTACCTGTGTGCCTATCTCCTCTTCTTAATAAGGACACCAGTCATATTGGATTAGAACCCACCCTAATGACCTCATTTTAACTTAATTACATCTTGGAAGACCCAGTTTCCAAATAAGGTCACATTCCGAGGTACAGAGGGTTAAGACTTCCACATCTGAACTTGGGGGTGCAATGGCCAGTTTTATGTGTCAGCTTGATCGCCTCATGCAGCACACAGATATTTGGCTAAACGTCATTTCCAGTTGGGCCTGTGAGGGTATTTCTGGATGAAATTAGCATTTGAATCAGTGGACTCGGCACATTGGTCTGCCCTCCCCAGGGTGGGTGGGCATCATCCAGTCTGTTGAGGGCCAAAGGAGAAGAAAAGGGCAGAGGAAGGGAGGATTTGGCATTGCCTGCCTGATCGATGGCACATCCATGCTGCTGCCCTCAGCACCCCTAATTCTCAGGCCTCCCACGCTCAGCCTGAGCAGCAGCACCAGCCCTCCTGCATCTCCGGCCTGCAGACCTCGGATCATGGACTTCCGGCCTCCATGACTGCATGAGCCAATCCCTACAACAAACCTCTTCCTGTGCATGTACCTAGGAAGAACCTGCTGGTTCTAGAGACCCCTGAGTCCTACAGAGGAGGACACAGTTCGGCCTAGAACAGTGTCCTGGGAGACAGGGGCTGCTTGGGAGGGCAGTGTGGGGACACGCTGCCCCCAGCCCCTTGAGAAGGTGAATGCCATGTCTATATAATACGGAGAGGCGAGAGCCTTTCCAAGTTAGATAACCCTTGTGAAGCACTTAGCACAGTGGCGCATAATAAACCATTCATTGTTAATTACTGTTTGTAGCTCTCACCACTACTGGTAGACCTAGTTATTCAGTCTCGAAATTACAGGTGAATAATCCCTCAAAAGCTAGGCAGCTTCTGGGGACGAGTCTTTTTTTTTTTTTTTTTTTTTTAATTTTTTTTTAACGTTTATTTATTTTTGAGACAGAGAGAGAGCATGAACGGGGGAGGGGCAGAGAGAGAGGGAGACACAGAATCGGAAGCAGGCTCCAGGCTCCGAGCCGTCAGCCCAGAGCCCGACGTGGGGCTCGAACTCACGGACCGCGAGATCGTGACCTGAGCCGAAGTCGGACGCTCAACCGACTGAGCCACCCAGGCGCCCCCTGGGGATGAGTCTTAAGCCTACTTTGTGGGTCCACCAGGGCCCCTAGATTAGCATTCCTGGACAGCCCAGATCCTTAGTTTAGGGCAGAATTTACCTGACCTTCTTGACGAGGCGCCTGGGACTATGACCCTCATCGCTGGAACTTTCTTTATATTGATCTCGATGTTTAGTCTTCAAGTTTGTGGGCCTGTGGTTATTTTCAGCATCTTGGCTGTGCCCATTTACGTGAACGGTGCTAAAGGATCTGAACTGGTTTTGGGTACGTGGGGGGGAGAGGAAATTGCCCCTCCTAAGGAACCATTTATGAGTTGAGGGAAGATTTAATCTGACAAGGGGGGAGAGTAATTGGAATACAATTGAGCCTTTCCACCCCCTTGACACAGGCTTTACCTGGGGTCTTTGACAGACATCTGGGGCGTGCATACGCCCTACATCCATTGCCATTCCCGACTCCTTCGCACCTGACTTTTCCCAAGCTCTTTTCTCCAACCTCCTTTGCCGCTGGAGGAAGTCACGTGGCATCACTGATCAGTGAGGCCCCAAAGCGGCCTTGTGGGGTGCCGGCTTCCAGATAACATTTTCATTTCTGAATAAAAGGCACACGATGCCGGCACCAGCATCTCGCCTCTCTTCACCCCCACCTGTTATCCTCAAACACAGATACGACGTCTGGGGCCGCAGCAGCCATCTTGGGGCCATAAGGCCACAGGCTGAAGTGTGGGAAGACAGTAGACCAGCCCTGAACTCTGTGCAGCGTGAGAAACACACACCCCGACCTACATGAGCCACCGCCCACGGGTGTTCTGATGCCTGCAGTCACGTCTGTTCCCACAGCAGACATTCCCAATGCCTTAAGGAGTACTTTGGGGGAATGTTTTTAAAAATAAAATCTATGGGGCACCTGGGTTGCTCAGTTGGTTAAGCGTCCAACTTCGGCTCAGGTCATGATCTCACGGTTCCTGGGTTCGAGCTCCAGGTCGGGCTCTGTGCCGACAGCTGGGACCCTGGAGCCTGCTTCGGATTCTGTGTCTTCCTCTCTCTCCTTCTCTGCCCTCTCCCTCTCACGCTCTGTTTCTCTCTCTCTCTTAAAAATGAATAAGCCTTAAAAATTTTTTTAATATAATCCTGAGGGACCCCCAAGCTAGGGTCTGCATGAGCTCAAGGGGAAGAGCATGGGAGTTTAGCTAAATGGGCACAGCCCAAACAGAAGCAGTCCCTGGGAGAAGGCAACAGGGAAAAGCCAGGGCTGGGGATGGAGATGAGGGGTGAGGGATAGGAGGTGCAAAACTGACTGGAAAAGTATCATCCTTCTGTACCGAGACTCTGCTGCTCGGGGCACAGAGCAGGGCACGTCATTTCTGCCTGTGCATTCCCAGCTGCTGGCCTGCCTCCCTGCTGTCACGTTGCAGGACCAATAAAAATAAGCAATGTGTGCCCTTCCCTCTGCAGTTTGCGCAGCATTTTAACGCTC
Source organism: Panthera leo (assembly GCF_018350215.1). NCBI lineage: Eukaryota > Metazoa > Chordata > Mammalia > Carnivora > Felidae > Panthera > Panthera leo. Next base: position 10,160,845 of record NC_056686.1, read on the forward strand.
CTTCTGTCTTCTGATCAGTCCAGCTGCTTCGCATTCTGGCAGTGTTAGGGGCAGAGGACACAGGGAGGCGTTGGATGGGCCGGGGTGCCGGGGAGCACCCCAAGGAGGGGCGTCTGGAAAAGTTGTCCAACTGGCTGAGGACCTCTCTGCCCACGGGCCCTTCTGGGGCTTTGGTTCGGTAATCGTGCAGGCTGGGAGGAGAAGGAGCTGGGAGGCGAGGGGGCAGGCAGGCTCCTCCGAGGGCCTGTCTTGGCAAGGAATGATCAATGCGCAGCGAGGAAAGGCAGGGGAAGAGCTGCTGTGTGGGCTCCCTGTGGGCATCCGACTTTCCAGAAGCTGCCTGCCAGGCCGGCGTGGCCTCACCTACCCTGCAGAGTTCCAGTGGTGATGCTGGCAGGCTCTGGGTAATGAATGGGCTCCTGCTTCCCCAACTTTGCTTTCTCTCTTTGTGTGTCGTGCCTGGGGAGGGGTGGCATTCGTCCTGTCAGCCACAGGCTTACGTTGACGAATGAGCCGGAATGCTGCCTCCTCCGTGCACCTGTTTTCTCCAACTGCCCTCCCCCCTTGCCACGGGGGATACAGCGGCCCCAGCGTTCGCTCTGGTAAATGTGAAGATTCTGGGTGGGACTGAGGGCAGCTTAGCCAGGTCAGAAGAACACCATGGGGTGTGCAGCTAAATACTTTAGGCAGACTAAACGGGTCCTGGTGGCCACTCAGCAAGGCTGGGGCAGCGGGAATGGGGAGGTCAAGGCTGGGCTGATGTATATGAGACCAGCTGAGCTACAGGCAGTCTGTAACCTGGTTATCTGTAAGTCTCACGGGACCCTGGAAACTTCCTCCTCTTCCTCATCATCATCTCCTTCTTCCTTTAGGGAAATTCACGTTCCAGTCAATTAAGTTGGAATCCCTTCCTGAAAGTGTTGGCTGGGGTCTCTCCACACCTCTCTGCGGGCTCGTGAAACCATTTGGAAGTTGTAGACATTGTCCCTTTCCCTTGTCTTTGTCAAGCTTATCCTTGCTGTTCCTCACACTAGGCTCTCCTGCCCCCCCCCCCCGACATTTGATTTTCATGAGCACATTGAATGTGTCCAGAAGACATCACAGGTGCACAGAATAAAACGGTCCTGGGTTAAACGGGACTCTGTGTGTTGGGGTTACCAAGCGTATGGGTTAACATCTTCTTGCAGTCTCCAAATAGCTGGTGTCGGCTGGCCCCTCTCTGAGTGCAGCATCTTGCTTCTCCATACACAGCCTCAGTTCCCCTAGCATGATGGGCCTTCGGGAAGTGTGTGTATGTGTATATGTGTGTGTGTGTGTGTGTGTGTGTGTGCGCGCGTGTATGCATGGGGGGGGGGGCGTGCTGCACTATGTTAGAATTATCCAGAGGCAGAGGCCCTGTGGCTTAATCATACATCAATTAGCAATGATGACAACTGCAGGAAATAGAAAATCTGACCGTTGGGCTCAAATAGAAACTCTTGCTTTTTCTCCCCCGCAAGAAGTCGGGAGGTGGGCAGTTGTCAGAAGGGTTCCATGTCTCCTCCTTGCCAGAAACACCATGCTGTGGTCTTCTAAGTCTTCCCTGGGGTCGTTCCTTCTGTGAAAAGGCAAGTGCCTGTTATGATGGAAGACGTCGTGTTTACATCAAGCTAGGAAAACGGGGAAAGGGTGGCATGAGGGGTCTGCCGTCTCATGTCAACAAAAAAGCAAATAGATTTCCACTGGTGTCTCACTGGCCAGAAGCGTATCGCTCAGGGGAACAGTTCGGGAGTGTTGCCTACAGTGCTGTGGGCCCGGGGGGCTCCCACCCCCCAGAGTGGTCCTTGTATCCCTGCCCCCAGCAGTGACCCTGGTAACAGATGTTCTCTCACATCACCACCCTGGGCGGGACCCCAGAGTGTCGTCATTCCTATAACTCGGTCTCCCTTCTTTTGCTCATAATCATCACAAAATAAACAAAGAGGAATGGCTTTGAATGGGCCTAAATTCGCATAAAAACTGAAATCTTTTACAACCCGAAGCCTTCATCATCAGTAAGGAATTATCAGAAACACCTCGAGTGGATTGTGACGTCGTGGTTGAGAATTCCTGCCCTGGACGGCAGGTTGAAACGGCCATCCCACAGGAGAAGCCGATTTACAATAGATTAAATTGGTTCTGTCTTAAAGAAGGTCATTTTATTTATTTATTATTTTTTTTTTTTAATCTTTATTTATTTTTGAGAGAGAGACAGTGAGAGCAGGGGAGGAACAGAGAGAGGGAGACACAGATTCCGAAGCAGGTTCCAGGCTCTGAGCTGTCAGCACAGAGCCCGACGTGGGGCTCGAGCCCCTGAACCGTGATATCATGACCCGAGCCAAAGTCGGACACTTAACCGACTGAGCCACCCAGGCGCCCCGAGGGTCATTTTAAATGGACTTCCCTGTAAACTGTCCAAAAACGAGCCCCATGTCTGCCCATGCCATAGCACCTATGTCATTCCTCCCTGTCTTCTCCCCGATGAAACTCAACATGTCTGCGTATAAAAACTCATTAGATCGTGTTGGAGATGGAAGCTATTCCTTTGATTTACATTCAAGGGAATGCAGTTCTTTTTCTTTATGAGTTTAGATTTATGAACTATCTCTCTGCCCTCCCCCAACGCACGCGCATTATTTTAATGTTCTTTTGACGTCTATCTCTGTGCATTCTTCGTTCCTCTTATTTTCATTTAATTACTCCGTGCCTTATTTTTAGTGTGCAGACTAAAATTTTGGAAAGGAATGAAAATGCACCTAGAACAAGATCAGTGGTATCTGCCTGCTGCCGTTGCTTTGTAGGTATCTGCAAACCTTTGGAAAAGGGTCCAGGCAAGGGGTTGGATTCACCCGCTGCTTTGTTAACCTCGAACGGTGGTTCTCAACCATGGTAGGCAATACGGTGCACGTAACTGGTTGCTAATAAGAGAGTTTACAAATGATTGACTCTTTTCCTGTTGAAGAAGCTAGAGCAAAGTCAGGATTTTCCCTGCCATTCTCGGGCACTGGCACTCCAGCCTGCTTTCTGCAGAGGGAGGGCAGGGGTGGCCTTCTGGCTGTGAGCAGGCCACTGAGCCCAAGCAAAAACAGGCTTTACCTGGGCCAAAGGGCCAGCAAGAGCTATTGTTGATGCAACCCGAGTAGTTGGGGGTGGTTACAAAGTATCCATCCATTGGACAACTATTTATTGCGCTGTTTGTTAGGGAATGCAAGCAGGGAGATACAAACATGATTCCTGCTCTCATGGATCTTACAACCTGGTGGGGGAAATAGATATGAAATGAGACAAATCGAGAAAATTACTAGCCTGTGATAAAGCACTGCATTTAACCAGTCATCACTGAAATAACCCTGCGTAACAAACCATTCCAAGCCCAGGGGCTTAGAACAGCAGGTATTTATTTCTCAGTTACAGTTTGCTTAGCTCAGCCGGGCTTGGCCTCAGGCTGCAGATCAGGTTGAAGTCTGCACCGTGAGCCTCTTCTCCTCCTCGTTCCGGGGGCACCTTCGTTAAGTTCTTCTCACGGTGAATCGCAGGGGTTTGAGAGGGCAGACCCTGCCATCTGAACACATTTAAAGCTTCTTCTCAGATCACATTTGCTAAAGCCCATTTGCCAACACAAGTCACATGGACGAGCCCAGTGTCAGCATGGTAGGAAATGTACCTAGAGGTACACTTCTTCCCGGAGGAGGGCAAACGCTTACCAAACCATAATCAGGTCTATCGCAAGCATTATTTAAGAAGGAAGTAACAGTGCTGAGGATGGGGAGGCTGTTTTACGGAATGCGGTTTCCAAAGGCTTATTTGGAGGGAAATGAGGGACACTGGAACTTAGAAGAGATTCACACTGAGAGGGGAGGATGGTGTGCTTGGCAGAGAAACCCACAAATGCGAAGTTCCTGAGGCAGGAAAGTGCTTGGTGTTCCGGTGTAACGACAGTACCAGTGTGCTTGGAGTGTGGTGGGCAAGGAGGAGAGTGGGATGTTGGAGACGTGGAGAAGTAGTATAGGACAGGATCCTACAGGTAGTAAGGATTTGGGTTTTATCCCAAGTTCAAAGGGCAGCCACTGAAGGATTTTAAGCAGTGGCGTAATGTTATCTGATTAATATTTTCAAAAGATCCCTGTAGCGACACTGAGGAACGTGGATTAGAGACGATGGCTTTGACCAAGATGGCGGCCCCATCAATGGAGAAGAGCAGACAGGTTGACTGTGTACGTAAGAGGTTCAGTTGCCAGATATTGTAACACCTTTTCTTGAGAAACCAGGAAGGATTTCTGTTTCCACAAATTTGTTTAGCGTTTCATACAATCTGAGCGCATCCCTGGGGTGTGTCCCACCTGTGCACACCATCTGTCACAAGAATCAGGGGGAGGGGAAGGTGGAGAGTCCTTGTATATCCTGGATGTGACGGTATATACCCCACTGGAGACCTACCCTACATTCTGCAAGCTTGTGGCTTTCAGAGTCTCAGAAAAGAAATCACATCTATACCAATGTCAGCTCAGCCTTGGGGAGGGTTGATGAAATCCACATGTTAGCACAACGAAGCCTTTATTAAAAGAATCTATGGGAACATCTTGGACAGAAAGCTCAGCGCCGCAGCTCAGGGAGCCCAGGGTATTATATACCCAGACCACAGATCATTCCCACAGTTGAATTTAGCCCTCCGCCCAGGAGACTGACAATGGCCAAGTACACGCTTCTCATAATTCACGTGTCCCTGTTGCATTTGCTGCACCTGCTGAATGGGAAGTGATGAGAGTTCAAGCTTCCAGGCCGGCATTAATGGAGGGAGGTTTGATCCTGAGTGTCCTCCTGGCCAATGGTTCTGTAGGCTTGTGGCTCTCTCTCCTTCAAACCTACCGACGCCTTGCTCTTTATTCTAGACCAGTCGGCTTGGAAAAAACATCTGTAGGTGTTCACCGTGGGATTGATTTGGGGCACTCTCCAAGTCAGGCGGCTGGGATAGTATAGACACAGCTCTTCAGAGCGTGCCTGGGCCTGACCCTGCAGGGAGCTAACTGCTCCTGTGATCCAGATCAGGCTGTGAGCGCCAGCTTCACTCTTTGACAAGGTGCTCTTCCTGGCGGGAAACATAGCTCGATGTTCCACAGGTGAAGCAAGACACATGCCAGCAGCATGCATTAAACGGAGAAACCTCTTCAGATCGTGCTTGTCTGGGGCTTTCCTAGATAGGAAGCACTTGGCAGGTATTCACAGGAACCGGGTCCCAGACGTGAAGAATTCATCAAGTGCGAGGCAGTCCTTGCTTTCCCAGACTGGCCCCTCATCTGCTGGGTCTCAGTCCAGATGTCACCTCTGCCAGGAGGCCTTCCTTGATCACTCTATGAAAGCCAGGACCGTATGTCCCATTCTCCCTACGACACCACCTCGTTCTCCCCTTTGTGGCACTTACAGTTATCGGACTTATTTGTTTACTCTTTTAGTATCTGTCTCTCCCAATTAGGCGATACACCTTCTCAAGGACTGCGTCCTCCACTTTCCCTGTATCCTAGCACAGGATCTGGCACTTGGACATTTGATGGATAAACAAATGAAAAAAGTGGCACATGCACAGGGGAAAACAGGGACCATTTGGGGGGGAATCTCTCTGCCTATTTCCAAACTGACAGGCTTCCCCGAAACTGTTCCAACTCAATGCTGTGGTTGTAATGAATGACAAATGAAGTCCCCTGAGTCACAGCACAGAGTTGGGACCGGCAGACAGGTCAATAACGAAGTTGTCTCTTATTCTCAAATCAGTGCAGACCATCATGTGGAAGCAGGTATGGTGTGTCCCATCTTGTTCCAGGAAGGACTTGAGAAAGCGAGCCAAGGTCGACAGCAAGTAGGAACCTCAGACGGAGGTTTGTGAGCATTTCCTCAGAATCCCAAAGAAGAGTCAAGAGAAATGACATTGAAACAGGCATATCGCCCTAGAGGTTGAATGGATGAAACTGTTAACACTGAGGGAACTGTATGAATAGAGGTTGGGGTCCTGGGTCCAACAAGAATGTTTTAGTTGACTATTCCCGCCGGACTCCATGAAATGATGTGCCAAATTGTATGTACAAGTGTCCATATGCATCTGAGGAGAGGGATCATAGTTTTTTGAAAAGAGTCTATGATTTCCAAAAAGGGTTAAAGATTGCTACTCATATTTCCCTCACAGGTAAGGTCAGATAGATCATAAATCTATAGAAACTAAAAGTAAGACTGTATCTTACTTCTTGGCCCCCACCAAGAATCACCCTGCCCTGGTCTTACCAATCATGGCAAGCAGGGTAGTGGAAAGAGGGTAGTTTAATGGGGCTTGCTATCAGCTGTGAACTGGTTGGGGTCATGTGAGTGGTGATTGTGGTGTGGTAGGGGACAGGAAGAGCATGAGACTAGCTCATGGCACTTTTGTGAGTGTCTTTATCTGGGTACCTTGGCCCTCCATCTTGGTTTAGCTCTTGCGGGTACATTTCCTTCCAAGTTACAGATTCAGGATTCTTAGGACCATATCACTGCTTGGTTTGTTTGTTTGTTTGTTTGGTTGGTTGGTTGTTTGAGAAAGAGAGAGAGAGAGAGGGAGCATGAGTGGAGGAGGGCAGAGGGAGACAGAGGGGCTCTTAAGCAGGCTCTTTGTCCTGCATGGATCATGATGTGGGGCTCCATCTCATGACCCTGAGATCATGACCTGAACTGAAATCAAGAGTCCAATGCTTAACCGACTGAGCCACCCAGGCACCCCCTGCTTGGTGTTTTCAATGATTAAACCAAGAAGCCAAAGGAAGTAGATGTCAGTGTTTTGCAAAATGTGGCCCAGGACTACCTACATCAGAATCATCTGGCTAAGTGGCTAGAAATTAAGATCTCCAGACTCAAGCCCTGACAGACTAAATAAGTCTCTAAGAGTGGGGTGCAGGAATCTACATTTTTATTTATTTATTAATTTCAATTTTTTTTTTACATTTATTTATTTTTGAGAGACAGAGAGAGAGCACAAGCAGGGGAGGGGCAGAGAGAGAAGGAGACACAGAATCCGAAGCAGGCTGCAGGCTCTGAGCCATCAGCACAGAGCCCAACGCGGGGCCCGAACTCACAAGCCGTGAGACCATGACCTGAGCTGAAGTCGGATGCTCAACAGACTGAGCCACCCAGGTGCCCCAGGAATCTACATTTTTAAAGAGGCTTCCCATGTCATTTGGATGCATAACAAAATTTGAACCTTGACCCTGGTAGGAACACTCAGATGTTCTCCAGGTTGACCCCAGAGTGAACAAAGACTGCCTTTGCTTGTGTTCTTCTCCTTTCCTATTGATGCCCTCCAAATTCTATCTATCCTTTAAGCCTAACTCATCACCTATGGCATCCAAGACGCCTTTTTCAGACCTCTCCAGCTTTCACTGATTTTTTTTTTTTTTCATGAATCTGGTACCCAGAAGTCTTGCCTAATTCTCTTTTCCATTTATGTCACTTTGGTCTCCTTAAAACAGTCAGAAGCAATGAACTCCTCAAAGGCTGGTTTGCACTCTATCCACTGCCTCATTTATCTCTAGGGGTAAGGAGAATATTCAGCAAACAGGCTTTCTTCCAGAGTACATCTGCTTCTGAAAGTTTTAGCAAGCCTGTTTTAAACTTTACTAAGTAGAGGGGCACCTGGGTGGCTCAGTCAGTTAAGTGTCCGACTTTGGCTCGGGTCATGTTCTCACAGTCCGTGAGTTCGAGCCCTGCGTTGGTCTCTGTGTTGACAGCTCAGAGCCTGGAGCCTGCTTTAGATTCTGTGCCTCCCTCTCTCTCTCTCTCTCTGCCCCTATCCCCCTCATGCTCTGTGTGTCTCTGTCTCTGAAAAATGAATAAACCTTAAAAAAATGTTTTTTTAACTTTAGTAAGTAGAAACCAAATAGTCTTAGCTTACCAACCTCAAGCGTTGATGGCAGGCATGTCTTGCCCCTTGGAAATCACAGTCTCTTCCTGCGTTTTCTTTTGGTTTTCCAAGGCTGCCCTTGCTATTTGTATTTCCTTTGGAAGTGGTAGGAAATAGGACCTGGAGAATTTGAATCCCATCCTTCGGTACAAAGGGCTGGTGCAGAAGACTTGCTGGCCACAGTCGTTTGCAAAATGCTCGAAGAGTTTCATCTACCGATGTTTGACTTTCATCCAACAGCTCAACAGGACACTTTCTTTGAGGTCCGAGACTTCAAGGAGAGGGTGTTAATCTCCATGTTTCTCTGAGGACACGGTCAGGCCCTTGAGAAAAAGATTGACTGGAGCTTAGGCCAAAATGTGCACGAGATGGCTGTACATCTGTGTGCTTTTCACCCCTGATTTCCATCCCACGAGGCCTGGATATCTTTGATAAGCTTCAGTGAGCATCTGGAATTTTGGAACTTTGCTAAAATCACTTTCCACTCTGCGGAAGTTTCGTTCATTTCCCAGCCTCACGTCAAACATCGCTGTGTTTCTTTCAGAAATCATCCATAAAAAACTGGACAATGAACTCACGTCAGTGCATTTCCCATGATCCAGTAAGCTTCTGAAACCAGTGGACTTTAAGTATATTCCCAAGGGTATATCTGAGTTTTATAAAGCCATTCAAAATCTCTTTCAAGTGCATGTGGCATTACCACACCACAGTCTTAATGAATGATGTAATTTACTTTTGTGTTTTCCCTTCATTCTTGAGTAGTTGGCCTTGTAGCTGCTCCTGGAACTCATAACAGGGATGTCAACTGTGGAAGTTGATGAAGCCCGAGGACTGCATTGTCTTTCATCAGACCATACGTTTTGGAAGCCTCAAGAAGCTCAGTTGCTGTACAGCCAGAGCTCGTTCTTTTTAAATACGAAGATAAATCTGTAAGCCTTTGAAAAAAAGGATTAGCGTTTTAAAAATTAATAATACACACAACATGGTTCCTCTTTTTTTCCATATATTCACACACCCCTACGTTTTAGAAAAGATAGAAGTCCACTGCGTTTTCATGGGCTTGTGTCAGCTAAGGTTTTAAAGCTTGGATTGTGTCGAGCACTTCCTAGCTAGAAAACAGCCAGCTGAGGAAAAGACCACAATATTCTCTTCCGTAACGTACAAGCCAGTAAAATCGATGTTGGGAGCAGAATCTGCTTCCACAGTTGGGGAAACTAAAGACAAGCCATGATAGCAACATTATAGAAGCAATTTATTTCTTGGCATTTAGGGTCTGACAGCTCCCTGAAACGGAATGCAATACTGTGAATGTCTTTACAAACCGGAGTTTTAAATGGGGAAAGAGTCTATAACTCTCATCAGATTTTCAAAGGGGTCTGTGACCCCAGAAAAGGTTGAAAAACAAGCAGCATGCTGCATTCAAGATCAAATGTGCCTGCTTGCTGAACCTAACAGCAGGCTGCATTGCATGTCAAAATGGTATTAATTCTGACGACGGTGGAGGAAAATATCTGAAATCAAGATTACCCCAGATCATGTAGAGCATATGGCTGTCTGACTGGGGAATGATCTAAGGGCCAGGAGTCAACCCTTCTCTGCTTTTTTAAATTCACGAACCTTTCGCTGAGCATTTAGGTGGCAGGGTCTCTGCAAGGAATGAGAATTCCAAAGATGAGTTGGCTTCAGCTCCGTCTTTAGAGGGCTCCCACTCCACAGTGAGAGGCAAGGCATTCCCCTTTGCTTCTAAAATTATGGCTTACCTATCTTTGCTCTGCTGTAAGAAAAATCCAGCAGAAGTGCCTTGGGTTCAGCAGTTCCAGTCTTAATGGGAAGACGTGGAGAAGCGCTTCTCGCTTTGGGAAACCCCGTGGGAGTTCAGAAACTATGAGACCTCTCCCTCCTTCTGGAAAGCACACTCATCTTGCCTGTCTGTTCATTGCACCTTCTCCCCATCAGGGGAGGAAACATAACAATTTCTGTTTTAAGAGATTAAATTGCTTGGCTGACTGTTGCAACCCTGGGTGGGACGAAACTAGACATCGTTAATGGAATGTGTAGCCGCATTTTTTTGGTAGATTGTTTTGAAAAGTATTCAACTGGAGAATATTAGCACAGCTTGGGCAAAAGTGCTTTGTGGGAAAATTAAATACCCCTATTTCTCCATCTCTGCAACGGTTCCCTGAGCACAGCCTTCTAAGGGCTGGGGGGGGGGGCGCTCTACGAAGGCCAGTGTGTTGGGGCTGGCTCTGACAGACTGTGGACCACACCCAAGCTCAAACTCAATTGGTCCTTGCTTCGTGGTTCTCATGGCTCACAGCCAGTTTGTCAGAGGCTCACGGCCTCTCCTGCAGGCCACCTAGAAAGGCTTGAGAGGAATGATTCAATGGGGAGGGAGTGAACTTGTGGCATAATGGGCTTTGGTCTCCCCTTCAGACTTTCCTGATTCTAGCCTATTTGGATCGAAGACTCTGCTATTGAAAAGTGCCTGGCCCACCCCTGCTGTGAAAGTCAGCTGTCCCAGGCAACTCTGGAAAAAGAGCGCTTTGTTCTGTGCCCCATGTGGACCAGGTAGGCTGCTGGGATTCGCTCTCCCAGACGGGGCCTGGATGTTGCCAAATTTACCTCCAAACCAGCAGCATCTAAAAGGTGCCAGGCTCTACCTACAAAGATACTTTCACAATCAAAGTTCATTCTCTGAAGGACAGACAGGGATTTGCTTTTTTGGCCGTTCAGTCCTATGGGAGGCTTTGAGGTAAAGTTAGCAAAATGTGACCCCTGTGACCCCAGTTCTTTCCATTTCACTCAACTTTGTGAACAAGGGGTCCACTTCTGCCGCTCGTTCCAATTATTTTGTTCTCCAGGATCTGCTCGTCTCATTTCCGTGGAGTTGAACCGTGAAGCGCTGAGAAGAAAGCAGGGTCCACAGGGGGACTTGATAAAGAGAAGTTGACCCCAAGGGGTCCCAAGTTCGTGTGTTACTGCCTTCTCTGTGAAGTCCTCGCTGATCCTCCCAATGGAATAGATCGCTTCTCTCCCACACCTGCCACTCTCTGTACCTGCCTAACAAAACATTCCAAACTGCCTTGGCCATGACTTGCTCACTCATATGGGACCCCCCCCCCACTCCCCACCCTGCCATTTCTATATTCTCCCAATGCCATGCTAGACACTCAACAACCAGCGTAAACATTTTGACTAATTACAAAGCCTGCCTAGCCCCGACATTTTGGGTTGCTTCTCCCTTCAGCGATAATCACACGGCTCTTGCTGATACCTCTGAGGTCCAAACAATCTATGTTTTGCCATATACATACCTCTTGCTACAAGCCCCTGTCATTTTCTTCTTTACGGATGAGGAAGCCGAGGTTCAAAGAGAATCTTGAATCTTCCCCCAAGGCCATTAGCTATGCTACCGCCAGAACACAAACTCCAGACTGTTTAACTCAAAAGATTGTGCTGTCTCTTCACTATGGGACGATGCCTGTCCTCGGATACTCATGACAGAACCTCCAGCTGGGCACCGACTTCCACTGAGTTGGAAAAGAAGCCCTGTGTACAAAGAAGCAGTAACATATAGTGGTTGGCCACCATTGGATGCTAAAGTAGTGGTGAAAGTTTTATAGAAAAGAAGATATGTACAGAGTCCAAGAGTATCTCCCCCACCAAATTATTTATTAAATGGGACAAATAGTAACTTTTCCATTGAAGAAAATTGGCAGATTTGACTTTAACCAAGCAATAAAAGCCAACATCATCATTATGGGGACAAAAGGATATCTTGTGTCTCCTGGTATCATGTGCTGTGAAGGATACAACATCACTCTGGTCTTCCTGCCAAAGGTGCATAACTTGAATCTAATCATGAGAAAACATTAGGAACATGTTACAAAATTTAAAAATATCAAGGTCAGGAAACAAAGAAAGGCTAAAGAGCTGTTGCAGATTAAAGGTTCCAGACTAGAAGCAGCTCAATACAGTGATGATCTTGGGTTGTACCTGAACAAAGACAAAAATGGCTGTGTCGAGCATCTCTGAGATAATTGATGGGATTTGAATATGGACTATGAGTTGGAAAACAATATCTGTGTTAAATTTTCTGATTTTGGTAATAGCACTGGTAATATAAGAGAATAGTCTTAGGAAATTCACAATATAGTATTTAACGTCATACGGGCACAGTATCTCCAACCAACTCAATGGTTCAGAAAAACGCAATATGCATGTGTATATAAAATATATAGAAAGAATAATAAAATGAGACAAAATACAAACAATAGGTGGGCCTGGGTAAAAGGTAGTTCCATGTTCTCAATTCTTTTCTGTAATTTTCAAAATGTATCAAAATTAAAAGTCATGAAAATGGTAGAGAGTCATTGTGGAAAATATAGGCTCTGGAGTTGGACTAACTGGTCTTAAATCCTGGATCTGTCAAGTCCTGGCTGTGTGACCTTGGACAAGATACCCAACCTCTCTGTGTCTCAGTTTCCTTGCCTACAAAATGGAGCCAAAGGAGCACTTACTCTCAAGGTTTTCTGATGATTAAATGAACTAATATATACAGAGTAGAACCTGGGGCCACATCAGCAGTCGCTAAGTGTTAGCTGAGATTATCAGTCAGTGTGAAGGTCAGCTGCACCAGCTTCTTTGGCATTGTCCTGATACGTATGGATTCTTGGTTTATCAGATGATCCCAGGGGTGCAGTTCTAAAGACGAGCAAATTGCTAGGAGATTTGGAGGCCGTTTCATCAAACACACGCTGCCCTTGAAGGGCTTGAATGCAATGTAGTTAACAAGAATTAATGAGAAATTGGCAGCTTGATTTTTTTGGCCCAGTCAAAATGTGTGGAGTCTCATTGCTAATTAAGTCTCTACATATTTCCCAGAACAATGCCACCTGTAGGTTTGCCTGATTTATGTATTTATTTTTCCACACGGCAGCTACCCAAATGAAAAATGACTCGCATTGTGAAAACAGAAGTGGGGTCTCCCCAAAATGCAACAGGATTGGCCCTTAAAATTATGATAGTTCAATTTTTGTGATACACCACCAATTGTCTCAAACTCTGATCTGAAGTCAGAGGAGCGTTGTTGACCTAATAAAGATTGACATCTACCTACTAGTTACAAGGCACCACGCAGGCCACTGTTGGGAGCTTGAAGGCGAATAAGATGTGGAGCTGTTCTCAAATTAGACCGCACAGCACCTCAGTGCTAGAGCAAAGTGGCCAGAGTGAGAGAGTAGTGGGACGAAGTCCAAATGGTGGCCAGGGCCAGATTTTGGAAGCCACGCGAAGGCGTTTGGGCTTGATGATAAGTGTTACGGGAATCCACCGAAGGGTGTGAAGCATACGGGCAGACTCATTGACTTACATTAAAAAAAAATTCCAGGGGCGCCTGGGTGGCTCAGTCAGTTGAGCGTCTGACTTCAGCTCAGGTCATGATCTCATGGTTCGTGAGTTCAAGCTTGCCGTCAGGCTCTGGGCTGACAGCTCGGAGCCTGGATTCTGCTTCAGATTCTGTGTCTCCCTCTCTCTCTGCCCCTCTCCCACTAGCACTCTGTCTCTCTCTCTTTCTCTCTCTCTCGCTCTCAAAAATAAATAAACATTAAAAAATTTTTTTGAAAAGTTCCAGCTGTTGTGTGGGCCAAGTCCAAAGCAAGAAGATTAGAGAGGAAGCCATTATAATTCATCAGGCAAGAGATGATGGTGCTGGACGAAGAGATGAAAACAGTGGAGAGAACCCAGTTCCCAGTTAACAGTTATTTTGGAGGTAGAGCCCCCAGGACTTGCCAATAAAGCTGGGTTGGGTTGCAGTGAGGGGTGGTGAGGGAAAGGCAGGAGCCAAGGATGATCCTAGTTCTAAAAGCAGGGTAAGATTTTAGCATGCATTGGTGACAAGGAGGATATTGTAGGCAGAAAAGCGTGGGTGGAAGCCTGAGGTGCGAAAATAGAGCCCATGTCCAGGGAGGTAGGAGTAGCTAGAATCTTTCTGGAGAATGAGGTGCCAAAAGGAAAGGGAGATGTGGTTGGAGCTGGAGTGGAAAATGCCAGACCAAAGAAAATGGATTTCTTTCTGCAGGCAATATGGAGCCACCACAGGGTTTTGAGCAGACTAGAAAACTCCCAGCAGGCCTCCAATGGTTAGAACAAGTCCACCACCTTCCTAATGACCCATTCTTGTACTCAATGACTTAAAGAGTATTTTGCATCTAGTATAAATCTCCATTGGTTCCATGGAAAACACACCCACCCACACATTGCCTACCTCACTGATTTTTAAAATGGTTTCAATTCCCTTTTAAGGCTGCTGGTAGGCCTTCGTATTTACCAGACTATTGGCAATTTCACACATCCAAATTACAACCTCCAACTTCTGCAAATAAAAGATCTTTATGTTCCCCAGTTGTGAAGTTTACTCGCAATTTCTCTGCCGAGCGTTCCGTCTGTGCTTGCATTCAGAGGTTCTGTGAGCACATCTGCTCGCTGCCACATTTGAGAATTCCCAGGAAAAAGAGGGTTTTGTTTGTTGTCAGAGGCCTGGCAGCCCGAGCTCTTTCCAAAGGACTGCTCACGGATGCTGTGCTGGAGTGAAGTTGTCACAGCAGAGACACCAACCCTGGCAGTGTGCCAACTCTTTGGAGAAGTCCAACACCAAAGGAGGCCCACAAGGATGAGCTTGATGAGAGATCCATCAGGCTTCTTGTCCTATTGATGAGATGAACTGTTTGGGGCTTTTATGGATCATTCTGTCACTCAGTAAATATTTGAATTAGTGGATGGGAAAGGCCTTTGTCACTGTGGTGAAAAATGGAAGGTTAGGTGCTGTTCTCATCACGTGCTGAGCTGCAGGTGCAACGCTCTGTGCTGCCCCACAAGGGGCGGAGAAGCGTAATGAGAGGTTTAGAGCAGGCAAGGACATTGCAGTCAATAGACTTGAGTTTGAGTCCAGGCTCTAGCATTTACTTGCTTTGAGACATTGAACTTTTCCTCTCTACGTCTTTAGTTTCCTTAGCTGTGTGATGGCGTGATAAGAATTACTTTGTGGAGTCACTGGGATTATTCAATAAGACAATTTGTATACTGTTTTTATCTCCTAATAAGTTCCCAATAAACCTTTAAAAGTCCCCTTCTCCTATAACCGTCTTAAAGGCAGTTGTCTACATTAAGCCATTAGATGGACAGTGGAGCTCACAGAGCTATAGAAATTTAGAGAAGAAGCAATGGTGGAGTAGAATAATCAGGAAGGCATCATGGAGAGCAGAAATGATACCTGAGTGTTGGGCCACAAGAAGGATCTCAACAAGGTTTTACAGTTCTCTCCTGTAAGCATTTCACACTAGTGTATTCTCATTGAGATATGACTGACTCTAGAGAGCAGCGGCCATGTTTGATTCTGTCTTGTGGTGGTTGTTATGCGTAGCGCTGTGAAAGACTCCCAGAAATGGATTAGTCAATAATGGCTGGATGGGTGGATGAATGGATGGACGGGTGTAAAGAGAGAAACTTTAAGGGAATATCATCCTAGAGAAGAGGAAAAGCAATGCAGATGTATGGAGGTGGGATCAGATGGGTCATGACATGGTTTTGGCTAATAATGAGCTCATGATGCTTGGGGCAGAGGATGTATGCAGGAAACGAAGTGCCCAAATTTCAGAACCAAGTTCAGGGCCCCCTGTAGGCTGAGGAGAGAGTGCTCACTTGACATTGAAGTCAATTGGGGCATCTTTAGCTGGAGAATACCAGATGAAGAAAGAGATTGTAGGACAGTTAGTCTGACAGCAGTGTGAGCAAAGACCTAGAGGGGACAGAAATCATAGGGGGAACGCCCGTCAGAGGCTTCCATAGGGAAGCAGAGGGAGCAGGAAATAGAAATGACTTTGGGGTTAGTGGACCCAGGCTGAAATCCTGGCTTGGCTGTGTGACATTAGACAAGTTGCCTTACATCTCAGAGTCTGCTTCCTCAAAATGTGTTACACGTAGTCCTGTTTTTTTCTCCTTGCAATAAAATTTCTTTAGAAAATTTCTTTGAAATAATAATAATAATAATAACAGTACTGAGTACTTTCTCTGTGGCAGACCCTGCAATAAGGCTCCACAGGCATTGCCTGCTTTCTGCAACTTCATAGTTACAACAACTCTAGGAAATTATAACTATTACTCCATATAGTAGATGGAGAAACAGACTTGCGACACTTTAATGAGTTGTGAAATCTCTTCCAGCTGATGGGAGAGGTGGGGTTCAAACCCACGTCGGCCTGATGCCTGAGCTTACATTCATTTTTTTTTTTTTAAATAACTTTGTATAGACGTATAGTGTGTGTAGGGAGCAACCTTCTATGATGACTCCCAGTGATTTCTCCCTCCTGATATTCAGACTTTTGTGTGACCTCCTCCCTTTGAGTTTGGGCTGGACCTAGTGAGTTGCCTCTAATGAATAGAATAGGCACACGATGCAACGGAGTCACTTCATGATTATGTTACAAATGCCCGTGACTTCCATCTTGGTAGCATGCTCTGTATTTCCCTCTTGCTTGCATGCTTTAGTGAAGCGAGCTGCCATGTTGGAGAAGCCCATGTGGTCAGGAACAGAGGGTGTCAGGAACAGCCAGCATGCAGCAGAGGGCCAGCAGCCCACGAGGAACTGAATCCTGCCCACAACCACGTAAGTGAGTTGGAAGCAGAGCCGCCCCAGGGGAGCCTTGAGATGAGACTGCGGCCCCAGCGGACATCTTGCTTCAGAGATCCTGAAGCAGAGCCCCATCCCGTTATGCCATGCCACATTCCTGACCTATGGAAACTGTGACATGATAAATGTTTTGAGCCTCTACTTTTCTTTAATGTTTATTTATTTTGAGAGGGGGGAGGAGTCACATGAGTGGGAGAGGGACAGAGAAAGACGGAGAGAGAGAAACCCAAGCAGGCTCTGCTCTGCCAGCGCACAGCCTGACATGGGGCTTGAATCCACAAACTGTGACATCATGACCTGAACCAAAACCAAGAGTTGGACACTTAACCAGCTGAGCTGCCTAGGCGCCCCTCGAGCCTCTTCATTTTGAGGTAATTTGTTAAGCGGCGATAGACAACTAATATAACACATACAAAGAAAAGTGTATAAATCACAATGGTACAGACTGATGAATTATCACTAAGGAAGCACATCCGGGAACAGGAATTGCAACCACCAATTAATCGATGTAATCAAGAGATAGAATATCGCCAGGACCCCAGAAGCTACGCTTCCACACCTCACAATGCTCATGTCCCGCCATCGCAAGGAAAACTTCTCTCTTGATGTCCAACACCATAGATTAGGTATGCCTGATTTTGAATTTTATATAAATGGAATCGATGCATAAGTATTCCTTTGTGTCCGGCTTCTCTCTTGGAGCCTGTGTTCTTAATCACTCCCTAAACTTCCTCATCGATGGAACAAGTGAACTTCATTATTAATCTTGCTATGATTTTCATCCATCTCTTACAACCAATTCTGTGTATTTTATCCATCCCATATAACTAATCCTGTGCATGTATTCTGCATAACCCATTACCCCCAAAACGTACTAAAAACAGAAAAAGAAGGTCAGCTTTTCCTGTTTATGGGGCTTAGACTTTTTACAAACCATCTAAAGAAATTGAGATACTTTAAAGGGTTCTTCTGTTCTTGTCCTTAGCTGTCCTAAGTCCACTAGGAGACACCCTGAACAAGTCAGTTCACTTCTCTGGGCCAAGGTTTTTTTCTTGTGTAAAGTTAGGGAGTTTGACCTAATTTTCAGTTCCATCTGTGGAATCCTAAACTTATTGGAGGAACTTCTAGCCTAGATTGTGACACACCCCATGATGTCACCCCTTTACTCAGGCATGTTGACAAATTTAAGCAATTTTCAAAATCTAGTTTAATTTTAGTCCATCCCAAAGATGCATAAAACCTACCACTTGGGAAGGAGAGATATTATGAAATAAATAATACATAAGATGTGAATTCCAAAAGGGTTGGGAATCATAGGGATGGAAAAAAAAATGATGGTTTGGCTTTTTCAAGTGGAAAATGAGGCCCAATAAAGACAAATTACAATGATAATTGCCGACTTCTAATCAGTGGCAAATTATGGGTAAGTGGGTAACTGGGCAGCTAATCCTAGAAAAAGCCATTTGCTCTGTGATATTTGATACAGATTTGAAAATTTAGCCTTGAATAAAAACACTTTAACTCCCGTTGGTGATTCCTTTCCACATCTGGACATGTAAATACTTTCAGTTTGGTTATTCAGCGTGTGTACAGGCCTGTGTATGCATCAAGAAGAAATTGTGCTCCTTGGAGAAAAGAGAAGTGAGTTCTCAGGGAGCCTATTTTGTCCCGAACCTGGGACGGACACCCACTGTGGTCAACGTGCAGCTACACGTGTCTAAAGCTTCTAGGGTGGCTTCCTGCTTGAAGCTGATCAAATTTAGAACCATTGCATTTGCACGCCTTGTTTGCAAAATCACTTTTTTATTGAAGCAAACGGAAAGAAGCATCCTCCAAACTCGTTGCTCTGATGTGTTCCGTCTGGCCTTGCTCATCTCCGTGACTTTCACTGTGACTTATCCCTGCCTCTGCACCCCATACCCTGATCACCTGGGACTCCCAGAAGATCTTGGGTTCAGACAAAACACCCATGCTTCCAGGCCTTTTTGGTATCTGACTGGTCCCCACTGAAAGTTCCTTTCAAGAGACTCCCCTGCCCACCCCACCCAGTGGCTTCACCCCTGCTCTTTTCTAACTCTTGTGGTGATATGTCACCATCATCCTTCCATTCATTTTTGCTTAAAAGTAAATTGTTTATTGAGACGTAATTCATATGCCATATAATACGCTCTTTTATTTTATTTTTTTAATTTTTTTTTAACGTTTATTTATTTTTGAGACAGAGGGAGAGACAGAGCATGAACGGGGGAGGGGCAGAGAGAGAGGGAGACACAGAATCAGAAGCAGGCTCCAGGCTCCAAGCCATCAGCCCAGAGCCCGACGCGGGGCTCGAACTCATGGACCGCGAGATCATGACCTGAGCCGAAGTCAGACGCTTAACCGACTGAGCCACCCAGGCGCCCCCAATACGCTCTTTTAAAGTGTACAAATCTGGGGAACCTGGGTGGCCTAGTCGGTTAAGCGTCCAACCTCGGCTCAGGTCATGATCTCACAGTTCATGAGTTCGAGCCTCACTTCAGGCTCTGTACTGACAGCTCAGAGCCTGGAGGCTGCTTCTCGCTCTCTCTGTGCCCCTCCCCTGTTCATGCTGTGTCTCTGTCGCTCTCAAAAATAAACATTTAAAAAATAAATAAAGTATGCAAATCAGCGGTTTCTAGTATATTTACAAGGTTGTGCAATTGGCACCATTTCCTCATTCTGGAACATTCTCATCACCCCAGAAAGAAACCATGGGCAACTATTCCCCATTCTCCCTTTCCAGAAACCCCTAGAAACCATTCATCTACTTTCTGTGGCTATGGATTTGTCAGTCCTGGACACCTCAGGCAAACAGAATGCTGTAATGTGTAACCTTTCGTATCTGGCTTTTGTCACCCAGGAGTGTTTTCAGTGGCCATCCACGTTGTAGCACATATGGGAACTCCATTCCTTTGTACAGTGGAATAAATTTCATTGTGTGGCGACATCGCGTTCTGTTGATCCATTCATTAGGTAACGGACAGTGGGCTTGTTTGCACTCTTTTGCTGTTACAGATAATGCGGCTGTGAACATTCATGTGCAGGTGTTTGAATGACATTTATTTCCTTCATTTAAGTGACGTGTTCTTCGTCTGTCTTCCCAACCACGATGAAATGTCTATGAAATGCAAGTTGCTCTGCCTCATTCAATGTGATTTTTCCCTAAAGCCCTGGCAGAGTGCCCAGCAGCTAGACATTTGTTAAACAGATACATAAATAACAAAACAGCGAAATAGATTGTATTGTATTAAAAAAAATTTTGTTTTAATACTTACTTTTGAGAGAGAGAGACAGCACGAGCAGGGGAGGAGCAGAAAGAGAGGGAGACACAGAATCCAAAGCAGGCTCCAGGCTCCGAGATGTCAGCACAGAGCCTGACGTGGGGCTTGATCTTGTGAACCCCGAGATCATGACCTGAGCCGAAGTCCGATGCTCACCCGACTGAGCCACTCAGGTGTGCCCCAATTGTATTGTATTTTAAAAATCAATTTTATTGGGGCGCCTGGGTGGCTCAGTAGGTGAAGCGTCCAACTTCGGCTCAGGTCATGATCTCATGGTTAATGAGTTCGAGCCCAGCATTGGGCTCTGTGCTGACAGTGCGGAGCCTGCTTGGGATTCTCTCCCTCTCCCCCTCTCTCTGCCCCTCCCCTGCACCTGCCTCCCTCCCTCTCTCTCTCTCTCTCTCTCACTCTCACAATGAACTTCAAAAATGTCAATTTTATTGTTACAATAAATTTCATACAATACATACAACCCTCGCAACCAGTAAAACATACACACTTTAAGTGTACCATTTGATAATTTTTGACAAATGTATATACCTGTATAACGGCCACCACAATCAAGATATAAAACACCATAGTCAAGGTGGAAAACAATCACATAACCTTAAAACGTTCTCTCATGCCCTTCCCAGTCCATATCCAGCCCCGACTCCCAGCTCCAACCCACTGATCCACTTTCTACCACTAAAGACTAGGTCTGTCTTTGCCAGAATTTTACGTAAGTGGTGTCCTACAGCATGTAATCATTTGTGTCTCAAGTCTGTTGCTTAGCCTTGAGATTCATCCCTGTTTTTGCATGGATCAGTAGTATGTTCCTTTTTATTACTGAATGGCGTTCCACTGTAAGGATGTACTGTAATTTGGCTATCCATTCATTGGGTAACATCCATTTCAAGGGGTATGAGGATTGTTCCCAGTTTTTGCCTTTTATGAACAAGGCTACTCTGGACGCGCATGCACAAGTTCTTGTGTGGACATGTGTTTTCATTTCTCTTGGCTATATACCCAGAAGTGGAATTGCTGGGTCTAATCGGAGACGGTATTTAGCTTTGTAGAAGCTGCCTGATTTCTGCCCAAAATAGGTACACTGTTTTACATTCCCACCAGCAGTGTATGAACTTTCCAGGAGCTCCACGTCATCACCATGCTTCCGGTTATCAGTCTTGAAATTGCAGTCATCTGAGTGGATCTGTACTGGTATCCCTTTGTGGTTTTCATCTGAATACTTTTGGTGGCTTAATGATATTGAGCATCTTTTCATGTGTTTTCTGGACTTTGGTGAAATGTCTGTTCAAACCTTCACCCATGTTTGTTTGTTGTGTGTGGGGTTTTTTTTTTTTTTTTTTTTTTTTTTGAGTCATCCTGTTGAGTTGTAAGAGCTCTCTATATATTCTTCATGCAAGTAAGTCCTTTGTTAGATAAATATAAAGCAAACATTTTCTCATACCTTTTGGCTTGCTTTTTCATATTCCTAATGGTCTTTTAGAAAGTAAAATATGGTGAAACACTTAATCTTTTTTTCCCTTATAGATTATGGTTTTTTTGTGTCCTAATTAAGAAGTTTTTCTTACACTGAGATCAGAGCTTATTTACTGTTTTTTTTTCCTAGATGTTTTGTTTTAGCTTCTACAAGTAGATCTAAAATCTATTTTGAGTTAATATTTGTATATGATATAAAGTGAGTATTAAAGCTCATTCATCTATACCCAACCAGCCTGGCATCGTGTGTTAAATAGACTATCCTTTTACCATTTAATTCCTTGGCTTCTTGTTGAAAATTAATTGACCAGACTTACATGGATCTGTTTTTGAACTCTCAGTTCTATTCCATTGATCTCTATGTCTATCCTGTGTCAGTATCATACTGTTTTGATTACTATAGATTTGTCATGAATCTTCAAAACTGGTAGTGGAAGTCCTTCCCTTTTGTTCTTTTGAAAACTTGTTTTTGCTATTCTAATCCTTTGCATTTCTGTATAAATGTTAGAAAAATGTATTGATTTCCACAGGAAGTGCTGATAGGATTTTGATTGGTATTGCATTGAATGGACAGATCAATTTGGGGAGAATTGACACGTTAAAAATCCTGAGACTTTCAATCCATGAACATGATAAATCTCTCAAGGTTTTTTAAAGGTCTTATTTAATTTTTTCTGGCAAGATTTTGTAGTGTTCAGTATTCATATGTATATGTATATATATCTATATCGATATATGGATATATATATATGTTCAGATATATATTTTTGATGTATTTATCCCTAAGTATTTCATGTTTTATGCTATTGTAAATATTTTTTTTAATTTTAATTTCTAATTATTCATTGTTAGCATATAGAAATCAAATTAATTGTGTATACTCACCTTGTATTTTGCCATCTTGCTAGATTCATTTACTGCTTATAGATGCTTTTTAAAAGGATTCCTTTAAATTTTCTACATAGATGATCATGTCATCTAAAAATAAAGCTTCACTTCTTTTCCAATTTATATGCTTTTTATTCCATTTTCTTGACAAACTGCACTGCCTAGGATCTCGTATGATGTCGAATAAGAGTGACAAGAGTGGGCATCCTTGTCTTATCTGTGATCTAGGGGAAAAACATCCATTCTTACATATGATGTTGGCTGTAGGCTTTTTGTAGATGTCCTTTATCAATTTTAAGAAATGTGCTTTCTATTCCTACTTTGCTGAGAATCTTTATCATGAAAGTATATTGAAAATGTCAAGTGCATTTTCTGCATCCGTTAAGGAGATCTTATGGTTTTCTTTATTGTGTTAATAAGATGAATTACATTGATTGGTTTTCAAATTTTAAACTGTCTTGGCTTTCCTGGGATAAATCTTACTTGGTCATGGTATATTACCACTTACATATATTTCAGGGTTTTACTTAACAGCAATTACGTTGAGAATTTTTGACTCTGGATTCCTGTAGCTTTCTTACAATATCTTTGTCTAGTTTTGGTGTCAAAGTGACTCTGACCTTATAAAATGAGTTGGGAAAGGCTCCCTTTATTTTCTGAAAGAGTTTGTGTAGAAGTGGTTAATATCTTTCTTAAACGACCGAGAGAGAGCATTCATGAGTAAAGCCATCTGGGCATAAAGATTTTTTTGTTTGTTTGTTTTTTTGTTTTTCTAGTCATGTTTTTAATATGAATGTCTTTTAATTTAATGTCTTTAATAAATGCAGAACTATTCATATTTTCTGGGTTTTGGTATCAGCTTTGGTTACTTGTGTCTTTCAGGAAACTTGTCTATTTCAATTAAATTTTTAACTTACTGGCAAAAAGTTGTTCAGATTTTTCTTTTAATATCTTTCTAATGTCTGTAGGATCTCTAGTAAAGTAGGATCTACTGAGGTCCCTATTACATTCCTAATTTTCGTTATTTGTGTCTCCTCTCTTTGTTTCTTGATTAATCTAGCTAGTAGTTTATTAATTTTGTTGACTTTTTTGGTTTTGCTTCATTGATTTTTCTTAATGTTTATCCATTTTCTATTTCAATGACGCCTGCTCTTCCTTTTACTCATTTACTCAAAGAATTTAATTTTTTCTTCTTTATCTAGATTTGTAATGGAACACTTGGATCATTGATTGTGAGCCTTTTCACCCCTCTTTATAGCATTTAAAACTATAAATCCCTAAGTTTTATATGTTGTGCTTTAATTTGAATTTAGTTCAAAATATTTTTTAATTTCCTATATGATTTGTTTTTTTTTTGTTTTTTTTTTTGTTTTTTTTTTTTTTTTTTGACCCGTGGATTGTTCACAAGTATTATTTGGCAGTTTTTCAGCTCTTTGTCTGCTCTTGGTTTTTAATTTAATTCTGTTGTGAAAGAACATAGTCTGTATGATTTTAAATCTTTTACCTTTACCAAAAGCCTCACTTGGGGGCCCAGCCTATGATTTATCTTGGAGAATATTACATACGTACTTGAGTTCATACACTGCTGTTCTTTGTTGGAGCAGTCTATAAATGTCACTTAGGTCCTATGGGTTTTAATGTCATTCATGCCTTCTGTATATTTACTGATTTTCTGTCTACTTCTCCTATTGATTATTGAAAGAAGAGTAGTAGAGTGTCCTACTATATCTGTGGATGTGCGGCTTTCCCCTTTCAGTTCTGGCTGTTCTGTTTCATAAATTCTAAAGCTCTGTTATTTTGAATTGTTACGGCATCTTGACAGATGGAACCCTGTATCATTTTATAATATTCCTCTTTATCCCCGTTAACAGCAGTCTGTTTTTCTGATGTCATTTTAGCTACTGCAACGTTCTTAGGAGTGTTGTTGACATGATGTAAGTTTTTCCTGCCTTTGACTTTCAACCTGTTTGTGTCTTTGTATTGAAAATAGGTTTCTTATACATAATATATGGTTGAGTCGGGCTTCTTTTATTTTTATTTTTTGATCCAGTCTGACAGCATCTGCCTTTTAATTGTAACGCTTAGGTCACTTTGATGTCCGTATAATATGTGTGTGCAGAATTCTCCCATCTTGGAGCGCCTGGGTGGCTCAGTCGGTTAAACCTCCAGCTCTTGGTTTCGGCTCAGGTCATGATCTCATTGTTCTTGGGTTTGAGCACCATGTTGGGCGCTGACGGCACAGAGCCTGCTTGGGATTCTCTCTTCCTCTCTCTCTGCCCCTCCCCCGCTTGCTCTCTCTGTCTCTCTCAAAATAAATAAATAAACTTTTTAAAAAGTTTAAAAAAAGAAGTCTACCATTTTGCTATGTGTTTTCTTTTTTTCATTTTTTTATTAAAAAAATTTTTTTAATGTTTATTTATTTTTGAGAGAGACAGAGACAGAACGCAAGTGGGTTAGGGGCAGAGAGACAGGGAGACACAGAATCGGAAGCAGGCTCCGGGCTCCAAGCTGTCAGCACAGACCCCGACATGGGGCTCGAACTCGCGAGCTGAGCTGTGAGATCATGACCTGAGCCAAAGTCGGATGCTCAACCAACTGAGCCACCCAGGCACCCCAACTATGTGTTTTCTTCTACTTATCTTCTTTGTTCCCCTTTCCCTCCCTTCTTTTAGATTATGAGTATTTTAAGTTCTGTCTTTTCTCCATGATTGATTTCTTAGCTATAACTTACTTTTTAGGGGTCACTCTGTGATGTACATGATCTATACCTCTCAGTGACCACAGCTTAACTTCATGAACCTTACCCCAAAATAACTTCTGTTTTTCCTTTTCATTTTTTGGTGCTACTGTTTATCCAAGATTTGCTATTGTTTTCACTTTAAACAGGTAATTATTTTTAAAAGACATTTAAAGTGAGACGTTTAAAAAACATTTACCTATTTATTATATCCAGTCTTCTTCATTTATTGGTACATTCGTTTCATCTCTCTTGTAGTACAGGCCTTTCAATGACAAATTCTCTCACCTTCCATGTGTCTGAAAAAAGTCTGTATTTGGCCTTTGGGTTTTGTTTTTTTTTTGTTTTGTTTTTTTCTAATTTTTTTTTTTTAATGTTTATTATTTGAGAGAGAGAGACAGAGACAGAGACAGAGAACAAGCAGGGGAGGGGCAGAGAGAGAGGGAGACACAGAATCCGAAGCAGGCTCCAGGCTCTGAGCTGTCAGCACAGAGCCCGACGCGGGGCTCGAACCCACAACCCGCGAGATCATGACCTGAGCCGAAGTCGGCCGCCCAACCGACTGAGCCACCCAGGCGTGCCTGCCTTTGTTTTTGAAAGATATTTTACCGGCTCTGGAATTTTTTTTATTAACTGTTTATGTTTTCTTTGGCCCTTTAAAAGTGTGATCTCATTTTAGGGGCACCCGGGTGGCTCAGTCTGTCGAGCATCCAACTCTTGATTGCAGCTCAGGTCGCCATCTCACTGTTCATGAGTTCGAGCCCTGTGTCAGGCTCTGCACTGACAAGGAGGAGCCTGCTCTGGGATTTTCTCTCTCTCTCTCTCTCTCTCTGCCTCTGTCTGTGCCCCTCCCCCACTTGCACACATGCACTCTCTCTCTCTCCCTCTCCCTCTCTGAAAAATAAAGAAAGAAACTTAAAAAATGGGATCTCATTTTCCTCTGGATTGCATAGTTTTTGTTAGGAAGATTCTTATTATTTTTATCTTTGTTCCTCTAAATGTAATGTCTTCTTCCCTTTCTGCTTTTAAGACTATTCCCTTTGATAATGGTTTCCAGCAATTTGATTATGATGTCCCTTGGGATGGTTTTCTTTGTGTGTTTCCTTTGGGGTTCAGTAAGTTTCTTAGATCTCTGGTTTATAGGCTTCCTCCAGTCTGGGGAATGTTTTACTCTATTTCTTCGAATAGTTGTCTCCCCCCTTTTCCCAACTGCCATGATACATGAAAGACCACTAGATATGGACCCACACTTCACTGAGATTCTGTTCATTTTTCTTTCTGTGCTGTTTTTTTGTGTTTTGTGTTTTGTTTTTACTTTTGGGTAGTTTCGATAGCTATATCTTCTAGTTCCCTAACATTTTATCCTTCAGTATTTAACTTGATTCTAGTCCCATCCAATGAATTTTAAATTTCAGATATTGTAAGTTGCATTTCTAGAAGTTCCATTGGTTCTCCTTACCCTGTCAGCCTCTCACTGTTTCCTTTAAATACTCGAAGTAGTTAACGTAATGGTCTCAGTCTCCCCTGCAAATTCCATCACCTCTGTCCTTTCTGGGCCCGTTTCTTTTATTTTTATTTTTTCTTGGTTGTTGGTTTTGTTTTCCCACTTCTTGGCGTGTCAGGTAATTTTTTAGTGACTCTCGGACATTGTAAATTTTACATTTGGGGGTTTAGATTCTGTTGTCTTCCATTAGACGGTGTTGGATTCCGTTCCGAGGGGCAGCTCAATTGCTTACAAGTCAGTTCCATCCTTTGAAGGCTTATTTTTAAGCTTTGCTAGGGTGAGTCTAAAACAGTCTTTATGCTACTAAACTACTGCTGAATGCAGTCTTTCTAGGGTCCCTGCCGAAGGACCCAAGTGATTACTGAGTCACCAGCAATGACTCCGGCTGGCGTCAAATGACTCCCGAGCCTATGTGAGCTCTCAGAATCATTCAGCTCACTGCTCACAGGTCGGTCTCTGCCTGCCTCAAGATCTGTCCTCTAGATGCACGTCTCTTTTCAGCAAAGATTCCAGGGGATAACCGCCACCCCCCGCCCCCCACCCCGCCCCATGCAGATTTCTGGAGCTCTCTCCCTACAAACCCCCCTGGCCTCTTCAGAACTCAGCCCTCAGGTTCTCTGAACTCACAGTTCTGTCTCCTCAACTCAAGTCTTCTGCTTAGGACCCCCGTCTCTCCTCCACAGTCTGCAGTGTGCCTCCAGGCAGAATATCAGGGCAATGACGAGGCTTGCCTTGTTTTCCCCCTTCTCTTAGGGATCGTAGATCTGATCTGTCTGTGGTCCAGTGTCTAAAGACTGTTGTTGTGTCTGTTGTGTCCAATTTTCCATTTATCGATGGCAGGAGGGTAAATCTGGTTCCTGTTTTCCCATTATAACTGGAAGCAGAAGTTCTTTATAGAACACATTTTAAACAGAGTCAAATGTGATTATTTTATCCCCAACTCTGACCCATTAATAATTTATTTGAACTATAATCTGAAGTATAGATTTGGCCAGAATATTATTGCTATTATTGTTGCCATTGCTTTTAAAATCATAAAAGAATAATAGGTATCAGTTATTAAATGTCTATTATTTGTTACTTATGGTGCTAAGCATTTTACAGCTATTCTTTTTATTATTGCTATTTTAATAGGAAAACGCAGGAATCACAAGGAAACTCAGGCTCTGGGACAGTTAAGGGCAGTCAGGATTCAAAGTCAAGTACTGTTCTTGGGGTGCCTGGGTGGCTCAGTCGGTTAAGCGTCCAACTTCAGCTCAGGTCACGATCTCGCAGTCCGTGAGTTTGAGCCCCGCGTCGGGCTCTGTGCTGCCAGCTCAGAGCCCGGAGCCTGTTTCAGATTCTGTGTCTCCCTCTCTCTGACCCTCCCCCGTTCATGCTCTGTCTCTCTCTGTCTCAAAAATAAATAAACGTTAAAAAAAAAAATCAAAAAAAAAAAAAAAAAACAAAGTCAAGTACTGTTCTTTTGAAACCCACCTTTCCATGTCTTACATTTACCACATCTTTGGCGGAGTGAGGAAGAGGGGGAGATTTGTGTGATTACGGTAGACAGAAGCTTTATACCAGTGTTTTCCAAGCTGAGGTGAGGGGAAAGGATAGAGTTTCCTGGATTCTGTCTCGGAATGTCTGAGTCATGATTTCTGAGCAATTATATTCACTTGGGTTCTCAAGAGATTTTTACACACAAACATTTACCCGGGTGTTGCCCAATTCCAGCGTCAAATATTTGAACTCTAAGACCTCCAGCATACTCCATCCCAGTGAATCAAAAACTAAAGAGGAACTTCAACCGTAAAATCAGTTCCATGCTGAAAGACTCAATGTTTCCTGGCAGTTATCTTATATCTGTTCTTTGTCATTTACATTTAAATATAGTGAATTTTTAGTTAGGAAAACCCCAACAATCAGCAGGCTTTCAATTAGCCTCTGATACCACCTGCTTTCAATTACAAAGCTTCAAACTATAAAGTCATGCTTGTATCTGCACACAACTGTTTTAAACTTTGGGTTGAAGGTCTCTACAGACTTGGGTTTCCATGTTTTTCAAGTTAATGGGTTAGATATTTGAAGCCTTGTTCAGCTTTAAAATTTTATTATTTAAAATATTAGTTTTTTAAATTTTTTTTTTTTAACATTTATTTATTTTTGAGACAGAGAGAGACAGAGCATGAATGGGGGAGGGTCAGAGAGAGAGGGAGACACAGAATCTGAAACAGGCTCCAGGCTCTGAGCAGTCAGCACAGAGTCCGACGCGGGGCTCGAACTCACAAACCGCGAGATCGTGACCTGGGCCGAAGTCGGACGCTTAACCGACTGAGCCACCCAGGCGCCCCAAATATTAGTTTTTTAATAGCAGGAAAAAAGTTGTCGGTGGTATTGCTTTGTTTTTAAGTTATTGCAAGGAGATTTTGCTTTTAAAATTGTATTCTCTGGAATTACTAGTGAAAGTCATGAGAACGTACAGTAACACTTCCTGGCCGCATCAGATGGCAAAAATGCACCATGAAGCATCCTATCCACTTCTGAAATGCTCCTTCAGGCTCTTTGAAGTGCACAGCATAGCTTACAGAATTTGGTTTGTCAAGGTGAATAAGATTTATTGATCAAGGGGTAGGCACACAATCAAAGGAAATGCTGAGTGTTTGTCTTTTTAAAAAATCCATCTCAAAGTCAAAACCAGCCAGAATGTTCTGTATTGAGGATGGCCAAACAAAGAAAAAAAAAATCAAGATTTTTATCTGTGCTAAGAAGTGGTTTGGCCCAATCTCCTTTTTATTCAAATTGGAGCTATAAGATACTGTTAATTATTGAGTAGCTCTTACTTCAAGTGTAGCATAGAGGGTATTTAATTACAGAGGGACATACAGAATTTGAAGCCTAAACCTGGATTTTATTACCAAGAATGGAAAAGACAGTAACAGAGCCTAGTGTTTATAATTTTGTCCCTGGCTCGCTCAGGCAGCCCTGGCCAGCTGTGCAGTCAAAGTCATTTGAATTTATTTGATCAGAAAATGATTATTGTGTACTATAAAAGCATCATTCATTTCTTATTACCATTGATCTCCAGAGAGTTTCACTCAGATCTTGCCAGGAATTTCAAATGACAGGTGGTGGGGCTATATTTTTCTATGATTAATCATACAGTCCAAATTCAGTGATTACAACTCATTAAAGAGAGCAGATTTCCTATTAATGAATGCTCGGTGCCAGAATTCAAGACTCAGAAGTTATAGGCCCAGAATAAGGCGGACACTGGATTGCAAAAGAGGAGCTCTTCACTCAAGGGCATCCCTGGAGAGAGTAACTCCCATCGGGCTCCCTCTGGATTGGAACACAACCCATCAAGGACCAGTTCACCTCGACATTATACATTCCACCTCCTATTTGCATTCGATTCAGTATTACACATTCCACATTCGATTCAACTCTACATGTCCGCAGTCTATTCACATTTGGCTTTGTGGCCAAGTATGATCGTGAAGACTCGGGATCTGATTCTTGAAGCTCAAATTATCCGCTGCGTGTTCAGTCCTAACACACTTGTTAGAGGCTCTGTGAAGTATGGATGCTGACATGATATTATCTAACCAGCTGCATCCGAGCCGCAGAAAATGGTCTTGTATCTGAAGCAAACTCCTATTCATGTTTGAAGGCTTAATTAGGTTTCCTCCCCATTCCCATAGCTTCAGCCTCTTTGCCCTTCTTTGCTGCTCAAACAGCCTCCGAATAGCTCCTGGGGTCAGTCCCATCTGCCTCTAATCCACTCTGTACATCGTCTCTTGATTGCAAGCGTTACAGGGAAGGGACATCTGAAATTGGTTGTTACCAATCTTTTATCTAAAGGAGAGGCCTCTGACAACAGAACAGCCTAGTTTAGTTCCCCAGTTTAGTGGCTTCTAACAAAGCCTTATTTCTCGTTCAGACCGTTGGCAGTTCTGAGTCATGGTGGTTGCGGGGCGGGGGGCGGAGGGCGGTTCTAATGCCTTCTCACTCGGGAACCAAGACAAATGGAGTCTTTACCATCTGGAGTGGCACCCCGTCACTGTGGCAGGGGGAGGGAACGTAGCATCACACATTCCCTCTTAAAGACCTTCCCTGAGAAGTCCTTTCAACTGTATTGTGTTGCACATGGCTGAACGAAGCTTCTTGGACACACCTGATGGATGAACGGGGCAGTGTAATCCAACCATCGGCCCAGGAGGAGAGCTGAAAATACCGGCTGGCTAATAACTACACTGATAGCATAGCACTAATAACTACGCAGTCTATTATTCTGGTCACCAAATAGTCCACATTCTTTCTTACATACGATACGCCCTTACCCCTTATGAAAGCTCCATTCAGGTAGGTCATCAAGCTCAGGGTCCAGCGTCTCTGGGTGGTATGAGGGAGTCTCTACATCAGGTCTGGATCCAGAACTAAAAAGATGAGGAATCTGGCCCTCTCACATCCGCTGTATAATGGTTGCACAGGGACAGGGTAAATGATAAATGATCCCACCCAGAGAGGGGAAGGACGTGCTCCTGCCATCCTGCCAGGCAGACGTTGAGATTTCCCATCTCGAAAACGGGGGACATTCCCTGAAGAGGCCGTGGTCCCATTCCCCGGAAGGTTCCTCCCTGTCAGTTGTCCTTTGGGAACCCTGGCTCTGTCCTCTCAAAGATTCTGCCTTTGCAAAAGATTTCCCTTGGCCCCATCTGAGCTGGGGACTGAGTCCTCCCTAGGAGATGAGAACCTTTCTCAGCTCGTACTCTTCACCTACAGAGTCGGGACCCAAAAAGTCATTTGGAGTCTAGAACCACCACATCCTCTTTGAGTGCCAGCGATGTAACCTTTATTATTACAATTTGTCTCCCGAACAGATGGCTTCTTAACTCTCTGGATCCAGCCAACAACGTGTGCCAATAGCCATACCTCCCGTTCATTTCAAAATTCAGTCCTCATGTTTGCTGCATTTCTCTGCTTTCTCACTGCCTCCTGCCTTCCTAAATTTAATCCGCTTTACCTGGAACCTATCAGGTGTGGGTTGAAAGAGCACATCCTTATTTTCTTTCCTTAGAGATATTTGGCCCGCTTGATAGTATTCGATAGATCTTTACTTGAGACACCTTCATCCGTTCAGAGGTTTGAGCCGCAGGTTATGATGGCTGCACCTTTCATCTGACCCTTGCCACAGACTGAATTTTAATTGATCTTTGCTGCTCCAAGACTTGATCACTTTTAACTCAGTATATGTAACTGAGAAGCAGTTGTCCCTTCCAATCACGCAAGTCCTTGAATTTATGGACCGTCCCCCCGCCCCCACCTTTTCCTTTCCTTTCCGCTTTGTAAAATGATCAACTGTTTTCTGAGTTCATCTCATTCTTGGAATACCTTGCCAAATGCAGCCAGTGGCCACCTACGCACCATAATTACATTATCTTTTCCAGCCTGTTTACCTAAACGTGCAGATTCTTTAGGGATGTGATGTACCTCCCGGTGCAACCACAGGTGACAATTTGCCCAACGTTTTTCTACTCAGTGACATAGATCTCTATCTTCCCGACCCCTGACTACATCTTCTTTGCTGCCTACCACTGATTGCTAGACCAATGTCACATATTTTAGGTTTGTCTAATGGCAGCAGCTCATTTCAAGGTACTAATTTCTGTATTAGTGAGGATGGGCTATGCGTGCTGCAGTAACGAGCATCCCTAAATGTCAGCGTCTAAAACAAAAGCAACAACAAAGACTTATTTCCTGTTCACATCACCTGTCCACTTCCAGTTAGTGGAAGTCTCTGCCCCACAGACTTCTCACTAGAGACCCGGGCTCACGAAGATCCCACAATCTGAAACGTCTCCAGTAACCATGGCAGGGAAAAGAGGGTTGCAGATGTTACATTGACTCTTAAAGGCTTCTTCCTAGAAATGGCCAAAGCATCATTCCCACCCACATTTCCTTGCCCACAACAAGACATAGGCCTTATTTGACTTCAAGGGTACATGGGAGTGCTAGCCTACCAAGTTTCTAGAAGGAGGAAGGTACTCACAGTATTGATTTCTACCACACCACTTTTATTCCCTAGCCCACTCCCACAGGCTTCATGTTGCAAAAGATTTTTACCAGTCAAACCACATTAATTATGTAACAGTTTCTCCACTTGAAATCATCTGACACAGCTGCAAATACAGACGTTGCTCTCTGAACACTATCAAGACTATCTCTGTAACCATATTGAAAAGGAATGTACAATGTCTGTAAGGCTGTGTAAAATTATGAAAATATCCCATGAACCCACATGATTACTTTTGTGACCCTAGAAATGCAGGTGCCTTGGGAGGTGACCACGATTACATCTTTATCAAGGAGCTTCCATGCACAGAATTTTCTAGGAAGAAGAAAAAGAATTGAAAGGGGAAGAAAGAGGATGTAGAGACAAAGTCACCTGCTTTATGATTTTGTCTGGGCCCTGTCTACTGGCCC
This sequence comes from Panthera leo, assembly GCF_018350215.1. Lineage (NCBI taxonomy): Eukaryota > Metazoa > Chordata > Mammalia > Carnivora > Felidae > Panthera > Panthera leo. The sequence goes on from NC_056686.1 coordinate 10,193,839, forward strand.
TACTACCCCGAGTAGCTCACACGGACATGTTCCTTTGTATACATTCCTTTCCCCCCGACCCCCGCCTCTCCAATCTCAGGTGGTCTTCCCCCATGCAGATTAAAAACAAAGATGAGGCACCATCTCTCTGAGTATTAAATCCAAACAGACCCTATCCCCCCCCCCGCCGCCCCGAGATGAAGTAGAGTTGCAGTCATCAACAGTATTATGTATTTGTAAAGAAAACCTCTCTTGTCCTGCTATGTGTTTCTCACACCCTATCGCACTTACAACACTTCTGACAATAAGCAATTCTGTATGACACCAGCTTGGTGTCCTACAATTTAATTCGGTTCTGACACTACCTACCTGGAGATCCCTCGGTCCTACAAGACCGCCCCCCTCACTTCAGATAACTGTCGCAAATTCAGGGGGTCACCTGTGCTTCTGAATTTTGGCCATAAATCAGAGGGTCCCATGATCCCCCTCTGCAGGTTTGATTAATTTGCCAGAACAGCTCACAGAATTCGGGAAACCATTTTAGTTACTGCTTACCAGTCCATTATAAAAAGATAGGATAAAGGATACAGAGGAACGCTCAGGGCAAAGTACGTGGGAAGGAGCATGGAGCCTTCATGCCATTCCCAGAGATGCCACCCTCCCAGCACCTCCACGTGTCCACCAGCCCAGAAACTCTACAAACTCCATCCTTTTGGGATTTTTATGGAGGCTTCGTCCATAGGCATGATAGATCATTAATTCTATTTCCAGCCCCTCTCCCGTCTCTGGAGAATGGAGGGTGGGACGGAAAATTTAAGCTTCTTGTCATAGCTTAGTCTTTCCCACCCAGGAGCCCACATATTGTCACCCAATTAGAACAAAGCACACCATTATCACCCAAGAATTTCCAAGGGATTTAGGAGTTCTGTGTCTAGAACCAGGTCAAAGAGCAAATATCAGAACAAAAGGTGCTCCTCATGCTCTTGAAGGGTTTCAGAAGCTCTGTGTGCCAGGAACCAGGACAGAGACCAAAATATACGTATACATATACATATACATATACATATACATATACATAGACATATACATATACATATACACATACACATACATATACACATACGTATACATGTATCACAGTATTCGATGCTAACTTGAAAATGCTGCCATGGGGCGCCTGGGTGGCTCAGTCGGTTGAGCGTCCGACTTCAGCCCAGGTCATGATCTCGCGGTCCGTGGGTTCGAGCCCCGCGTCAGGCTCTGTGCTGACAGCTCAGAGCCCGGAGCCTGTTTCAGATTCTGTGTCTCCCTCTCTCTGACCCTCCCCCATTCATGCTCTGTCTCTCTCTGTCTCAAAAATAAATAAACATTAAAAAATTAAAGAAAAAAAAGAAAATGCTGCCATGTGACCACAGAGTTTCTGCTTCCCTCCATTTCCAAATGAGCTTTATTCCATGATGTTTGGAATATTTCTGACAAAATACCAAAGATCTGTCACCCAAAACCAGCATTCATTGTACATGACCTTTGAGCATCATTAGACACAGTCGATAACTCCCTGCTTCTTGAAACACTCTCATTGTGCAGCCTCGGGGACAAACCTCTCTTGATCCTCCTCTGACCACACAAACCACTTTTCTATCTCCTTTGCTGACTTCTCCATGTCCCCTCACCTCTTCGTGGTAGAGGCCTCCAGGGTTCTAGTCCAGGGAACTCTTGTCAATTTATACCCAGTCCACAGGTGAACTCATCTGGTCTTCTGGCTTTGGAAACCATCTCTGCATTGAGGACTGTCCCTTTCTGTCTCAAGCCCGGACTTGTGCTGAGAACGCCACATTCTAACTGCTGACTTCACATCTTCACTTGGAGGTTTCACGGTCACCTCAAAGCCGGCAAAGCCAATACTCAAGTTTCGTTTTCATGTCTCACATCTGCTCCCTGGAAGGCCCACCATCACCACCCCTTAGCAAAGGAGACCTCCCTCCTTCTTTTTGCTCTGGCTACAAAGCTCAAAGGCATCCTGTGATGTGTGTCTCTTTCTTTTACGTGTCATATATAACCCATCTGGAAATGGGCTGTACCTTCTTCAGAGTATTTATCCGAAGTATACCTTTTGAGGGAATCTGGATATACTCTGCCCTCTATATGCCATTTTCCACCAGAGTGGCCAGAACGACCCTTTTAAAATGAATTCGTATCAAATCATCCCTCTGTTCAAAACCTTCCAGTCATTTTACATCTCACAATAAAATTTATATCCTTACCCACAAGTCCCTTCATGTCCCGGATCCCCTGCTACTTCTCACTTTCCCCCTTTCCACTCTCTGCCTCCTTCACTCTTCTAGAGCCACCCCAACCCCTGAGTGTTCCTTTAGTCATGCTAAGTACTTCTCCACCTCAGGGCTTTGCATCTGTTTCCCATTCAGTCTGCCTGGCTCACTCCTTCATTTCCTTCAGGTCTGTGCTCGCCTGTAAGGCTAACTTCAGGGTGATTTTCTCGGAGTATCCCGCATGTGACTGCAGCCCCCTCACCTCATTATCTATCGCCCTTGGTTTGCTTTATTTTCTCTAGGGCTTTCATGCTCCATATTTAACTGTTGGCTTCTCATGGGTCCCCTCCTATCAGACCGCAGTTCCACAGGGCAGCTCCCTGCTTTTGTGTTCCTGTATCCCCCGTGTCTGGAACAGTTAGTTAGTGCTCAGCAAATACTCACTAGATGGTTGTAGAAATGTGTTAGTATAAGAGGTGTATCCCAAGGAATTGTTTAGCTAAAAAGATAGTGTCCAAGGCACCTGGGCGGCTCAGTTGGTTCAACTTCCTCCCAACTTCATTGGAAGGAATGCAACCAACTTCAACCGCTCAGTTGGTTCAACTTGGTTTCGGGTCAGGTCATGATCTCAGAACGCAGAGTTCAAGTCCTGAGTTTGGGCTCTGTGCTGACAGTGCGGAGCCTGCTTGAGGTTCTCTCTCTCTCTCTCTCTCTCTCTCTCTCTCTGTGCCTCTCCAACTCTTGCTCTTGAGCTCTCTCTCTCAAAAATAAATAAAAAGATAAAGTGTCCATGCTTCCAAATGATCTTGTGTCATAAATTCCAGTGGCTACAAAGTTACCCATAATACAGTGTCTCGGTGACTGACTTGTATTTCAATTTGTTCTCTTAAATCGTGGAGAAAAGGTGGAAACACAGCCAACAGGGCAGGAAGCCCTGACCACACACATCTTGGGATCCAACCACCTCAGACCCTGTTTACTGTTCCCCCAACGTGCCCTGCCCCTTCCCACCCTTTCTGACGCCCCTGCCTGGACTGTCCAACCCGTCTCATTTACCGTGGCTGATTCCATTCTCTGCTCCAATGCCACCTTCTCGAGAAACCTTCTCACTCCTCCAGCTGGCCTCAACCTCTCCCTTCTCTATTTTCCTTTAGAGTTGAACTTCCATCTCTAGTCTGTTTCTATCGTCCAATAATCTATGGGCCTGCCCGGCTCCATTTCTTGGGTAACTGTATCCCATTTTTGCCTGATTCCGCCACAGCACCTGGAACGCAGGTGGCCATCAATAAAGATTTGGTGAATTAAAAACCTAGAAAGTTGCAGTAGACTCCCCACTCACACTATTTAAAACCCTTTCCCGGGACCGCTGATGTGACCCCTCTGTTTGCTCCGAAGACAGTTGGCTCTCATCAGCCCCACAGTGTCGTCTGTGCAAACACTGATCAGACATCCCAAATACTAAATTCACAGGTGGCTGTAAAAAAGGATCTCCTTTCACGGACCGTGGAAAAAACAATTGTGCTCACATAAGATTGCTCAGAAAAGGGGGAAATTAAATAAGACGGTCTGGCTAAGCTATCAGTAAGTGATTCTTTTGGAATAAAATTATGTGAGCATCAGAGATTCTAATATTTTAGCCCTGGGATCCCTTACTTTTTCCTTATGAATATTTTTGTATGTTCAATGAACAGAAATGTCTCTGGCTCATGGAGTGGGAATAACTTTTGATATTTTTCTTCAACTATAGACCAGGCAGACAAAACATTTACCTGTTTCTTCCCCAGGGGAGTAGCAATTGAAGCTTCCAGCAACGTCTATACCACCTCACAGCTTTTCTCTGTCCTTGATCTGTTCCTCCTTCCACGAATCTTAAGTTTCTTTAGTTGTAGTAGATATGCATTTGTGAATTTCAGAGGAGCTATGCTGCTGGTATTTGTTATTCTTATCCATTTTTCTCTGCTCTCAATTTCTCCCTTCCCAAACTTCCATTACTTTGTGAAGTCAGTTGTGTGTGTGTGTATATGTGTGTGTAGACACGTAGAGAAGGCTTTCCTAACCTAAGGAGCTCTAGATTCTTTGTGCATGTGGCGGATCAAAGCATTGTGCCTTTATCAAGATAGCCTTATCAAGCTTAGACATTACATTTTGCGAAATTTGTTGGGAGGGGCTGCCATGTTTAAGAGAAACATTAGCAAAATAGAGGAAGAGATGTGATCACGATGTAGAAGGATATAGAACACATATTCAAGACTCTTGGATGAAAGTAAAGAAATATAACTCAAGGGGACCTGGCTCAGTTGATTGAGCATCTGACTTCAGCTCAGGTCATGATCTCATGGTTCATGGGTTCAAACCCCGTGTTGGGCTACGTGCTGTTGATGGGGAGCCTGCTTGGGATTCTCGCTCTCTCTCTCTATCTCTCTCTCTCTTTCTCTGCCCCTCCCCTGCTTGCTCTTTGTCTCTTTCTAAAATAAATAAATAAACTTAAAAAAAAAAAAAAAGAAATATAACTCAAACTACAGTCACCAAAAGAAGAATCTTGATGACTCATGTGACCAAATGGTCTACGCATGGACCCGTTTCAGGCATAGTTAGATCCAGGTACTGAAACAACATTGTCAGAAGTCTATCTCCTTCTCTTAGTTGTGCTTTCCCTTTCCCTGGGGAATCTGTTTCAGGGATGCTTTTCCCACAGGACAATGAGATGGCCATTAACCATGCTGAGTCTGTAACCTACTAGGTGAGCAGGTCCAACAGAAAGAAGTTGCCCGTTTTCAGTGGTTCCAGAACAAATCCCAGGGAAATCTGGGCTAGCTTGGAAAAAGTTCTCATTCCTGAGTGGATCCCTGTGGTCACAGGAGGCTGAGGTCAGCCCCACCTGAGCCACATAAAATGAGAGTGTGAGCGGGAATGGCCTCCAAAGAAATCCAGAGTGCTGTTCCCAGGAGAGGGAATGGACATCATCAGACCAAGACAGCAGCTGTCCATTATTCTACTTCATATGAAGGAAGATTGAATACATCAGAGGAGGCTTGGTGGGGCATGACCTGCACATCTGGGATGTGGGCGAGTGGTCAGATATAATCTGTCAGAGTTGCCGCGGAACCTGGGTCGGCGGGGTAAGCCGGGCCAGCCCACTCCCAAAGCCTGCGTTGTCTCCTCCGCCTGCTCCCGAGCCATACCCCTGCCCGGCACAAACCAGAAAGGGGGTGCCGAACCTGCGAGACCCGGGGTTGAATCCCTGCCCTGCAGTAACTCAGCCTAGTTATTTGACTTCCTTGGGTGTCAGTTTCCCCAGATTCAAAGGATCGTTTCAGGGACTTAGATGAGCCACGTTTGGGTCCCATCCGGCTTGGTGCTCAGTGCTGGGAGTCCTCGCTCGGTCGGGGCCGGCCTCCCTCCTCACCGCCTCGCCTTCTTTCATTCGGGATTGCCTTCTGGGGTGGAAGAGTCTAATTTCCCAAAACTTGCAATTACAGAATTCCTAACGCTTCCTAAAGCTTGCTAATCACATATGTTAACAAGGGCTCAGTGTTGCCAATTCCGAACACCTGGTAGCTGCTTGGGGCGCCCTTGGCTGTGCCGCTGTGACAGCTGCGTGGCCTCTCTCTGGATTCCCGGCGTTCGCACCTCTGTGGTGTGCAAGCAGAGGACCCCGTGGCGAACAGGACGGTGGGCGCTGGGAGGCAAAGGGAACTCTATTAACCTGGGAAGAGGGAGCGCGTTTTCCTTTCTGTGCCTATTTTTACGCAGCAGGTACAAACTCAAGCTCATCTTACTGGTGGGCAGTGACTTCGCGCCGAGGGGACAGAGGCCACAGCCCCCTGTTCCTCCTGCAGACTTTCCTCATCTCAAAATTCCCAGAGTCGGCGGTGGCGGCTGACTCAGGGCCGCGAGGCTGTCCCCGTCCCTGCGGGCTGCAGCCGAGCCAGTGCCGTGGGGAAAGAGCCGTGTGACTGAGATGCAGCCGGGCTCCTCTGGGCGGGACCCCAGCCGCACCTGCTCATCCCCGGGGAGGCTCATGGCAGCGTCAGACGCAAGCTGAGGGTGGCCCACGTATTCCACTCGATGGCGGGGGGCAGTAAGACCGGTCCAGGACTGTCACTCGCAAAGCCGGACTTCTCTTTGGGAACCGTGTCTCTCTCTGCATTGCCGTGGAGTGTGTATGCCTGTGTGGCCATTGACTCTTTCAGAAGATCCCAGGCCACTGGAAAACAAACAAACAAACAAACAAGCTTCAATGTTGATGAATCGGGGGCTGATTGTACAGATCGTGGCACATACACACGGCGGAAGAGTGTATAACCGTTACAAGAGTGAGCACAACTCCCATGGGCTAATCTGGGAAGACTTCTAGGCTCTGTCACTCTCTGAGCACTTCAACCTGCAGGACCTGGGAAGCAGTAGTACCTTGTAAGGCGTATGCAGGTCATAAATAAAGATGTACGCGCCCACATTCTGTACGTTGATGTCTGTTCCCCGGGCATTATGTGGTCTGTGGCCTCCTAGAATAAAGTCTACACCTCCCAGACTGCCCTGTGGCTACGATCCGCCCAGTGGGGTGAGCATCCGGGACACGTGTGGCTTCTGGTATTGCCTTTAAGTGGAGCGGGAATGTTCCCGGGGCCCTTTTCTCCCCGCCGTGGAAGCGTGGTAGGCTCTCTCCCATCACGCAGACAAGGGAGACTGTGAGACACGGAACCAGAAGGGGCTTGGATCCCCAACCGAGAGGTAGTTACTACAGCCAGGATGGCCTGCTATGATGAGGGGGAGACATCAGCTCACGTCTTACCGATGTTCCTGTGTGTGCAGGGTCTCTTTGTTTTAGGGGTGATTTCTACCCACGTATGAGCGGAACGCCCCCCGCCCCCCACAGTTGACAGTGGTCGCCTCTGAGACATTGCAAGTGGACAAGTGAGGGGAGAGGGATTCTTACTATCTCACTGTTTTACCTTACGTGATATTTTTTAAATGTTGCGGCCAATATGCTTTGCTTGTTAATTTTATTGAAACTCGGTGCCAGAACTGAGTGACTTACCAGCCGTGGCTCACGATGCAGTCTCATCATTGGTCCACGCAGGGCCTGCTTTTATTCAGTTCATTAGTTACTTCTTTAAAAAAGCAACAAGCACCACCTGGTCACCCCACCCCCACCCCCAGCCAAGGGAGGACCTTAACCATCATCTTCACCTCACATATGCAACCCCCAGGGGTACCTGATCATTCTCCTGAATTCCTTCGGCCCTTTGCTTTTCTTCAGATATGTCTCCATTGCATCTATATGAACGCCTTAAAAGCCCACTTTCATTTTAGTTGGCTTGATCTTTGTAAAAAGGATGTCATGCCACATATAAAACTTTGAGACTATTTTCACTTAATATCGTCCACATCCACATTTTTGCAAGTTGCTGCTCTAGGTCAGAAGTCTGCAAATGTTTTCTGTAAAGGGCCACGTATGAAACATTTAGGCTCTTCAGGCCACATACATCCTATCGTATGTTCTTCTTTGTTTATTTTATAACCCTTAAAAAAATGCAAAAGCCAGGGCGCCTGGGTGGCTCAGTCGGTTGAGCGTCCAACTTCGGCTCAGGTCATGATCTCGCGGTTCGTGGGTTCAAGCTCCGTGCCGGGCTTTGCGCTGACAGCTCGGAGCCTGGAGCCTGTTTCAGATTCTATGTCTCCCTCTCTCTGCCCCTCCCCTGTTCATGCTCTGTCTCTCTCACTCTCAAAAAGGAATAAATTTAAAAAAAAAATTTTTTTTTTAAAGAAATTTGCTGCCTGGGAGACAATCTCCCCCCGCCGTCTGGCCTTATCCGTTACTCTCTGTGGTCTCCTAGCTGTTTGGTGTGGTGCTTTTCTTTTCTGTGCCTTCACAATCCCGCTCGGATGTAATTCCTTCCCAGGCATGTCCTGCCTCGACCCGCCCTGCCCGTGGAGCAGTCAGTATGAATGTGGGCTTTGGCCATAGACTTGGCCTGAGTCCAGGCTGTGCTGCTCGACCAGGTCAAGTCACCTAACAGCTTCGAACCGCAGTGTCACCTCCGTAAAGCAGTGGAGAATTACCAGGTCCTCAGCTCACTGTGCGGTGGCAAAGAGCAGGAAATCACTCCAAGCACCGAAAACGTGGAAGCGGCCGTCAGAGCTGGGGAAACGACGGCCTCTCTGGGCCTCGGTGCAAGGATCTCGTGGACACCTTTTGGGCCCTGCTGTCAGGAGGAACGGTGTCTACCTGGGCCACTCCACTCTTCATGGACTCATCAAACATCCCTTGAGCACCTGCTATCTGCCAGCTGGTCTGGGTGCTTGGAGAACAGCAGGGCGAGGGGGTGGCTAATCGTGTTATATAAGGTGGATGGGGTGGACCTCATCCTGGGGGGTGACCTGTAAGCCAAGACTTGAAACAGGTGCGAGAGGGAGAGTGTGGCTACCTGGGCGAGTGCTCCAGGCAAAGGAGAATGAATGGGAGGAGGGCCCTGAGCTGAGACTGTGAGACTGCGTCTGCCCCTGGAGGACAGCTAGCACAGAGCACCACAAACTGCTGAGGTTGGAAAAGCCAGATCCCACGGGGTGCTGCGGGCCATCGCGAGGACTTTGGCCATCACCCTGCAGGCAGTGGGGAGCCACCGCGGGGTCCTGAGCAGAGGAGTCATGCGAGGAGGCGGCCATCGGTTGAAGGTGGGGTTGGGGCGGGAGGATCTGTTCCCAAGTTCAGCCACACGACTGTCGGCGGGAGGCTTCGGTTCCTCATCACGTGGGCTTCTCGGGGGTTTACTCGTGACCTGGCAGCTGGCTTCCCCCAGAGCAAGTGATCCAAGAGAGGCAGGTAGACAGAGACAGACAAACAGAGAGACTGTCACCTTTTCCTTACTCTGTTCCTTGAGAGCAAGTCACTGAGTCCAGCCCACACTCGATAGGAGGGGATTGATTACACAAGGGAACAAATACCAGGAGGCAGGGGCCATCGGGGACAACCGAGGACACAGAGAACAAGGGTAGGGACAGAGAGATTGGTTAGAAGGTCCCTGCAGTGATTCATGGGAGGGCTGCCGGGGCATCCCTTACTAGGAAGGTCGCGGCAGAGAAGGGGGGGGCATCGCTGGGCTCTGGGTATATTTTGGTTACGGCGTCAGCAAGATTCCCTGACTGATGAGACGTGAAGCGTGAGGCGGGAAATGAGGGAAGGGGTGGCTCCAAGGGTTCTGGCCTGAGCAGCTCATAGGATGCGGTTGCCATTAACTGAGATGCTGTCATGTAGGTAGAACAGCCTGATACAGGAGGAGATATTAGAAACACAGTTTGACACAGGGAGGCCATTTGGGAGGGAAGACTGGAACGCCAGGGGGAGCAGACTGGGGTGGCTTAGCTTGGATGCATGGATTTACTGTGGTCCGGGGAGGGTGGCTTTTGGTTTTTTTAATAAGATGATACCCACAGAACATTGAATTAACATTTTAAAGTATACAACTCAGTGGTATTTAGTAATTCTCTTTTTTTTTTTTAAAGTTTATTTTGGGAGAGAGAGAGAGAGAGAGAGAGAGCTGGTCAGGGGAGGGGCACAGAGAGAGAGAATCCCAAGCAGGCTCTGCACTGTCAGCGGAGAGCCCGACGCGGGGCTCAAGCTCATGACCTGAGCTGAAACCAAGAGTAGGACGCTTACCCAACCAAGCCACCCACGCGCCCCAGTGCATTTTCGGTGTTGACAACCGTAACCTGTATCCAGTTCCAAAACATTTTTATCACCCCGGGGGGGAACCCTGGACACACTGAACAATTACTTCAGTTCCCCCCGCACCCCCTGGGAACCACTAAACTACATTCTATCTTTATGGATTTACATATTCTGGATATTCCATATAAATGGAATCCTAGGATACGTGTCAGGTGTCTCTCATTTGGCAGGGTGTTTTCACTGTTCATGCACGTGGTAGGACACATCCGTACTTCCTTCCATGGCTGGGCAATATCCTATCCCGTGGATGTGTCACGTATCGTTTCTCCAATCTTCGGTTCCTAGACGTTTGGGTTATTTCCACTCTGGGGCGATAGCGAATAATGGCCGCTGTGAACATTGGTGTACAAACGTTGGACTGCTTTCGCTTCTTTTGAGTATGCACACGGGCGTCGAATTGCTGTGTCACGTGGTATTTCTAGGGCTCACTTTTTGAAGGCTCCCCAAACTCCCAAATCACTGCCACTGCACCATTTTACATTCCCACCAACAGCGTATGAGGTTCCCCTTTCTCTGCATCCGTGTCAACACGCTTTATGTCTTTTTCATTTTAGCCCTTCTGGTGAATGAAAGTCGTACCTCGCTGTGGTTTTGATCTGCATTTCCCTAATGACTAATGATGTTGAACATCTTCTGTATTTCCTGGCCGTGTGTAGATCTTTGGAGAAGATGTCTCCTCGACATCTCTTTCGAGGGGAAGGAGAAATGTCTTTGGAGACATGTCTCCTCGAATCCTCACCCATTTCTTAATGTGCCCATTCGTCTTTTTGCTGAAAGTGTTTTTATGCCATCTGGGTACTCCTTATCAGATACGTGATTTGCACATATTGTCTCTCACGCCACAGGTTCCCTTTTCACTCTCTTGATGCTGTCCTTGGATGCACAAAAGTGTCTTATTGCAATGAGGTCCGGTTTTCCTAGTTTTTCTTTTGTGGCTTGTCTGGACAGGGTGTGTATACTTACCCAAGTTAAAAATGAGATGGCATTTTCAGAAGTAGGTACACAGAGATGCCAAGGGGGCACAAAACAAACCTTCGCTATGATTAGCAACGTCACAGGATGTTAGACAACTAGATGAGATGACTTAGGACAGAATGAGTACCTAATAAATGTTCACTTTTATGGAGTCTAGCACATGTTCGATATGTAATTTGGGGAAGAATAGGTATGGTGGAGGCAGATGCCACAATTCTTCCTCTTCGTCTCTGTCCAGAGTAACTCCACATTGTCTCGGGGGGATGGGAAAGAGAAAGTGGTTTTGGAAGCATCCATAATGAAAAGAAATTTTTAAATGGGCCTCCTTTCTGTGACATGGCAATAGTTTAAAAGTTCAGTCTTTAGGGAGGAAAATATTTTTAGGATCCTGTTTTAAAAATACCGTCAGCCCTTGATAAGATTTACACATCGTAAAGACTTAAAGCGGAGTTTATTTTAACGTTTATCTATTTTTGAGAGGGGAGAGGAGAGGGGCAGAGAGAGAGGGAGCCACAGAATCTGAAGCAGGCTCCAGGCTCTGAGCTGTCAGCACAAAGCCTGATGCGGGGCTCAAATGCACGAACTGTGAGATCACGACCCGAGCCGAAGTCGGACGTGCAAACGACTGAGCCACCCAGGCGCCCCCTTAAAGTGGAGTTTAGACACAGGCACATAGAATTCGAAATTCCTAAAATTCTCCTCCCTTATTCCTATTCTACCTCTCTGGTGAGTAGCTGTTCATTTGTAAGAGAAGAATGGCCCCTTATCTCTGAGAAGTTTGTTCTAAGGCTACTTGTGGATGTCACTCTTGGTTGTGTACCCAATGCTCATCTCCCTCTCTTCTTTGTCCATAGCAGGTAATTTGTCCCACATTTCCTAGAGGAATTCTATCACTCTGATGAGTTTAGACATTTTCCCACCCTTAGAGAGAGGATCTCAATCTTCCTAAGCCCATCAAGGAGGTTTCTCTCTCCTCCAGCCCAGTGATTATTTTAGGAATGACATTGACCCTGTTCCAGCTAATAACATAGAAAGACTGCTTCATGGCTTCTGGGGGACCTGTCCTCAGAAATAAAAAAAAAAAAAACAAATGGGAGAAAATGTTCCTCTTCTTCACTGTATGTCATTGTGTGTATAGTCAAGGCCTGGAACCGTGTTAGGCGATGTGTGACCACAATAGGAATCTATCGTGTCCAATATGGTGGCATAGAGAATACCTGGGTCTTCGGCTGGTGTTAGTGAGCAGACTAGCCAACTTGGATTTGTCCCATCTTCAGACTTCTTCATAGATCGGTGATAGCAAGTGTCCTTTCTGTTTAGTATACTTTCAGTTAAGTGTTCTGTTGCTTATGGCTAAAAAGCGTCCTAAACGATGCATTGTTTTGGGAGAAAACCCACACAGGAGATCCATGGTGGAAGGGGCACCCACATCATTGGGCCGGTGACTGAATCAGTCTGTAGGACCAATGTGGTGAAGAGGTCACCCTTCAACTGCCCAAAGACTGATGAAGAAGAAAGTCAGCAAAACTCTCATCTTTCTCTGGTAGGAGTTTGTAGATGGGCAAGATCGGGAGTAAAAAGGGGGAGATTCGATCCTTTCTGAAATAAGAAAGCGTGTGGAAAGGGTGAATAAAATACATAAAAGCAGACATTCAGAGCTCCCAGATGCTATGATGCGTCTGGACATGTTCCTCTTCTCATTCTGTGAATGAGGAGGGAGGAAGAAAAAGCAGTCAAACAAGAAGTGCTTGAACCACTTTAGATCCTGAGCAAATTAAGTGTTTATATGGCACAGTGGGGGGTTGGGGGGGCGGGGAAGAAGAAGATTAGAGCCTGCGCAGAGCTCTGTACTAATCAGGGTTCTCCGGAGAAACAGAGCCAACGGGGTACAGATATGTGTAGAAAGCTGTTTGTTATAAAGAATTAGCTCACGTGATTATGGAGGCTGACAAGTCCCAAGATCTTCTGGGCCAGTCAACTAGCTGCAGACCCAGGAAAGCTGACGTTTTGGTTCATGTCTGAAGGCGGGAAAAAACAGGGCCACCCGGCTCCAAGGCAGTCCGGCAGAAGGAATTCACTCTTATTCAGGGAGAGTCTATGTTTTGTTCTATTCAGGCTTTCAACTGATTGGATGAGGCCCCCCTGCATTCGGGAAGGCCGTCTGCTTTACTCACAGTCTATTAGTTTAAATGTTGAACTTACCCAGGGGCATCGGGTTGGCTTAGTCGCTAGGTAGAGCACACGACTCCTAATCACGAAGGTCGGGAGCTGGAGCCCACGTTGGACATGGAGCCTACTCTGAAAAATTAAAAATAAGGGGCACCTGGGTGGCTCAGTTGGCCGAGCGTCCATCCAGCTTTTCCTTCGGCTCAGGCCATGATCTCACGGTTTGTGAGTTCGAGCCCCACATCGGGCTCACTGCCGTCAGCCTGTCAGCGTAGAGCCCGCTTCAGATCCTCTGTCCCCATCTCTCTGCCCCTCCCCCACTCACGCCCTCCCCCAAAGAAATAAATATTCAAAAAAAGAAAAAATAAATAAATGTTAAACTTATCCGGGGGCGGGGGGGGGGGGGACCCTCATAGAAATATCCAGAATAATGATTGACCAGATATCTAGGCCATTTGTGGCCTAGTCAGGTTGACACATAAAATTAACCATAATACAGCAGCAACAGCTATTCTCTAAAAATGCAGTCCCTGCTCCTTCCCATAAGCTATCCTTAGACCCCTCACTTTTTATGGTGGTCAACAAAGCACCTCTCGGTTTGGAACATTGATGCGAACATTAAGGGTGTCTACCTTCCTCATCCGGCCACTTGGAGCAGCCCTTTGACCACGCTTCGCTGTGAATTTCCCTAGTTTTCTGCGGAAGTTTTCTGCGGACGTTTGTGTGACACTGGACAGATTTCCATGGCCAGATGTTTCCCACCGCTTGTTACTGAATCTGTAGTCAGGAAAACACGGGCCAGGGGAGCGGGGCGACAGGTCTTCCTTCAGTGTGCTAGATTAATGCTCTCCCTGCACTCTGAGCGCCCCCACTGTGCGGGGGTCACTTTCCGCATCATTAAATTACTGGCTCATTAGAAGCTATTTCTTATTTATCTTTGGGTCCCTCCTGGGTCCCCCAGAGATGCACTGCACAGGACGGACATTTGGGAGATATTTGTTGACCTGGATATTAAAGTCTGCAGCTCTTTGCAGCTGAGCTCTGCATGACCAAGTTTCACCGCTCTCCAAATCTCTGAAAACATTTTCGCCGGCCCCTGCTTTTCCTAAATCACTGGCAAATGCGAGGGGTTGAGGGGGGGCGCCGACTGTGGAATCAGAAAAACCTGGGTTCAGACTCCAGCTTTAGCAGTTACTGAGTGACCTCAAGCAGGTTTCTTAAGCCTCAGACTGTTTTTCTTCTGTTAAAAAAAAAGGGGGGGGGGTGCATTTCAGTCCCAAGTGATGCCTGGTCCAAGTCATCTGATTCCGATTTCTTTCGTGTAAGTTGTGGACAACGGAGAGCATTGCAAATCACTTCTGTCTATAGACATGCAAATCACGTTCTGTCCTGTTGAGATCCCACCCACGCCTCTGGCCCCGTGGAAGAGTGAGTTAGCCCCCCGTTTGTCATTCATTCCGTAGTCGTTCTGGAGCTACAACAGTGTCTTCCTTTGAATGAATTGTAACATTTGCTTGGTTCCCTCGTGAAGAGTAAAATTAGCATTTTTATCATATGCGCATTTTATATCTGCATGCCAGTCCTGGCTCTCCTTAAAGAAAAAGTCGCCTTGGGGCGCCTGGGTGGCGCAGTCGGTTAAGGGTCCGACTTCAGCCAGGTCACGATCTCGCGGTCCGTGAGTTCGAGCCCTGCGTCAGGCTCTGGGCTGATGGCTCGGAGCCTGGAGCCTGTTTCTGATTCTGTGTCTCCCTCTCTCTCTGCCCCTCCCCCGTTCATGCTCTGTCTCTCTCTGTCCCAAAAATAAATAAAAAACGTTGAAAAAAAAAAAATTAAAAAAAAAAAAAGAAAAAGAAAAAGTCGCCTTTATGATACTCATCTATAAAATTGGGGGGCGGGGGTGGTGATGACAGTGATCTCACAGGGTCGTTTTAATGATCAAATTCAGTATCCCCCTGCACTCGACCCTCCTGGCTGTGTTCTTCAGGACGCGGTCCTTGGCTCTGTGGAATCGGAAGTCAGGTTGTGCTGCTTCCTGGCTCAGAGTACTGCTGTGGCTCTCGGTTCACAAGTCCGCGTCCCCGCGACCTCCCTATGTCCTCAGGTCCCCCGCACACTCCGTTCACGCCTTTCCAGCAGCATAGGCCTCTTCGCTGTTCTGCAAACACACGCGGGTGCTCCTGTCTCAGGACCTTGGTAAAGGCGGTTCCCTTTACCTGGATTACTTTGCCCTCAGTCATTGACATGGCTAATTGCTCACTTCAGGTCTTGACCCATCAGTCGCCTCCCCAGGAGGCCTCTCCTAGCTGCTGTCTAGACTTTCAACCGAGCCACCTCCCCCAGCTGACACTCTCTGTGCCTTCGTCCTGCCTTGTTCTCCTGGCACTGACCACTTCCCCCAACAGCCTGCGTGTTATACTCATTTACTCCGTGCGTTTACTGCCTTCCTCTCTAGCGTGTAAGCTCCATGAAGGCAGGGATTTTTGTCTGTTCCGCTCACTGCTGCGTCCTCGGTGCCTAGAGCAATACCTTGCACATGGTAGGCCCTCGATAAATGAATGCTGTAGGGTAATTCACATAAAGCCCTTCTCCCCATAGCACACAGGAAGGGCCCCCCCCACCCTCCCCTCCCCCCCAGCACCTGCCGCAGGAACAATATAAAAGATGGTGAGGAGCACCAGGGTGGAGGGAGGTTGGCAGAGGAAGCGGATTCCTGAAGACATGAGAAAGGAGAAGGCACTTTCAGGAAACCTGAGGGAGGGGGGCAGACCGGGGAGAAATCTGGATTGCTGCAGTGGCCCTTGTCAGAGCGGTTTTTGATGAACTCGTGTCCGTTAGCCACCCTAGTCCCCGGCTGGCACCTGGCGTGTTCCCCCCAGTGGAAGTCAAACCCAGAAATTTGCAACAGCCTCGGTGGCGGGGGCTTGGGGGAGGAGAGAATGTCGAGGAAAAAGATCAGAAAGACTATTTGAGTCCACTCCATACATTTCTCTGCCACACTCGAGCAATTTAGGAAAATTGGCACAAATAAATGGAAATTGCTTTGCACTGAAGTGCTTGATTGCAGGAATGAAAGATAATTTTTCCTTGGTTAAGAGCTATTGATATGAAGGTCAGCCAATGCAGATGTGGGTGATGGATCTCTGTGACAATCCTCTGAGTCTCGCTGACTCCAGGGTTTCCTGGCTCTGTGTGGCACCATGCTGTTTGTGTAGATGCCATGCTTTTAAAACCTCGGAACCATTAACGAGCTGCCCTCAAAAAGGATCATCATTTCAATCCTAGCAACCCTACTTTTGAGAACCATGTTTGACTTTTATTGATTCACCTTGGAACCACAAACTAGATGTTGTTCATAAAATAGTTGGGAAACCAATGGAAATTTTTTTTTTTTTTAATCTCCCTTTCAATTAATTCCTCTGCTAATTAGTTTTAACTTTAATTGATTTTGAGACCCATTTTGAGACACTTAACACTGGCAGGCAGCCACTTCCGTCTCATCTCCTTCAGAGAACTCATCCAATTAAAAATACATTACAACATTTTCATGCAAAGGAATTGGGGCGCCATTTTGTTTTTTAAAAGCTCCGTACCTTAACCACTATGGCTGTGTTACATCAGAACCAGTGTGTGAGTTTGCTCCAACTCAGAGATTCTCTCCCTTGCTAAATGATAGATCTACAACCAGAACCCGTCCTTCTGGGCCTGTCAGCCAGAACATTTGTCCTTCAACTGAAGCCAGTGGGGTCACATTCCTGATGGCACCCTGCATATTATGGGCATTCTAACCTCCAGAGAGGCAGTGTCCGTTCATTTCTTCACTCGTTACTTCCATCTTTCATCACTATTTACTGAAAGACACTATGACCTAGGTCCTACCCAGGTCTGTGCTAAGATAGCAGCCCTCAGCTACACATGGCTACCGAATACTTGCAACGTGACTAGTCCTCACTGAGTTGTGCTAGCATTAGAAAAAAACCATCAGACTCTGAAGTCACAGCATGGGGGAAAATATGTAAAAATATCTCAGCGATGTTGCATGTCGGTTACAAGTTGAGATCATATTTTGAGTACGTTCTTACAAATTAAAAATGCTATTACAATTAACCCCACCTGTTTCTTTTTAGATTTCTCATGTGGCTACTAGAAAGTTTTAAATTGTGTATGTGGTTCACGTTACATTTCCAGGGAGTGGTGCTGGTAGGTATTGGGGATCCAGCAGAAAACAACACAAAAGAAAAATCCATACCTTCGAGCAACTTCCAATCCAATGGAGACAGTATAGAACTCAAAAAGAGGAAGAGAGAGAGAGAGAGAGAGGAAGGAAGAAGGAAGGAAGGAAGGAAGGAGAGAAGGAAGGAAGGAAGGAAGGAAGGAAGGAAGGAAGGAAGGAAGGAAGGATTAAAATGTATAGTATGTCAGATTGTGATGAGTGCTATGGGGGGGAAAATAAAACAGGAAAGGTGGCTGGAGAGTGGGAGGAGAAAGGCATGTTATTTAACTAGGGAGGTCATCTTACCAAAGATGAGACCCTTCTGGAAGGGAACAGCCAGTGAGTGCTAAGTGAGTCTACTTTGCAAGAGGCCAATGCAGGGAAGAAAAAGTTAATTAATAGCATCCCTGTTGGTCAGGACTCTTAAGCTGGCAAAAACTTGTACCAGGTTAAGGAAAAAAGGGACAGTTTGGCTTCTATCTGTAGCACGCAGACATAGACCAGGGGTGATCAAACTCTAGCTGCATGAGCATTACCTGGTGGGCTTCTTGGAACCCAGATGGATGGCCCCTGTCCCCCAAAGGTTCTGATTCAGCAGGTCTGGGCGGGACCCACGAATCTGCATTTCGGGGAAGTTCCCAGGTGCTGCCGCCTCTGCTGGTGGCCCAGGACCACCTTTTGAGCATCACTGTGTTAGGTAACACCTAACACCTTTGCCAAACCAACAACTGGAAGAATAAACATGCCATTCGTAACGTGGCGATGGCAGCAGTGAACAGTGGTGCGGAGAGCAAGCAGGGGTCGTCTCAGGCAAAGAGGAATCGGGAATGAGGAATCTGTGGCAAGGTTATTCTCCTTGAGGGGAAGGCGGGATCTATCAGGCAGATACTTAAGCAGTGCTGTTTAGACCATTGCTGATGGATTGGTTTAAGATTCCATTTCTGGGAGAGCAGAAACTGTAATGAAGTTTAAGTCTCAGTTTGGTGATGAGGGGCTTAGCATAAGTGGCTCCATTTGGGACCTGCTGTCTGGTTTTCAACAGGGGAGAGGGGCGGGAGGCTGGGAGGCTGCTAATGTCCGTTATAAGCCTTGTGGCACCGTTTGGCCCTTAAAAACTCCATGCAGGTGTTATTTTGATAAATAGAGAAGGTGGATTTTCAGAAGGAGCATGCATGAGCAAAGTGGTACTTGTCATTGGGCACTAGAAGGTTGCTACTGTGCATTCCTGAGAAGTGGCAATGCATCACAGGGCTATCCTCCACGTGGAGCCTGGCCCCAAGGTGAGCCTCCCCAGGGTGACTTCCTGGGCGCTTCCTGCCACGCGTGGCTTATCGCTGTCCGCAGAGGGGCACCGGGGGCATGCTGACCTTGGTCTATGCCCAAGGAGGAGGAAGAAATGCTTTGGCTCTAAAATGTTCTCCAGTGACACGTTGGGTCATTCAATTACAGAGGGGAACTTCCGGGGGGATCCACTAAAGGGTGACTCATAACCTCAGTCTGGAGCCAATACCTCCCCCCCGCCCCCCCGCTGCCCCTGTCCTGCCTTTGCCTTGAGGTTCTTTCTCATCACTCCCGTGCAACTGCCCCCCTGGGAAGGCATGACAGAAGAAGAGTGGGGGGCACAGGGAAGGAGGCATGGAGGGGACGGTTTGGAGTAGATGCTCAGAGCTTCGGGCAGGCTGCTCTTCTCCCCGCGGGTGAATTTTCTGTACCTCCCCCAGCACCATCAGCCAGATGCTCTAGGGCTCAGATCAGAGAAGACTTACTTAGATTATAGGGTATGATATTGTGATTTATAAATAAGAAATATACATTTGATCTTCCTCCCAGTTTCTGGTACTGAGCTCCTAAAACCCGTGGAATTTCCTGGAATGAAAGCAACAAGGATGTGTCTTATTATGTTAATGAGGTGACTTTTGGAATGCACCTTTTGGGGGGGGACTGGTTGCCAGGGAAACCACTCCCAGGATTGGAGGGTTAGGACTTCCAGTCCCATCCCCCCCATCCCCCTGGAGGGAGAGGGTCTGGAGGTCAACTCAATAGTCACTGAGCGATGATTGAATCAATCCTGCCTGTGTAACGAAACCTCCATAAAAAACCCAAAAGGACAAGATTTGGAGAGCTTCGGGGTGAGTGAACATGGGGTTCCTAGGGAGTGACACACACCTGCACAGGGCGTGGAGGCCTCGTGGCCCAGGCCTCTCTTCCATCTGTTCCTGAGCTAGAACCTCTCCTAATAAACCGGCGATGTAGCAATTGAAGTGTTTCTCTGAGTTCTGTGAGCCGCTCTAGCAGATTCATCAAACCCAGGGAGGAGGTGGTTAGAGCCTACAATCTATGGCCAGTCTGGTCAGAAGCACGGGGGACAGCCTGGACTCGTACCTGGCATCTGAAGGGTGGTGACAGACTGTCTTGTGGGACTGAGGCCTTCACCTGTGGGATCTGCTATCTCCAGGTAGATAACGTCAGAATAGAGTTGAATTCGAAGACACCCAGCTGGAGTTACAGAGTTGCTTAAGGGCGTGGGGGAAGGAACCCCACATGGGGACTGAGCGGCAGAATCCTTTATGGGATGACTCCCTTTGCCCGGGACTGAGGTGGTGCCGGGACACGGGATCTCCCAAAAGCAGGAGGCGAACCAAGGCAAGGTGGTCACCCCGTGAGACATCATTGTGGGTGTGTACTAAGATTTACCTGCGGGCTGTCCATTGTAGCACTGTATAATGGCGAACAATTTGAGCGCACAGTAATTCAACAAATATTTACTAGGCATCTAGTCTGTGCTAGGGACTATCCTAGGTGGTGGGAGTAAGCCATGATCAAAAGAGACACAAATGTCTAATCATACTAAATAAAGTATGGTATAGCCATATCATAGACCATTAAACGCCCCCCCCCCCAAAAAAAAAACTGCTAAGGGAGAATGTTAAATTACATCCAAGGTGCTTTTGATATAAGTTCAGGAAAACAGATGTAGTGGACCTCATTTGTTTTTGTCTGCCTTGCATTTCTTCTCCCTTTTATCGGTGACACCTTTGCTTTGGAGAACTTCCCTGCTCTCATCCCGGGGACTTGGGAAAGGAGCGGTCATTCAGGATGGGCATCTATGTGTAAAGCCATCCTGTAGGTTGTTGTGACTGGACGTTGCACAACCCTAGGCTACAATGTAAACACGCTCCCACAGGTTATGCAGTGTACAACCTGAACAGCTATAGCAGCGGTCCAAACATGTGCTCCAGTTAGACCAGTTGGACTCCTCTCCCCAAAATTCAGATCTGGGGTGGAATGCTGTAATGCCAGGAAATGGTTACAACTGGGTCTTCCCAATGGAAACACTCTGAACCTAGGTTTCAAGATTCACCTGACTCCAGCCTCTCAAGGCCTGATGGTTCAAATCAGTATTTGAATCGTTGAGCCTTCTCGGTGTCTTTCCAATACGTTCCTTTTTGTTATATTAGCCAGAGTTGGTTTCTGTTACTTACAGCCACACAGTTCTGACTGTTCAGCAGTTGTTGAAAGCGTATGTATAAGATTATGCCATTTGTATAAAAAATTATGTATCTGAATATATACCATGTATTATATAGAATACATTATGCCTATAGTACATATGTGTATACATGTGTGTGTGTCTAAAAAACCAGTTCTCCAGTAGTCAGATTATACATGATTTTTATTTTCCCTTTGAATATCTGTATCTTCTAAAGCTTCTACCGTGAGCACATACTACCTTTTTTTTTTTAAAGTTTAAGAGAGAGAGAGAGAGAGAGAGATAGCAGGGAGGGGCAGAGAGAGAGAGAGGGAGAGAGAGAGAGAGTCCCGTGCAGGCTCCATGCTGTCAACCCAGAGCCCAACGCAAGGCTCTATCCCGCCAATTGTGAGATTATGACCAGAGGGGAAATCAAGAGCCGGAGGCTCACCCGACTGAGCACCCCAGCACATATGACTTTTTAACAAGAAAAGTTAAAAATTAAACTGCTTGTAGCTCACACCTAGCAGAGACCATAGGGATTTTAAGCCAAAGCCCTATTTATAAGTAAATTTGCATTTGCCTGGAATGTTCCCCAGTGACGATAATCTAAGTGGCTGTTGACAGTTGGTTGAAGATTTGGGTATTCGAATGTTGGCCATCTCTCTGCATCCAAGGATCTTAGTTTTATGCATCTCTGAAATCCATCGCTTTCGTTTGAAAAGGAGAAAAGTGGAACAATATGTATTTTCCCCTTTTCTAAGTCGGGGAATGCACAGGAAGCAATGAAATGACATGTGTGTGTAGGGATCCAGTTTTTGAACGACGAAAGCTGAGAAAATCAGGGTGCAGGGTCTCATACAATTTCCTCGCATATCTGGAGCTTTTGGGTGAGAGATAAGGAAAGCTAAGGAATGACTAGATTATGGATTTTTGGCTGAGAGATAAAGAAAGCTAAGGAACGACTGGATTATGGATTTTAAGTGCATCAAAAGTTCTGTATGCACATCTACTGTGTAGCCCGTGGAGGACTAAGGAGAGGAAACAGGCTTATGTCCCAACACAACAGGGTTGACTCCGAGGAAGGATTTGGATTCCATTGGACATATATTTACCGATGCATTTTATGCAGTGAGCCTCACGCTGTCCTGCGAGGGATTCAAAAGAAAACGTAAGGCTCAGCCGTATCCCCCTGGCAACTTGCATTAGTCTGAGGGAGATGAGAGGAGGACAAATCCAACCACATAACAGGGCCAGGGGTCGGGGCGCGGGGTACCAGGGATGCTGGATGCCGGAGAGGGGTCCGGAGTGACCCAGGAGGGATGCATGCTTGTGAGCGCTGGGCTCAGCCTGGGAGGCTGGGAAGGACTCCGGTAAATGCAGAAAAGTCTCAGAAAAGAGATTAGGGCGGGAGTCTCAAAGTAGAAGCAGGGATTCAACCCACAAGTAGGCCACAGGTGTGTGTGTGTGTGTGTGTGTGTGTGTGTGTGTGTGTGTGTTAACTTGAATGACCTACCAAAAAAATTTTTTTTTAGTTGATTTATTTATTTTGAGAGAGACAGAGGCAGCATGAGTGGGGGAGGAACACGGAGAAGGAGAGAGAATCCCAAGCAGGCTTCTCACTGACAGCACAGAGCCCGATGTGGGGCCCGCGCCCACAAACCGTGAGATCATGACCTGAGCAGAAATCAAGAGTTGGATGCTTAACCGGGTGCCCCCACCTACCAAAATTTAAAAATTGATGTTGTGCGTATTATTACAGTGTCCGATTTTCTTGACAACTGCAGAACTCCAGAGAATCTCAGCTCACGAACATTCCTGCGGGGCGAGGTGGAGAGGCAGGGACCCTCTAAGTTGCCACGGTCCCCGCCCTTCTCCCCAGATGAGGCTGCGAGGTTGGTTGCCCTTTACCATCTTGCACGAAGCCCACTTGGTTTTTTTGATTTTTGCCTTCGAGACCCCTGCAGACATTTGAGTTTGAGAAGGAAGCAGCCCCAGAGTGGGAGTGAGCGGGGCGCACTTAGGGTCGGAGAGGAGACTCGTCTAAGGTCAGAACATAACAGGAGATCAGGAGGAAGGCCAGCCTGCCAGCCTAAAGCATATAGACCTGGTGGAGGAGACACGTAAGAGCCGTTAGGAGTTGTCAAATCGTGAACACGCACGGGCGCTGGCAGAACCTGCAGTCAAGGATAAGGCACGTTGCACCTCTGGGTCAAGGTGACCCCAGTATTCACTTTGGAGCCCAACAGCTGTGGATTCATGCTGTGGCCACAGATTGCCCGTGACCCTGAGAAAAGCATTTTAAAATCTCTGAGTCTGCCCCAAACCTTCTAAAGCAGTGACGGAAATAATGTCTACTGGTAGTACCGTGGGGATTAAACAAGACAGGCGAAGGGCTTGGCACAGGGCCTGGTTCCTTCGTTATTGTCATCATCATCTTTAGTGACATAGAATGGTCTAGAACAGTGGTTGCTGGGGGGGGGGGGGGGGAGGGGATGTTCCCCTGGGTACCTGTGGCAATATCTGTAGATATTTTTGTTGTCATACTGTGGGGTTGGAGGGGGCACAGGATGCTATTGGCAGCACGTGGGTAGGATCCTGGGGAGCCACTAATCATCCTACAACGCCCAGAAGAGCTCCCACATCAAAGAATCATCCAGCCCGAGTGTCCACGGGGTGGAAATGGAGCAGGCTGGGTCTAGAACGGGGCTTCACCAGGACCAGCTACACAGAGCCACCCAGCAAAGGTGCTAAGAACACAGATTTTTCTGTCCCTCCTCCCAGATTCTGTGCCAGCCTGTCCGGAAGCTGGCCCCGCAATTCACCTCCTGGTCAAGTTGCTGGAAGTCCTGACCCTCTGCCAGGTTCGGCAGCCACCTGCCTAAAGGTAGCAGCTTCTCATGCCCTTCTGATGCCCTCCAGCACCAGGTGTCTTTTGCGTATGTAAATATGTCTCTCAGGCCGGGGTGTCTGTGGTCCACTGCAAGGGACAGGTTTGGGCAGTCTGGTTTGGATTAGCAGATGCGTAAATCTGTTTGTAAAAGAGGAATATAGAAGAGGACCCGAACCTGCCCCGGTCCCTCATCCAGGCAGCGGCTTGGTGTGACGAACCCTAAAGTTGCGTGCGAGAAAGCCCCACACCATCCCTACACATCAGCGTCCGGGCTCTCAGGCAGGTAAATTACCATGTTCTTAACATCTCACCAGTACCCAGAAGGGACCTGAAGAATGGAAAAACTCCTGCCTCTCTTTGGAAATTTTTGATCTTCTTCTTCTTCTTTTTAATTTACTTTGAGAGGAATGGGAAAGGGACAGAGAGAGAGAGAGAGGGAGAGAGAAAGAGAATCCCAAGCAGGCTCCATGATGTCAGCACAGACCCCAACACGGGGCTTGAACTCACAAACCATGAGATCATGACCTCAGCTGAAATCCAGAGTTGGATGCTTAACCAACTGAGCCACTCAGGTGCCCCTATGATATTTTACTTCCAAAAAATTTTTTAAAATGTTTATGTTTGAGAGAGAGAAAGGTCAGGGTGGAGGAACAGGCAGAGAGAGAAGGAGACACAGAATCCGAAGCAGGCTCCAGGCTCTGAGCTGTCAACACAGAACCCAATGTAGGGCTTGAACTCACGGACTGCGAGATCATGACCTGAGCCGAAGTCAGATGCTTAACCGACTGAGCCACCGAGGCGCCCTACTACTAAAATAATAGTACCAAAATACCCGATCACTGTAAGCAAAGGGAAATCCCATCATTTCTGAAAGAAAATAGACCCAAGGAAGCTGTCTACCATTTTCCCCCCGTTGAAGAACATGTTGACAGGAAGGAAGCACTCTTACTTCCGAAGCCCACACCACACCACACTAAACATTCTGACCAGTGACTAGATCGTATATTAAATGTCATAATATTAATGTATATTAAATGTATAAATCTTGTAAGAGTTTTTACTTTTGAAGCTCTTGAAATCAGTCGATTACTAGAATTCATCTGATTTAAGATGAGCAGTGTTCTCTTAGGGGATCATATACACACAGGAAGTCCTCTAACGTGGAAAAAAAAAAAAAAAAACCCTAAACATAAATCACTTCCAAATGTAATGAAAATTTTGAAGGCAGAATTAAACATTGAGTGAAAATGGGTAGTGTGGCATTCCATAGATGCTTAAGCGTTTGTTTATTTCTCTTTGGCAGTTACCTCTATATGCTGAAGCCGCAACGTATTTTCGTATCTTAGACATTTTTATACATCCCTGAAAATCTTGTTGGTCTTCAGTGTTGCATCTGTAACATCCCTGGCTGTGAAAGGGATTTTTATATGTCTGTAGAGGTACATGGTTATGTGCAATTAGGCACAGAATCGGATCACTAGCATTTTTTCCGCAGTAGGAAAGAGAGAGTCTTGAACATCTGTAAGAGTAAATAGTAAGGCCCTGAGTTTTTATTGGCTTCAGAGAAGTGACAGAACATTAAAAGGCCCTTTAGGTAGAAGAAAGAATATAACTCTTCCCAGAGTCCACCTGGAAAGGCCTCCTAATTCTGAATTCATTTATGATGTCGTAGGCATCGATTACTCATACCCTGAGCCCTATAAAAAGACCAATATAGTCCTAATTCTACTATTACTACTAAACCCATATTTGTGTATGCCTTACGCTTTAATACTTATAAAGCACTTTTCACATATTATGACCAGAAATAATTTCTGTATTCACTCATCAATCCATTCGTTCATTCAACAGCCTATTACTACATTCTTAGCATGTAAGATAAAAAGATGATCCAAAGAGACATGAGTCTAGGCTTCAGGAAACTTGCAAAACACATTTTAAGCACACAGACAAATAAGAGAAAAATCACAATTGGACAAAAACATTACAAAAGAAGAACATTTTAGATCAATATATGAAAAAAGGATAAGGTATTACGACTGGCCGGGTTTTTTTCTAGGAATGCAAAATTTACTTAACAAACAGAAATCAGGGGTGCCTGGGTGGCTCAGTTGGTTAAATGTCAGACTCTTGATTTCAGCTCAGGTCATGATCTCAATGTTCATGGGTTTGAGCCCAGAGTCAGGCTCTGTGCTGACAGTGCAGAGCCTGCTTGGGATTCTCTCTCTCTCTGCCCTCCCCTGCTTGTGCTCTCTCTCTCTTTCTCTCTCCCTTAAAATAAATAAACATGAAAAAAATGAAAATCAATTAATGAAATTCATGATATTAACACATTTATGCAGCATATATAACGTCATTATATACATATTATATATAATATTACTTTTACTAGCTGGAGAAAAAACATTTGACAAAATTTAACACCCATTCGTGATAAAAAAAATTTTATAAAACTAGGAACAGAGGAAATTTTATCAATCTGTTATAGAGCATCTGTGAAAATTTAGTACTTGAGAGCATATTTATTATTGAAACATTGAGCACTCTCCCCCTAAAAATGGAAACAAGTCTAGAAATGTCTGCTTATGTCACCACTTGAAGTCCTAGCCAGTACAAGAACACAGGAAAACAAAAGCATAATGATTGGGAAGGCGGGAGCCAAGCTGTCCCCACAGACGACCTAATTGTATATGCAGAGAATTCTAAGAAATCTAACCAAAAACTCTACCAGATCTAATACGTGAATTTATCAGCATCTACAGGCTACAAGCCTGTATCCAGCAATTAATTAATTAAAATAGCATCCCAAGCCACAGAGCGCTTAGGGCCAAATTTTTAAAAGATGTCAAAATCCTTACATTAACAGCTAGAAAACACCAATGACAGAAACTAAAGAACAAAATAAGTGTAGAGATACGCTATGTTCTGGACCGGAAAACTCAGTATTGTAAAGGTATTGTTTTATTTTATTTTTTTCCCTAAATTAATCTGTAAATAATACCCATCCTAATCAGTATCTTAGCTGGCTTTTTTTTTTTTTTCAGGGAATAAGTAAACTGATTATAAAATGTACTTGGAAATGCAAGTGACATAGAATTGCTAGAACAATATTTAACAAAACAAGGTTAGAGAACGTACGCCCTAGGCCTTTAAAACTTGCTATAAAATTATAGTCATCAAGACAGCGTGACGTTGTTGGAAGACCAGAGTCCAGAGATGGAAACAGATACACAGATGTGTGGTTGACAAGACTGTCAAAGTATTTTAAGGGGAAAGGGGGAGCCTTTTCAACAGCTAATGCCAGAGCAACTGGATATTATGGGGGCGAGGGCCTTAATCCCTACCTTCCACCATCACAAGAATTAATTTGATATAGATTACAGGCCAAATACAAAGCTACAAACCACAAAGCTTTTGGAAGAAAATATAGGGTTGGGGGCGCCTGGGTGGCTCAGTTAGTAAAGCATCCAACTCTTGACCGCTGCTCAGGTCATGATTTTGTGGTTCGTGAGTTTGAGTTCTGCATTGGGTTCTGAGCTGACAGTTTGGGGCCTGCTTGCTTAGGATTCTCTCTCTCTCTCTCTCTCTCTCTCTCTCTGCCCTCTCCTGCTTGTGCACTTTTTCTCTCTCTCCCTCTCTCTCTCAAAAGAAATAAACTTAATTTTTTTTTTTAATTTGAAAAAGAAGAAAACATAGGGAAATATCTTCGCAGCCTCACATTAGGCAAAGATCTCTTGGATAGGGCACAGAAAGCAGAAAACATAAAAGAAAAGGGTTGATGAATTAGACTAAAAGTTAAAATCTTTTTCTTATCAAAAGACATCATTAATAAATGAAAAGGCAATTTGTGAGTTGAGAGGAAATTTTCACAATATCTGTATCTGACAAAGGACTTGATCCAGAATATGTAGGGCACTTCTACAATTCATTAATAAAAAGACAAACAACTCAATTCTGGAAAAAAAAATGAGGAAAACACTTGAATAGAGAGCTAATAGTTCACCAAAGAAGGTATTATAAATGACCGATAAGGACATCATAACGTGTTCAATGTCAGTAGTCATCAGGAAAGTTGTAAATTTAAACCAAGATTAGATGCCACTATATACCTATGAGAATAGCTAATGTTAAAAAGACTGATCAGGGCACCCGGGGGCTCAGTCAGTTGGGTGTCTAACTCTTGGTTTCGGCTTAGGTCATGATCTCGCGGTTAGGGAGTTTGAGCCCCACATCAGGCCCTGTGCTGACAGCGGGGGTTTTACTGGGGATTCTCTATCCCTCTCTCTCTCTTCCCTTCCCCACCTCAAAATAAAGAAACTTAAAAAAAAAGAGAGAAAGAGACTGATAATGCCCAGTGCTGGCAAAGAATCAGCTGGAACACCCATACACGGCTGGTGAAAGTAAAAAATTACGGCATCCATTTTGAATATGGGCATTTTCTTAAAATGTCAAATATACATCTACCTTATAATCCAGCAATTCCTAGGTATTTACCAGAAAAGAAATGCAAATGTGTGTCTGTAAAATTATTGTACGGAGAAGCTTTATTCATAGTAACCCAAAACAGTTAACTCCGATGTTCCACGACTGGAGGACAGATAAGTAAACTCTGGTGTATTCACACAATGGAATACCACTGAGCAACCACAAGAAAAACCAAAAACAGAAACAAACCAACCAACCACCGAGATGCACAATGGATAAATCCCGAAAGTATTATGCAGAGAGTGGAAGAAGCCAGATGCAAAAGAGCCATCAACTGTGTGGTTGCATTTATATGATGTCTCAGAAACAAACAAACAAAAAATTAATTTGTAGCACTGAAAATCAAATCAGCGATTTCTTTGGTTCAGGGAGGTAGTGACTGAGTGGGAGTAAGAAGGGGCTTTCTGGGGCGATATGTGTATGCATTTGCCAAAGTGGGTAGAATTGTACTTAAGATCTATGCATTTCACTGTATGCAACTTACACCCGAAACTTGGCAGTCGCACAAATAAATGGAAATTTACAACAGTGATGACTGCTGTGAGTGAGAAAGCACCTGATAGGGTGAAGAAAGGCTTCTTCTTGATTACTGGGCTGAGACCCTCGGGATGAGGGGAAGGAGAAGTTAAGGCAAAGAACAGCAGTGAGAGAAGTCTGTCTGGGCAGAGTCAATGGTACATTTCAGAAACTGACTGAAAGCCACTGTATTAGTCACCACTGCATAACAATATCATCACAAACTTGGTGGCTTCAAACAACTCACATTTATTATCTGACATTTCTGTAGCCCACATGTCCAGACATATCGGAGCTGGGAGCTCAGTGTCAGAGTCTCTTGCAGGCTGCAGTCAGGTATTGGCGAGGCTGTGGTCTCATCTGAAGACTGGATCGGACAGGGATCTTTACGTGGCTATGGGCAACATTCAGTTTTTCAGTTTCTTGCATGTTCCTGGACCCATGGCCTCCCATTTCTTATGGCTGCTGGTGGGAGGCTGCTCTCAGTCCTTGTCACGTGGCCTTTTTATATATTAAAAAAAGTGTATTCATTCATTGTGGGGGGGGTGGTGCAGAGAGAATGGGAGAAAGAGAATTCTAAGCAGCCTCCATGCTGAGAGCGTAGAATCCAACATGGGGCTCAGACCCACGAACCGCGAGATCACGATCTGAGCCGAAACCAAGAGTTGGATGCTTAACCCACGGAGCCACCCAGGTGCCCCAACCACATGGCCTTCTTCATAGGCAGTGCTCACAACATGGTACCTTACTTCTGCAAAGCCAGCAAGACAGAGACTCCCAGCAAGGCAGGTGTCGTGATCTCATGCAACATAGTCATGCAATTGGCATTTCATCACCTTTGTCACATTTTGTTAGGAAGAAGCAAGTCACGCGTGCCACCCGCACTCAAGGGGAAGGGATCACACATGAGGGTGAACGTAGCAGCAGAACTGAGACTCTGTCTGCCACGGCCAGTGTGGCTATTAGGCTAAGATACGGTGTCCCCGCTAGATGCAAGGCATTCTTTGCGTGGCTTAGTTCTTCCATAGCAAATCCAGCATTCAAACCCAGACCTGTGTGGCTGCACAGTACGTGTTCTTTGTCTTCCTGCCATGCATTCCTGCCTCACATTTGCTAAAACATGTATCTCATTTGTCTCTATTTCATGCTTTGGAGAGACTTCACTGATCGAGAAACTAACATAGAAAGGGGGGGCTCAGCCTCCATGAGGTGGAGCGATGGCGATGGCGGAGCCCTCAGCAGAGTAACAGGTCTTGCCTCCGGGCCCGTGCTGCATCGTACATTATTTCTCCTCCTACAAAGAAGCAACTACCTCTAAATATAGACCTCCAAGAACTGGCACCCTGGCTGCAGAAGCCCCCGGCATTTCACTCCAGGGAGCCCTGGTTGCATTTTTAAAGGAAATCCAATCCGGCGCCCATAAAAGTCCTCATTATCTCGCTAAGGTTGGCAGTTGGGGACTCTGAAATCTCTATAAACTACCCTGGCAAGCAGCCACCTGCGCCTGGTAGACAGGGAGAAAATCATCTGCATAATGTTGAGATGATGCTTAAACATCTAAGTCTCCCACCCGTGGGCAGAAGGACATTCTAAGGGCCTGAGCAGGTGTGGCAGCCCAGATGGAGCTCCACGTAGGCTCCCGTCCACCCACCTTCTGGCTCTGAGTCATTTTCCCTCCAACCAGGGAAGCACAACTCAAAACAATTCACTGCTCAGACTTTTATATTTTCTCATTTGTTACATGGAAAGAACACTGGGGTGATGTCCAGAATTTCAAGTTTCTGATCCTGGATTTCCCACGTGGATTTCTCAGTACTGTCCTAGTGAAAAATAATAATCCAAGTGAAATCTTAGTGACAAAATAATCCACAAGTTGTCCTCCGCTCACATTTCTCAACTCCGTCCCTTTCAACAAACTTCTCGGCACTGGATATCAACAGCGTCCTGAAGGTTTCTATGATCTAATAATCTGGGAAACCATTGGATTAAACACAACAAATAGGTTTTCAGGGGTTTTTGGGGGGGAAGGGGGAAGCGCACACCTTATCAGAGCCTTTACTAATGACATTTTAGAGGGCTATCGTATGCAATGATCCTACTCTTAATTTGCCTCAGAACCCTTTTCCAATGGGATGTGGTTCAGGAACTGCTTTGTATGAAAAGTCTCTTTGTTAGGAATATGTTGTTGGTAGCACCTTGGAGTCTGAGTAGACAGGGTCCCGTCATTGGCACTGACTGGCTGCGTGAGCTTTGTGGGTCCTTCAGTCTCTGGCACTACAAAGTTAAGAGGGAGGGCCCTAGAGGCTCACTGGGTTTGAACTTCTTCCACTTACCACCTATGGGACCTGGGGAATGCACTTCACCTCTCTGTGCCTCAGTTTCCTCCACTGCAAAATGGAAGTGATCCATTCCATTCCAAAACGGAAGCTGTGTCCTCGGGTCCCTGAACAATCACACGAGATAATGTTTGCGAAGCACACAGCGCGAGTGCTGGCACAAGAAAGTTCTGGACAAACGCCATTGTGTTTTGTTCATCCCCAGAACGGGGGTAGTGATGGCTGCGTAGCAGAGTTATTCAGTATAATAACGTCTGGGGAAGTGATTCAGAATGAGGAAACCGTATACGTTCCTAATAAACTGTCACTCTTGCGACGCCTGGATGGCTCAGTTGGTTGAGCATCTAACTCTTGACTTCAGCTCAGGTCATGATCTCACGATTTGTGAGACTGAACCCCACGTTGGGCTCTGAGCCGACAGCGCGGAGCCCGATTGAGATTCTCCCTCTCTCTCTGCCCCTCCCCTGCATGCTCGCTCTCTCTCTCTCTATCTCAAAATAAATAAATAAACGTTAAAAAAAAAAGGGGGGAGAGTTTCCTAGAGTTGCTGTAAGGAACACAGCAAACTAGGTGGTTTGAAACAAAGCTAATTCTCTCAGGGTTCTGGAGGCCACAAGTCTGTAATCAGAGAGTCAGCAGGGCTGTGCTCCCGCTGAAACCTCTAGGAAACGAGTCTTGTGCTTGATAAGGTCACATGTCTGAGGTTCGGGGAGGGGTAGGTGTTTGACATATATTTTTGGGACACAATTCAACTCATCGGCAGCTGGGGTTTGCAACCTTCATGCTACTGACACGTGGGGCAAGATGGTACCTTGTCAGGGTTGAGGGGGGGCCTGTCTCGTACATCGTAGGATGTTTTCGTTTTATTTTAAATGTTTTATTTATTTTTGAGAGCGAGAGTGTGAGTGGGGGAGGGGCAGAGAGAAAGAAAGAGACAGAGAATCCGAAGCAGGCTCCAGGCTCTGAGCGGGCAGCCCAGAGCCCGACGTGGGGCTCGAACCCACAAACCGCGAGATCGTGACCCGAGCTGAAGTCGGACGCTTAACTGACTGAGCCGCCCAGGCTCCCCCCACCCCCCACCCCAGTCATAACAAACCAAAACGGTCTTCAGACATTGCTGAACATCCCTGGAGGAACAAAATTGCCCCAGTCAGGTTAAAAATATAAAACTTTATGGGCCAACTCAACATAAAAAGCCGTCCTGCAAATGAGACTGCAGAAGTGACTGCAGAAGTGGTTAGTACAGCAGATAGGTTGTAAAGTGTAGATTTTCCTCTTCTGGCATGTTGCTAATAATCATAACTAAAAATTTTGCGTTGCTTAGCAGATCTGGTTGCTGAGATAAATTTCTCTACCTGGAGGCCACAGTTAATATTGTTAGTTCATAAGCGAGTCATAGCTTCCCATGCAAATTGCTTGGAAATGAACCACATTTGGTGACATAATAATAAAAAGGAAAATCGATTTCTCTAGAAATACACATCTGTTCATTAAAGCTGTCTGCTGGCCCATTGCAGCTGTTCCCATTTAAAAACGAAATATCCAAACATCATCCTTTACAGTGGAAAGTTTGTGGAGAACATATTCATGAGAGGCTGTGGTGATGGCTTGGCAGTGAAGTGTGTGCGACTCTCAGGGAGCCCTCTAGACACACAAGGGGAGACGGCATGTTGTGACTACATCTCCACTGAGGCTGTTGGCCACCCAGGATCCCAGGTTCCAGTCTTGTTCGGACGGCGAGGGGATGGCGAGTTTCTGAACAATTGAATGGTCAGTTCTTCAACCAGATGTAGGAAACTTGGGAGATTTTCTCAAAAATGTGTTGTAGCTATATGGACAGTGATCCAGCCTGCTGACGTACACCACGTGCAAGTGTGAGGGTCCTGAAACAAGAAAGGTAGGGTAGCAAGAGCCCAGAGTCTGATCTGAGCGCAGGTCTCGGATCCACTTGTGGGCTTACCAAAGTGGGGTTCCCCATCCAGGTCTCCTGTGCAGACCCGAGGGACTGACTCTGCATCTGCACAGGTAGATACGACATACAGCAACGTCTAGCACGAAACCCTAGTGTGATAGGGGCGTGCAGTCCGTGGTTGTGTATTGCTGTGAAGGCATAGTGCCAGGAAGGAAAACAGAGCAGAGACAAACCGGCTTCTTCTCACCTACCACAGTGCACCCTGGTCTGGCTCTGGAAGAAATACTGTTTTGGGAAAGCCAGTTGACCCCCGTATAAGTCTGTTTACTGACAGGATAAAGGCTGTCAAGGGCTGAAGTTTATCTTCTTAGCGTCAAGAGGCTGTTTACCAAGAAGCACATGCTCTTATTTTGTTATCAGAGTGTTTGTGAATGATCCACCCTCTAGGGCCTCCCAGGATGCGGTCGTGGATCTCTGTTTTCTCAACCACAGAATCGACTCTCACAATTTATAACATAGCTGGACCCTTACAGCCACCTTTGGGACCTGGAAAAATGGCTTTGTCAATAGCTCAGAAATAGACGTGGTGATCCAGGTACTTTGTGCAGGCGGATGTTACCTGCGACGCGACCTGCCCGCCAGGCCTCCCGTGCAATCCTGCCTCCGGCCGCTCAGCGCCTAGAGCCCTCGGCCTGGACGATGTAACCAAGCGAAGAAAGAGAAGGCAGTGCTTTAATTTTGAGCAGCTGGGTTTTCATGGTGTCAAAACAACTCATCAAATTCACAACTACTTTATCCGCTAGAGAATTCATTGTAAAAAAAACAAAACAAAACAAAAACAACAACAAATATTGAGAGATCATCACCAAGTAGAGAAATACCGATTTGCCTTTTCCTTCTGTCTCTCCGTGGCACATCCATTCACTCAGGCACATTCTCCAGGCACATCCAGGTCCATTTCTGGCCCTGCTTCATCGTAGCTCGCCTTCCTTTGGCCCACATTTCAAACAGTGGCTAATGTGGGGCTCCAGCCTTCCAGGGAGTTGAGTAAACAGTATTGACTGTCGTCGGCTCAAGGCACAACGGCCAGAGACGGAAGGCGTCTTCTGCCCAAGACGTGTTTTGGCAGCATCGCCCCGGGAGACAGTCAGCCTGGAGACACGTGTCTACATGCAAGAGGCCCTCCATGTGAACGTTCCCTCTGAGCCACGGCAAAGCTGCTACCACTGCTGTGGGGACAACAGAGACGTCAGAAACGTTTGTTCCTTCTTTAATTTCCTCACTCCGCACCGGGTCATCAGCCGCAACCCTCTGCAGGTGCTTTCGTGGCCGTATTCACCTCAAAGGGTGTGCGTGACCTGGTGTGTAAGATGTAGGCATGGCCACGGGAGACACCCGCGTGGCCGGATCTATTCAGCTTCCAAGAAGGAACCTTGAAATATACCAGCCAAGAAGCGCGGAGGGAAACCGAGCCTCTCTGCTCCGAGATACTGATTCAACCAAACGCATGTAAGTCAGAAACAAGCCCTTGTCCTGGTAATTCATGTTCTCATGATGATGTGTGGTCAAGGTCAAGGTCACTATCAGTGTTCAATAAGGGAGTCCCCACACGGTGGGATTATAGCCAGAGCGCTAATCTTTGTGTTTTGGGTGCATTCCCAACCTCCCGACTGCCCACACGTGCCTGAAAGTCCTTTTTACCCCTCCGTAGCTCACGCCAGCAGGCGTGAGAATTTGCATTAGCCCCAAAGGCAGACATTGTGTTTCTAAAAGACAGAAACACCAACCAAAATGCTAGATGCAGCGGTTCTGCAGAGTACATTTTTCCTCTCCCAGAAATGAGAGAAGATCAGGGCTTGAGAGAGAGTAGGGTTAGGGGCTGGGGTAAGTGGAAAGAGGCGGAAGGAGATGGGGCCCACCTGGTGATGAAGGAGAGAACACTGGTACTGGGCAGAACTGAGGGGTGGAGCAGGGACCTTCCTTCCTCCAGGACTCCTGGACCCTGCCTGGAAGCAGATGGGGGCCGCTAAGCTGTTGTGCAGCGAGTCTGGCCAACCCCAGAAGCCAGCTGCTCAGCTCCTAAACATTCAAGGCCCTTGCCCTGGGGTCAGTTCTCCTTTGCCCACTCCCACAGCCCCCATGCCTCGGAAGGCCAAGAGTATTACAGTCCAAGAGAGGGCGGACACTTATCCATTCTGTGGAGGGAGGTGGTATATTGGGAAAGCCAAGGCAGATATGGACAAGATTACTGTTCCCTTAAAGTGGTAGACTCATTGCCTCTTACATCATCCTCTTCTCTACCTCTCAGACTCAAAAACCCCAGGCTTCCAGGGGCCTTGGGTCCCTGAAGCTTCTTCTGGGAGCCATGAAGTGGACACATATGTTCCGTAGAACATTATGGACAGTTCTTGACCAAGATGTGGGCATAGACTCAGCACTCAAGGAAAAGCTTGAGCCTCTAGCTCAAATGGGACCTGTCAACGTTGAGCGTACTTCAGAGTCACCTGAAGGGCTTCTGAAAACACAGATGGCCGGGCTCCACCCTCAGAACTTCTGTCTCAGCAGGTGCATTTCTAACAAGCTCCCCTGTGATGCTGATGCTGCTGGTCCTGAGACCACACATTACAAGCTCTTGCTCAATCTTGCCTCCCTGATGGAAGGCGAATAAAAACTCTCCTAGTGTTCACTGTGATATGGGGACATCTGCAAAAGTATCTCATACAATAGATAGTAGGCTTTTAGGGGCCAGGGATAAGACCACCCTCTGCAGCTGAGACAGAATCCGAAAATGATTCACGGGTGAGAGACTATGCCTTGGGAATGTCTGGCGGGAGATTAACGAGGGCTGACTTGGAATAGTGTGGTCTCAGGGCCTCCAAAGAGCTCCCGAGTCCCTTTGAGAGGCAGCGTGTTCGAAAGGAGTTTCTCGATGCACATTTTGCAGATGCTGATAAAAGTGCCCCTGAGGAACATGACAAGGATGTGAGAAAATGCCTCTCTGGTACCGTTGGCCTCATCAGAATCGATAAATATTTATTGGCCTCCCGAAATATTTGGGGTGCGAGAAGCAGAACCAAGCATCCGAGAGACACGGGCTTTGCCCTCCAAAGAGACCACATTCTGAAGAGAAAACCAAGAAATAGGGGAATTATCTTTGGGAAGCAAGGCAGATGTGCTTCCCGTGAAAGACGCGGTTAGCTTTACACAACGGACGCGGGCCTGAAATTGTGCACATAAATTAATACTTTTGTGGAGCAGGTTAATTTTAAATGCACAAGGGGAGCCAACTGTTTAAAGGCACCTGGCAGAGAATCCGTCTGGAAAAAGAGGAATCGCTTACTAATGTGAATAATCGTCCCTCTCATTTATCGACCTCATGAGCTTCGATCTTTCAATTTGGTAGTTCTGAACGGCCTGGAAACAAGTAAGAGGAACTTCTCTGCATTCTTCCTTTGGAAAACGCGAATGACAAGTTTGTATCAGAGATTCATTGTTAAACATCTACCGCGTGTTTTATTGGGCCAACTCAGGCTATCTCTTGTGATTCTTTGTGGCCGTAGTGTCATTGAGTCATGCTTGCTACACCATCAACCTGAGGTCTATCAAAGAATTAAAATGTATCCATAGTCAGCAAAGAACGATCACTTGTATTAAGTATATTTTCTTGGACGTTGAGTTGTCGGAGATTGGTCATCAGGGTGTGGCAAATATAACCACTCACAGACGGGCTTTCTCAAGCTTCGTGCTACTGACATTTTGGGACAGATAATTACTTGATGTGGGAGTCTGTCCCATGAACTGTAAGGTGTTTAAAAGCATCTGTGGCTTCTCCCCCACTGGATGCCAGTAGCACCTCGCCAGCTGTGACAATCAAACGTGTGTCTGCACCTTACCACGTGTCCCCTGGAAGGGGGAGCAAAATGGCCCCCAGTCACAGACCATCGCTCTAGGAGGACACGACTCTTCACCTAGTCAGCATGCCCTATTTGAGACAATTCTGTATCGAGTGTCCTCAAAGCGAGGCACACACATCTTCATGGGTCAAGCCCCACCTT
This sequence comes from Panthera leo, assembly GCF_018350215.1. Lineage (NCBI taxonomy): Eukaryota > Metazoa > Chordata > Mammalia > Carnivora > Felidae > Panthera > Panthera leo. The sequence continues at coordinate 10,230,834 of NC_056686.1, forward strand.
GCAGCTCGTTGCCGATTCCATCAGGTAGCAGCAAACGTGTTCTGGGTCGTTCTATGTGGTCACAAAATATATTCTAAGCACCTGCTACGCACTAGACACTGGTGGTGAGCAAGATGAACAAGGTGCCTGCCCTTAAAAAGATTACAGTCCAGTGGGAGGCTCGGGTGGTCAATAAGGAAACAAACTAGTAATTGATTATAAAATGTAAAATCACGTGATGGAAACAGAGGGTGGAATCAGAGACTGACACGGAAACAGTGTCGGCAGGTAGAGTAATCTGGGAAGGCCTCCCTGAGGAGGTGTCGTGTAGGCTGAGGCCTGCAGGATGAGTGGGAAGCAGCCATGTGAGTAGCTCGATGAACCAGAGCTCCTGCGAAAGAAGGACTGAACCAAGGGAAGCGAAAACACTAGACAAGGACTATAGAGGCAGTTTGCTAGAAATCGCGTGTTGCCTCATAGGCCTAGGGAAAGGGGCACCCCCCTTCATGCACAGTCCTGAAGCCCTGGGAGGCAGGCCTGGGGTGATGTGTTCCCTCCGCAGTTTCAAGGGAGGATGTCAGGTGGAAAGATGGCTTCAGACCTCATGGGGAATTGAGGAGTATTTCAGAGATTACAAGTTAGGTGTCTGTGCTAATAAGCAAGGTGAAATTCTCTAGGGCTTTGGTTGTCCAGGTTATTTCCTACATGGGTCTTGTATACCGTTAATTCCACCAGTGAGAACCCACTTCTTATGTCCATTAGGCTGAATTGCAATGGAAGCTCATCTGGAAACTTCTTTGAGCTCAGAAACCTCTGGTGTTTGTTGATCAGAGTTCAGAAGTAACAAAGAATGAAGAGGCCCTCGTGGGAACAGTCAGCAGTGTGGTCTTCCTGAGCTAGTGCTGAGGTCCACTCCCCCAGGAGGGAGTACATTCCAGATCACGACCACCGACTGCCCCGGTAGAGTGGCTTAGTCCAGTTAGCATATATGTAACGTCACGCTCACTGTGCTGCGGCATTTGAGAGTAAATTCCATGCATCGAAATGGGCAGGCACAAGCTGAGTCTGTCTCGGGAATGGGCGTGGGAGAGAGGAGGATAGTAAATTGAATAATCTGATTAAACAAGAGTGATCCCATCGATCATATCGGAATTGCCAGTTTCCCAAGAATTAAAGCCCAAACAGCCATGCTTTACCCAGACTCTCATACACGTCAGCCTTTTGAGGGCGTAGGCTGGGACACTTTCAGCTTAGCTGGGGGACCTCTGTAGGCAGCTGCAAGTTAGCTGTCTCCAGCCTCTTCTGGCAAGACGACCCCTAATCTCAATGACGTCCGCCAGAAAGCAGAGGTACTTTCGTGACCGTTAACTGGCAAAAACCGATAATAATGGAAAAGTTGTTTTCAATTCGGCAATACTTTTCCGTTTGCCGTTTAGCAGTCACGAACGCATCACACACACTTAAGAAAGAATGCAGGAGGGGTCAGCTTCAGCCATAAGGGGAAATCAGAGAGGCGACCCCCCCCCCCACCGGGGTCAACCCCAGGTCCATTGGAGACCCACACACCTTCTGTCTGTGAGTCAGACCAACAGGGACAGTCAGCTGGGGTAGATGGCCTTTCTTCAGCTGAGTCCAGGATGAAGTAGGTGGCTTGTAACTTACAGTGATCCTGTCGCGAAACCATGTATCCTGAACTGTGATGAGATGCTCACGCTGAGACCCATTAAAGGCTCAACCGGGCTGGGCCTCTCACCTCCCACTCACCAGAAGGCGTAAGGTCGCCTCGAGGAACATCATGCAGAGCTGAACGTGTATGTGATCAACCCTTGCAAAAGATAGTCCCCCCACCCTTGCAAATGTTCCCTGGGACAGGCATGACTCTGGGCCATTTGGTAACACGTAGGGAAGACTGATGGGAGCGACAGAAAAGAAGTAACTGTTTTGCAACTTGTGGGCGGAGCAAGTCAACACCTTAAACTCACACAATGTTATACGCCAGCGAGATTGCAATAAAGCTGGGAACAAGTTTTTAATAAAATAAATTCTTAGGGGCGCCTGGGTGGCTCAGTCGGTTAAGCGTCCGACTTCGCCTTAGGTCACGATCTCACCGTTCATGAGTTCAAGCCCCGCGTCGGGCTCTGTGCTGACGGCTCAGAGCCTGGAGCCTGCTTCGGATTCTGTGACTCCCTCCCTCTCTCTCTGCTCCTCCCCTGCTCATGCTCTGTCTCCTTCTGTCTCTCAAAAATAAATGAACATTGAAAAAAAATTTTTTTAATAAATTTTTAAAAAAGAAGGGTGTCAGGACCCAGTGCCTGAATACCATGAATGAGAATGCAGAGCGGCTCACTGTTCTTGGGGGGAAGTTTCACCATCTTGATCGTCGTTAAAAGCATGCACTGAGTCTGCAAATGTGCAGAGTACCCGGAAGGAACACATGCCCATCGTCAGAGATAAAGTCTGAAGCAGCCAGAGTCGCCATCGCTCAGCCACCCATCCCAGCCACGCAATCTTGGGCACGTCACACGCCCACTCTGAGCCATGCGGGGTGGTCACACGAGATGGCCCAGATGAAATGCATAGTAAGCGCTCACTAAACGGAGGTGAGCGGGTTAGTCATTAGATTCGGAGTGTGGAATCATCGCGGCAGGGCAGCAACAAACAGACCAAAGAGCATTACGTGAAACGAGATGGTTTTGGCCGTGTGTGTTTTCATTTGCCGAGCAGACACTCCCGTAGGAGTCTGCTGGTATTGAGTTGCAAATGGGATTTGTTTAGTATCAAGATCTTCCCTATCAGCCAGACATTTATGTATTTTTTATGTTGGCAAAGAAATATCGTCTTGCATAATAATTGAAGAAAGGTAGCTGCTTACCCATTCTCCCTTTTCTTGGTATTTCTGAGCGAAAGCTAATGGGAACGAGAGAATTGTGTTGTAGTGTTTAGATGGGAGACATTCTGAGGTGGATAATATAGACATTTTAAAAGAGTACGAGGGTGGGAATCAACCAACCATAAAGGGTTTTTTTTGTTTTGTTTTGTTTTGTTTTTTAAACCAGTAATTGGCTTCCTCTCCATCAGGCGGCCATTCAGTCAGCTTCTGTCTGTTCCATAGACATATGAAGGCGCCTTGTAGGGACTGGAGGGGCTGATCCAAGGGGCCATCATGTCAGTGGAAAGACCATGCGTTGCGAGAGCCATCTGTCCCACTCCCCTCAAGCTCAAAGAAAATGCTCTCCATGGCAACAGTGACAGTCAGAAAGTGTAAGAAATAGCAATTCTACCAAGCAAAGAAACCAGCCTCGACCCGCTTCAACTTGCAACAGGCCTGACTCCTCAAGTTGCATTTTCCTCAATGGACTGACGATGGCAGTAGCCGGAGAACCTACTGCTGAGTCATTGGCGGGCTTTACTGCCTGGGCAGCAGAATCAAGGGTTCAAAACTCGAGTCTTTGGGCCGGACAAGTGACTTTCCTCATGGGGAGAGCGACTGCTAACTCTGTTGCCAAAGCTTAGCTCCCATGTACTGAGTGACAACTTGTACATTTGGTTTAAGTCAGGGTTTCCCAAGATGGCGGTGTTTGTTATTAGCCTTTGGGGCCGGATTGGCTTTGTCACGGGGACCGTCGCGTGGGTTGGAGGATGTTGAGCGGAGAAGACACGAAATCACAAGGAGGGAAACAAATGATTTGTTGGTAGTCTGGAGGAAGACCGTAAGGGTAAGTTAGAAATGTGCAAACGTAATATAGCCAGTGATAACTGACTCCTTTTTCAAGTCTCTGTGCTGACTGTAATACGGGAGGACTGAAGGGTACCTTACCTTGACTGTCAAAAGGGATTTCATCTCTCGCGTAGCTGGATTGGGTCCCTATGTCATTAGTCAGTCTTCAGGCATTTAGTGGAGACTGCTCCATGCAAGGTCCTGGAGATACAGCACCCCCAGACCAGCCATCCAACCTAGGGTTTCCCAGCCGTGGCACTGTTGACATGTGGGGTCAGGTAACTCTTTGTTGTGGGGCATCCTGGTCCTTGTAGGGTGTTGAGCAGTTTCCCTGACCTCTGCTCACTAAATGCCAATAACAAACCCCCCCTCCCAGTTGTGACAGCCAAGAATGATTTCAGACATTGACAAATGTTGCCCGGGGGTACAAAACTGAGACCGGCCGGTCTAGCCCAATTAAGACAAGATCCTGCCTCTTGCTGGAATCCCCCCCAGTGATTCTAATGGGGACCAGGCAGATCACCAGCCCCTCCAGTCTACCCAATAAGGGCATCTAATTTCCAGCTGGGGGCTTCTGGAAGAGGGGCGGGTATCCTTCACCCTTGGCTGTCTTTGTGCTCTTGGGATGTATCCAGGGGTGCCGGGGGCAAGCACGCGTGATCCAGGGCAGGCATGAGAGCATTCTGCAGCCTGTCTTGCTGGGTTTTGCCGCTGGATAACTTGGTCAAATTCAAATACTGCTTTCTGTAAGGTTCTGTCACAGCTGCTGTGAGCCCTCTCCTTGTGGGCATTCATCAATACCAAGCCAAGTGGCCCACGTCAGGAACAGGCCGTAGGACTTGTCAGAACCCCGAATAGGCACTCTCTCAGATTTCTTTGCCCAAAGAAGTGGGGCACTCCTGATCGGTCTGCTCCCCAAGTCTGAGAACCGTGTGGTGACATCTGCAAAGCACTTAAGCCCCTGGCTCAAAGTAGATGCTCACCAAAAGGCAGATGTTGCTGTGTTATTATTATTGGAATAGCTATGATCGACGTGCAGCAAGAACAAAGGTATGTAAATAAAAATATTTGGGGTATGAACTCTTGCAGACATGATTTCAGTTTAGAGACGTCACATGGTGCTGAGGAACCTCCCTATGCCTTCAGGGCTGTGAAAACCAACCGCCCTTCAGACATCCAGGGACTACAGCCCTTGCAGCATAATAGTTCACAGTAAAACGCGACCTCACAAAGTGTCTGCTGTGGCGGGTGTCCTGCCGTTTCTCGCTGGTTCCAGGGGACACATTTGCAGGAGCGACTCGGGGCGCCCTCCCGGGTCACTGGTGATTAACATTCGCGGTCCTGGAGATGTGGCATTGACAGATGTTTTCTCAGACGGTCCCCGGACGCCGTTGCTATCATTCAGCACCTGAATCAGGGGAATTGCTGTTGGTAAAAGTCAGGGAAAGCTGTGCTTTCAAAGTCCCTGTGTGAAGGAAAGGTTTAAAAAAAAAAAAAATGCCAGGAAGCCCTTTAAACTAATTTTAATGGGACCAGAAGAATTAGAGCTTTGCTCTAAGGATTTGCTGATCAAAGGCAGGCCGTCCCGACTGGCATTTATCTGACACTACGCAGCTGCTTCTGGCTTTTTGATGTCCTTCCCCAACCAGACGGGCAGGATGAAAGAAAACTCGTTTCTTACGGTAGAGTCTCCCATCCCGGCAGGACAAGGGTGGGCTTGGTATCCCATCGGTGTTCATGATGCTGATTCTCCTGTTTGCTTTAGTCCGTTTGTAAGATGTGAAAGTTCACAGGGGGGTTAAAAAATGGTGCATGCTCTTACGTCCAGGGGAGAGGCAATGGCCTGGGACCCTCTTGCCGTCCCTGCTGTTTCGGCAGACAGATTGATTTCCAACGTTCTTCTGGCTGGACCGTTTCAAGGTTCGCAATAAATAAATGACAAGGGGCCCCGGGATGACGCGGGGTGGGAAGGTCACTCGTCCAGTGGCTGAAGGAAACAGGTGACGAGCTTGTTGAAATCTGCACCAACATCGTATAATAACATGTGCTGGTATTCAGTTGATTTTTACTATTTTTATAATCTGGAGCCTTGAACGTACATATATCCACACATATACAATATGTATATATAGTCACATAGCCGCCAAGGAGTAGGGTAGAAGGTAGTTTGTATTAACCCCATTTAAACCAAAGTTTAAGTAGCTTGTCTAAGACGTTAACCTTCCCCACAAGGTGATACGGTCATTGTTTCCCCCCCCCCCCACCCTTAAAGAAATGAGAACATTCCCACTATATATTGGCACCTAATATTTGCTGGCGTGGCATTAGGTGGTTTACATGTATTATCTCACTGAGAACCCCGTGAGGCAGGCCGGCCGAGGTTCTGTTTACAGATATGGGAACAGCAGTGGGTACAGTGGTTGACGCATATGCCCAACGTCAGCCAGCCCACGAGTGACAGACTGGGGACTCAGGAACCTCTGGACTATCCGGTCTATACCTGGCACTTCCAGGACGCCCTGGGTCCTCGGCTGTGAGCTCACTGAGGTCTGAGACTGCCCAGCTCACGTCTGTCCCCGCAGAAGCTGACACAGGGCCTGGTGCAGAACAGGCCAGCTTTGAGCTGAAGCGTGGAAGAGGGGGCAGGAGGAGAGAGGAGGGAAGGGGGAGGGGAGGGACAAAGAGGTGGGGAGAGAAAAGGAGGGAAGTTGTTGCGTTTCCGGTGCGTCTACTTATCTCTACAAATGGAACAAGGAGTCTGCACTGACGTTGTTACTGTTTATCGTTGTTTAGTTGATGAAGTAGACAAACCATTGGGTTTTCCGCCACCACTATGTTTTTCTAAAACCGCTGGAATAGTCAGGGTCCCGGCAGGAAATAGAGGGCAGCAATCAGATGGGACCACTGAGGAGAGTTTAACGCAGAGTCATTTACAAAAGTTTGGGCAGCTTTAAAGGAGGCAAGTGGGAGCTAAGCATGCACTCTGGGCCTGGAGGGGGCTCTTACCACCTCTAGGTCTGAAGGAGGGGTGGGCGAGGGTTCCTGGAACCCAGAGAAGGAGCTGTGGAGCCTGCGGAGGAATTCAGCTGCTGTCCAGCTGTTGCAAAAGGCAGCTGGGGGTCTAACTTACTGCAACTCCTTCCCTCCCACCTTTCAGTTCTCTGTCAGTGCCCTTGCCTCACCCCCCAACAATGGCCAAGCCCAACAGGAAGCTGGAATGTGAGGGCACCCTTGATCCTGAGATGCCAGCTTTCCAGAGGAAGAGGGAGAGTGGATTTGAGGGGGCAACAGGAAATTCCCGCAGTTAGAAGAGGGGTAGGTAAGGTATTTAACAACCTGAGCAGCAGGGGCCCACACAGAACCAGGCATCGACCAGAATGGCGGCAGCCACAATGTGGCTTCCTTTCTTCCTCTGGCATGCGCTGAAGTGGGTCCTTGGAAAAGGTGTGCACACACCTCCCGCGGGACCCACGAGACGTGCACACAGCTTCTCTGAGTTGGCCACCCCGGTAGGAACCGCAGGGGCATCAGCTGTGGCTCAGACAGGGCAGGGCCAAATCCTCACCAGCCACAGACCCTGCACTGTGACCCTGTCTCTCAGACATATAGGCTCCAAAAAAGGATAGTGATATGTCCTCTACCCAAGGCCAGCATCCAACACCGTTTCAAACTTATGAAAGTTCCAGAGCTTCGGAGAAGCCCTCCCATCACACTCATTCCCCCAACACGTGATAATTCTAAGCAAACTATTTTGACAGATGAAATTGCAGATAATTAGTCTGACTCTGCCAACTTGAAATTACTGGGGATGATTTCTGTGGCTGTACTCGAATTTCTGGAAGATTATCTAAAATGGGGAAACAGGCCAGTGTTACCCTCATCTCACCCCTTGGACACATTGCTGTGAGTGTAGAAGAATACTTCAGGTCACTCATAAACGTCTGTGATAAATGCAAGAGAATATGCCAGTCAATTAAAGCCACACGGCCTGGATCTGTTCATAGCAGTAAGATTGAAAAAGTGCTGTCACCTACATGCCTTTTTACTAACATCCAGCCATCTCTTTAGACAGATTCCGTCTTTGCTGCTCTATGAGTCTTTTTTACTTAGAACAAGATGGGCATCTGAAAAATAGAGTGAGATATATGGAAAGTTTTTGTCTCCATCTCTATTCCTATATGCTCCCTGACCAGTGATTTAGCAGCATTGGATTTTGAAGATTTACTTCTCTCCTTTTTCTAGAGTCTAGAGACAGCATGCCTTTGTGAGACTTCAGCGGATTGATTTCAGTAATGCCCCCCCCCATCCTTACCCTTTATCGCATGACTTTATGGAGCTCCTATAAAGGCAGAGTACATTTTCCCTCCCCACGTGTCTTAGCTCAGGCTGCCACAACCAAATACCATAGACCAGGGATGGGGGTTAAGCAACATAAATTTATTTCTTACAGTTCTGGAGGCTGCAGGTCTGAGATCAGGATGCCAGTGTGGTTCAGTTCTGATGAGAGCTCTCTTCTCGATTTACAGATGGCTGCTTTTCACCGTGTCCTCACATGGTGGACAGAGCTCTGGTCTCTTCCTCTTCTTATAAAGACACTGATCCCATCACGGGGCCCCACCCTTATACCTTCATCTAAATCTAATTGCCTCTCAAAGGCCCCACATCCAAATTTAATAACACTGGGAGTTAGGACTGCAGCATATGAATTTGGAGGGTACACAAACATTCACTCTATAATATCATGTGGCTCATTTTGACCCATAGAAGAAGGCAGAAATAATTGTGTGCCAGCTCTGAGACTAGACTTTGAAGGCCCTTGCATGATTCTTCTTGCTCTCTCACAACACAGGAGGGGGATAAGAGGCACAGGGAGATAAGGGGTTTCAGCTAAGGTGGCCCAGCCATTTCCAGCCCAGAACAAAGCTCCTAGTTAACCCATAGCTACATGAATGAGCCTAGCAAAAATCAATAGAGGCCAGCTTACATTAACTGATCCCTAGCCTACCTACAAATGCGTGACTTATAGTAATCAATGATTATGTTTTATGCTGCTGAGTGTTGGGGTGGTTTGTTATGCAGCAATAGCTAGCTGATACACTTTGGTTACTGGATTATCCTCATCATTATTTTCTTCCTAGAAAGGAACTTGAGTGTAGTGTTTAAAAGCATGGAGTAGATTCAGATTTCTCAAATTTTAATTCTACCTCTGGCACTTACTATTTATGTAAACTTAGGCAAGACATTCTTAATTGCCTCATCTGTAAAACAGGCACAATAACAGGTTTGCATAAGGCAATTATGAGTAGTAAATGAGTTAATGCATATAAAGTGCCTCACACAGTGCCTGATACAGAGCAAGCCCTGGGAAGGTGTTTGCTGTTACGCCTTTTAAAGGGTTTGAGACTTGGACAGGGGAGGCCAAAGGTGAGGTTAGTTGATGCCCAGGTAGGGTTTGTTCTACTCTTAAATAAAGGGCTCTGATGTCTCATCTTAGCATGAGACCAGCTCACTTTTCCCAAAATAGGAAATATAATCAAGAATTCTTTAGAATTCTCTGAGATGACTGTTTCTTCTCTGAGACATAGGCATTAGCGTTTTGATGGAATTATTCCCTTTCTCCATGTAGAAGTGATGACAAAGAAAGAAAGGAGGCATCAGCAAAGTGACTCCAATGTGGACGACCATTGTGAAGGGCGCAGACCCTTTTGTATTTCCTCCCTCTCTTCCCCACCTCTAGGTGCTCACTGTTCCTGCACTGTGCACCCAGATCACTTACCGAGGAATTTCATCTCTCCCAAAGTCTTGGGGCTGCCGCTCCCACCATGGATGCCTTGAACCTCCCTGTTCCCCTTCCCACTCAGGGCATTTGCTACCCCTGGACAAGGATTTTCGTATAGTAGCTAACTTGTTAAAAAGTCACCCCTCCTAAGTAACCTACTTGTTGTTTACCAAATATGTTTCTTGAATAGTACTTTATCATGGAAAAGTGAGTTTAATGGCGGGAAACCCGAACACCTTGCTGGTCATTGGTAAAGCTAATTGGAGGGAAAGTAGGCACTCAGGACTCTCCCAACAACAGGCAGGTAGCAACCCATTAAGACCAGTCCTGGGCATTGAGATAGGCTCATGAGTCACCAGTGGGAGGCACTGAGGTCACGTGACCATTGCAAAGCCCCCTGTCCTGGGTAATAGCCGGAGACATTCATGATGCCTATTTTCTCACCTCTTTGTATGTGTTCCCTCAAGTCAATACTAATTCCCCTTTCCCCACCCTCTGCTCTGCAGTCATGAACCCCACCTGTCCTTCAAGGCTGTCCTGTTCTTTGTCTCTCGGGAAGGCTTCCCCGAGGCTCTGGTTGTCAGTTACTCTTCCTCCCCTGGCTTCTTCATAGCCCTTGACACATGAATCTTTCCAATCCCCTGCTGGGCTGTGAGCTCCTTGAAGACAGTAGCCATATAGCATTCATCCCATCATCTCCCACATGACTTAGCAGACTAACGTATGAAGCTCTCCATAAATAGTTGCTGAATTTTTAAAAAGGACCGATTTCCCAGTGATTTCATCCATCTGGGGGGTGATGATACCTGCACTTCTTCCGAAATATGTGGATTCCCCAAACCCAGGCCTCTTGTAAGCTCTGGTGGTTTCTAGACACACTGAACCACTTCTGCTGTCCCCCTTGGGGTACCCGGGACAAGGACAGAGTGTTTAAGAAGCTCCTTTCATTCCCATGTCTTTCTTTGACACCAGCTCAGGCAGTTTTTATCCTAAGAGACTCACAAAGGAAGACATATCCGCATCTTTAAGAGCATTGCAGAAATAACTTGGCCATGAGAAGTCCCATTGTCCGTGAATTTCAAGCCAGTCGAGCCAGACTCTCAGAGTTAGCCTCTTTGCACTTTGAGCTCTCGAGTCTGGATGGACACTTAGAAATCTTGTCCAATCCACCCACTAAAATATGCACTCCTTGAGAGGTGCTTCTCACCCAGTCCCCACGTTGTACAGATGCACGTAGCCCAAGGACGGAGAACCAGTAGTCGGGCTGCGCCTAGAACTCTCTAGCCTCTCAGTCGGCATCCACCCATTACCCCGTGCCGAGCAGAGAAGGCAAGGAAGGAATGGATTGCTGTCTCCAAGCCACACCGTTGTGTGCAATAAGCTCTGTGATGACTGGTGTACAGAGTAATAAACCCCCGTGATAAGGATGTAACCCAGAAGCTTTATCTGGCCCGTCAATCCTCAGTAAATGCCGCTACCTAGTGACAATCTCCCAGGCCCAGCCCCTGCTGCCCTGCCTGTCACTTTGGAGTCCCTCTTGCAGAAGAGCGAGGCCCTACTCAATGTGATCCGATCACAAGAATTAGCATCAGAAACTGATTAAACAATTAAAAAAAATTGTTTTTTCATGATATTCCTATCCGCTTTGTGTGCATATGTGTGTGTGCGTGGGGGAAATGCTGAGCGAGCGCAGTAATGTTATATAGACGTTTGACACCTGCATAATGGGGCATCCAGGAGAAAGGCCTTGTGCTCAGCACTTTGAGGGCAGTGAGGTCACATCCAAAAAACAAACAAACAAAATGAAGCAGGGGCTGCCAGGGAAAGAGTGAGCCTAGTGGATTTCCAAAGAAGGTAGAGGATGGCAGGGGCAGGCAGGGGGGAGGGTTCAAATGAGGCTTCACAGATGCGGCGATATTTGGGCAAGACTCGGAAACTTGAGAATGCTTTCAGTGGGGGAAGGAGGAAGGATTCCAGGTAGAAAGGGTAACGTGAGCCCAGAATGCATTAAAAGTGAGATCTACCAGAGCTTGGGAAAGCGGGTAATCTCTTCTGTATGTAAGTTTCCAGAAGAAGCACACAAGAGGGAGGAAGACCAATTTTATGAAGCTTCCAGTACAAGAACATATCGCTATAGGTCAATCTCATTTATAGAACACAGATGGGAAAATCCTAAATGAGGTATCGGGACATTGAATCCAGAAGATTATTGAAATGCATACATTGTGACTAATGAGCCTTACCTCAGGAATGCAAGGGTGGTATGAAAGTTTGAAATCAGTGTAACTCAAGACCTGAACCAATTAAAGTAAAATGATAATATGATTATTCAGTAGATCCAGAATAAGTGATCAATACACTTCATGAAAAAAAAAAATAGGGGTGCCTGGGTGGCTCAGTCGGTTAAGTGTCTGACTTCCGTTCAGGTCATGATCTCATGGTTCGTGAGTTCCAGCCCCACGTCAGGTTCTGTGCTGACAGCTCAGAGCCTGGAGCCTGGTTCCGATTCTGTGTCTTCTTCTCTCTCTTCCCCCCGCCCCCCTTCCTCTGGCACTCTGTCTCTGCCTCTATCAAAAATGAATAAACATTAAAAAAATAAAAAAAAAATAGAAACCTCTTACCAAACTGAAAATTGATAAAATTGTCCTTAACACAATAAAAAGAAGTTCTAAAACTGGAAGGCAAACATCATACTTGATGGTTTTTTTTTTTTTTTTTACTTTTAAAAACAAGTAAAGTTTAACAAGTAAAAATTACAACCTTCTCCCAGCAGTGAGTGATTGCATCCTTTGAAAGTAAAGGAGGGTTAGAAGAGTGCAGAGCAATTTCTAGCTTCTGTCGCGAACACACGTTGGCAGGTGGATCCAGGCACACGAGGCTGGACACACAGGCTCTGAAGAAGTATCCAGAAGACCACCAAGCCCGAGATGGGCTGGAAACAGCTGATAAGTTTGGCCTGCCTCTGGCGGGGCAATACGGGGGTGGCAGAGGTGGCCGTGATGCTAGGATAGACCACTGTCCTCATAGGACGCGGGAGGAAAAAATCGATCTCCGCAGTGAGCAGCGTGGCTCAGTTCTGTGGTTTTACTTGCTCTGCACCATTTCATTGAGCGATGTTCGGACAGTTTCAATGAGCCGGGGGGTGGGGGTGGGGTGGTGGGGTGCAAACCAGGAGAGAGCGAGGGTGTTAAAACGGCCCCTGGGAAACGGCTGAGATGGTTCCCAGGCTGTGCTGGGTCTGAAGGAGAGGGTTCCTGACTCTCCCAAGCAGAGCAGTGGGTGACATCAAAGTCGCCTCCTTCACCCGTAGCCTTAAAACAGGACAGGATGGGATGAGGGCACCAGGTGACCTCGCGGGGCTCTCGGGGAGCAGGAAAATGTGCCAGGGCTCTCCACCCTTTCTGGGACCTGGGTTCCGTTCCCTCAAGAACCAAACGAATTATGTTTTCTCAGTAAGGCTTTAATTTCTCCTCCCCACTGGACCCTGGGCTTAAATACTTGAAGTACGATGCCTGCCTTTGAGTTTTAGCACATCTTTTCATCACGTTCAGGACAATTTCCAGGAAAGTTCAGAACCAGGCAAAGATACCTGCTTTCCCGTGTGTTATTCAACACCGTATTTAAATTCTTTGCCGATACAATGTAATAGTAAATAAGAAAAAAACAAACGAGGCACAAGAACTGGGAAAGCAAACATCATGCTTTCATTATCTTCAGATATTGATAATTTCATTATCTTCAGAAGTTATGACTATCTGCGCACAAAAACTAAAGAGATCTACACATAAAATTTTAGAAATAAAAAGAGAATCCCAAAAGGCTATTGCATACAAGGTCTACAGTTTAAAAAAATCAATAGAGTTCCTATAAACTGTAAAATATCTTAGAAGATATAATAGGAAAATTAGCCTGTTCACGATGGCAACAGATATTAATAATGGCTGACACTTACTGAGTTCCTACCTGTGTTCTAAGCATTTCTACCTGTGTTCTAAGCTCTTCTACCTTGTTGGATTCACACAGCAAGCTCATAACCTGACCTAACCATGAATAATATAACAAAAGCCTAGCAAGAACTTTATAGACAAAATTATATATTGAAGGGCATAAAGGACTCAAGTAGATGATAATACATACATATCATATTGTTTGATGAGAAGGCTCAACAGATAAATTTTATAAATATCAACTCTCCCTCAAATTAATTCATAAACTCAAAACAGTTCAAAGTCCTAACGGGCTTTTTTTTTGGGGGGGGGAGTAGGGGGCAGTTTGATAAAAATAGAGAAACTCGTTCTAAAATTCATACAAAAGAGTAAACATCTAAGAATAATAGCCAGAACATATCTGAAAAAGAACAAGAAAGAAAGAACTGTTACCAGGACTAACGTTATCATAATGAAGACAGTGTGATGTTATTACAGAAATAGACCACTGGATCAATGGAGGAGAATAAAGATGTCAGAGGCAGATACAAACATATATAGAAACTTAACACATGAGGGGCAGCCGGGTGGCTCAGTCGGTTAAGTGCCCGACTTTGGCTCAGGTCATGACCTTGTGGTCCGTGGGTTCAAACCCGCGTCGGGTTCTGTGCTGACAGCTCAGAGCCTGGAGCCTGCTTTGGATTCTGTGTCTCCCTCTCTCTCTGCCCCTCCCTTGCTCTCTCTCTCATAAATAAACAAACAAACAAACATTAAAAAACATTTTTTTTTAAAGAAACTTAATACATGATAGAGTGGGCATTGCAAGCTAATAGGGCAAACTTGAACCACTAAACATCTTTCAAAGGGGTGCTGAGCCAATTACATTTCCACATAAGAAAAAGAAATGAAGCCATATCACTACCTCACACCATACACAAAAATAAAATTCAGAGGGATCACAGACATGCATGCAAAAAGAAAACTTTATTAGAAGAAAATGAAACAACATATCTTTAAGTCCTCAGACTAGGGAAGCAGTTCTTAGTAAAGACCCTGCATTCCCCCCTCCAAACATCAGGTGAATGAAACATTAATAAATTTTGCTCATTTCAGTTATCAGCCTTTGTGAAAAAAAAGTTAAAAGACAAACTACAGACTGGGAGTAGATATTTGCAATAGATAAGTGAATTAGTATCTGGAATACATAAAGAATTTTCAAGATATTAATAAGAAAAAGACAAACAACCAAAAACAGAAGAAAGAGAAGAGAAAAGAAATGAGGGGCGCCCGGGTGGCTCAGTCGGTTAAGCATCCAACTTTGGCTCAGGTCGTGATCTCACGGTCCGTGAGTTTGAGCCCCGTGTCGGGCTCTGCACTGACAGCAGAGGTCCGTGGGTTCAAACCCGCGTCGGGTTCTGTGCTGACAGCTCAGAGCCTGGAGCCTGCTTCCGATTCTGTGTCTCCCTCTCTCTCTGCCCCTCCTCGCTTGTACTCCGTCTCTCTCTCTCTCAAAAATAGATAAAAACATTTTAAAAAGTTTTTTTAAAAGAAAAGAAATGAAAACTGGCCACATCGCTACACGTGGCAGGAGAGACTTAACCACACTAGTAGGCTGGGAACTACAGGAGCAACAGGTGTCATTTCACTGCCACCCGCTGGGGAAAGCTTACACTCTGATTGGGTCACACACGGCTGAGG
Organism: Panthera leo; assembly: GCF_018350215.1. Lineage (NCBI taxonomy): Eukaryota > Metazoa > Chordata > Mammalia > Carnivora > Felidae > Panthera > Panthera leo. The sequence continues at coordinate 10,245,934 of NC_056686.1, forward strand.
GGGTGGGAACATGGGGCCTTCCATGCACTACTGTTGGAAGGATATGCTGGAATAACTCCCTTGATGAGCGATTTGGTTATATCATCGGGTGAAAATGAAAAAGTGCACGTATTAGGTGCCGGCGATTTCGTCCTACATCTCAGAGGAGTTCTCCCAGGTATGCCTAACCGGACATCCGTGAAGATGTTCCCCGCGGAACTGTTTACTCTGGGAAAGAAGGGAAAAACTAGAAACAGTTTAAATGTTTCAGATGTTACAAATAGGAGAAGAACAATGGCTACTTAACCAGATGGTACTTAACACAAAAGAATAAACTGACAACTCTCCAAAGCCATAATAGCGACAGGTGACAACAAAACCCAAACCGTGGTACAGACACACTTGCGCAAATGAAAACCTGTTGTCATTGATGTCTATATATGCAAACGATTAAGGAGGGTTGACTTGAAGGACCCTCAGTGAATTCCTTTGGAGGATTACGTTCCGCTGTGCTCTGTGTTGCCTGACATTTTGTCGCAGTGTTGCAAAGTCGGGTGTGGAACAAAGCACCAGTGCCCAGCTTCCCTGCTGGGAGAGCCTCTCTTATTGTATGCTTTTTGTGCAATCTTTATGTTTCATATATTTTTGCATTAAGGGAGCTAAGAAACGTTTTCCTCTTTGTCTGTGGTGGGATGGGGCGGATGGCAGTGTGCGTGAAGAGAACTGCCTCTTTCCGAGACCTCCTGAATTACACGTATGAAACGCTTTCAACCTCGGGACTTTGCATACTGCTGCTCAGAACAGATCCAGGCTGCGAGTTGTCATAACAACAAACACAATGATTTGAAATGCAGATTCTTTCTTTTACTCTGAAGGAAACCAGGGAGGAATATAGAATACTTTGTATTGGACAAGAGCCTGTTGGAGTCCAAATGTGACATTAGAAATTGGTGATATGCCCAGCAAAGAAGAAAGTGTATGATTCATGAAGCATCTAAACAGAATTATCTAGGTTTTCAGAAGGCCTGTCCGTTCAGATTATAGACTTTTGACACATAAAATTATTTTTGGATCTTAGAGGTCCTATGAGAGTGGTTTTAGGTTATGTTGGAGAGGCGGCAGGTTGGAGTGGATAAGCATTCTGGCTCTAAAGTCCGGCAGGCCTGTTGACCACCTGCTCGCTGGGTGACATTTGGGCACGTTACTCTGTGAGTCAGGCTGCTCCAGAGAAACAGAACCGATGAGACGTGTGTGTATATACCCAGAAAGAGATTATTATTATAAGGAATTGACTCATGCAGTTATGGAGACAGACAAGTCCCAAGATCCACAGAGTGAGTTGACAAGCTGGAGACTCGGGAAGAGCCAGTGCTCCAGTCTGAAGGCAGTTGGGCAGGAGGAATTCTTTCTTACTCAGGGGGGTGGTCAACCTTTTTGTTCTATTCAAGCCTTCAACTGATTAGATGAGGCCCACCCTAATTAAGGAGCGCAATCTCCTTTATTTGGTCTACTGAGTTAAATAGTAGGCTCGTCCAAAAACACCCCCACAGGAACACACAGAATAATGTTTGACCAAACGTCTGGGCATCCCAGGGCCCAGTCAAGTTGACACATAAAGTTATCCATCACACTTACCCTTTCTGCATCTTGGTTTCCTCATCTCTAGACGGTAGTAAATAGCTCATAGAGTTGGAGTGCAGCATAAGTCGCTGCCTACGAAGGCCAATCAGGGGAGCCGGGACTTAGTAAGTGCTCAGTATGTAATTACTGCACAAATCAGCAGAATTCTGTCTGCATGTTGTTTCTCAGTCTCTTCTGTTTGTTTTACGTCATTTTAGGAGTCATGTGTGAGCGTCCAAACATTGCTTAGATTTGCTTGTTTTTGTGCTTCATAAAAATGGTGGCTTTAGACTTGTTTTGTTCACTCTTTATTGTATTAGCAACATTCGCCCCATGCCATTGCGTATGGTTGTGGGTATTGAGACAGCCCTGAAGAGCGTCCATCCCGTCAATGGATATTTGGGTCTCTGCTTGTGTTTCCATTTGAACAGCGCTCCTGTGAACAGGCTGGTCTGTAGCAGCTGGGACCCACCTCTACATTCTTCTCTAGGACATGTTCCTAAGCAAAGAATTTCTGGGTTGTAACTCAATATGATTTTAAAAGCCAGACATATATATGCGCTAGAATGATTACGCCGGCTTATGGTAGGTCTTAAATTATGATTGGTTTCTTTTTTCTATTTTTAGGGCTCCTGGAAAGTGATTATATTGTTTTCACAATAAGAAAATTAATTTGTTTTTTTAAGATTCCATTATTTGTTACTATGTGTGGATTCTGTGTGTCGCTTTTACTTACATACCTCTCAGCTCAGTGTATCACCTCCCTAGGGAGCTGGGGGAGGGGTTTGCTTGACTTTAGTTAAGGCAGGCAGGTACCTAATTCTCAAGGAGCTGTCCCTAGGGCCAGGACTTGCAGAAGGTAAGAATGACACCCTCGTGGGGACCTATCAAGGAGAGAAATCTAATGATTTGATTATAATTAACCATTCTATGCAAACTCTTCCACTTTTGCTGGGGCCTGCATTTTCTGAGTATTGAAATTCGTATGTTGCGGAAGGACTCCAGGCCCATAAGCCATGGGGTGTATCCTTCCTAGCTCTTTATTTTTTTTAACGTTTCATTTATTATTTTTGAGAAATAGAGCACGAGGAGGGGAAGGGCAGGGAGAGAGGGAGACACAGAACCTGAAGCAGGCTCCGGGCTCTGAGCTGTCAGCACAGAGCCTCACGCAGGGCTCAAACTCACAGACTGTGAGACTGTGACCTGAGCCTAACCGACTGAGCCACCCAGGTGCCCCAGCAATATGTTAGATTAAAAGGGAACGGTCAATACAGTAGGTACTACGGAAGAAAAGGGGGAAGAGTCAAATGAACACACACAACATCCAACGAGCACAAATAAGGGGCAAAATAAATCCCAGTGTATCAGTGAATAAATCCAACTCTATCGAGAATCACAAACAATGTAAACAAACTAATCCCAGCATTTAAGAGACAGATTCCCTGATGAATAAACGAAATCTACATGTTGTCTGCTTTTATCAGGAGACCTAAACTAAAAGTGCTCAAATATTCAAGAATTAGAAAGAAAAAAAAAAACACAATTAATTTTCCACCTAGAAAACTCAAAGGCTGTGCATACCAACTAATAAAAACTAAGTTGGGAATTAAGCAGTTTTGCTGGGAATGAGCTCAGATATACGAAAGTCAGTATACACATCAGCCAAAACAATTAGAAAATATAGTTTTCAAAAGATGTCATATACACTAGCAATCAAAACTTAAAGGTGCCTAGAAATGAGCCTTTATGGAGTAACGTATAACTTATTGACCCAGAGAAATGGAAATGATAGGCCATATTCATTAGTGGAAAGAATCCATGTTTTAAAATGGAAATTTTCGGGGCGCCTGGGTGGCTTGGTCGGTTAAGCGTCCGACTTCGGCTCAGGTCATGATCTCACGGTCCGTGAGTTCGAGCCCCACGTCGGGCTCTGTGCTGACAGCTCAGAGCCTGGAGCCTGCTTCCGATTCTGTGTCTCCCTCTCTCTCTGACCCTCCCCCATTCATGCTCTGTCTCTCTCTGTCTCAAAAATAAATAAACGTTAAAAAAAAATTTTTTTAAATAAATAAATAAATAAAATGGAAATTTTCCCAAATCAGTATATAAGGTGAATATCATTCTAATCATGAACCTAACGGAATTTTCCACAGAAAATTCCACAGAATTTCCTATGGAAATTTATGTAGAAAAGCAAGGAGGCAACATAACTTTTAAAAAGAACAGTATGGGGAAGGGCCTTTCCCTCCTAAATAGACACTATAAAGTTGTAGGAATTAAGGCAGTATGACATTGACTCGAAGATAGACAGATCTATCCATGGAATGAAACAGAGCTCTCAGACCCAATCCCATATGTATATGAGAACTTAATCCACAATAGGGGTGGCATTATAAATCAGTGAGAAAAAGCACAAACTGACAAAAAAAAAAAAAAAAAGGAGAACTGGGATTGCCATTTTTCTGCGTGCAAAAAAAAAAAAAAAATCAATTAGATCCTTACCTCAATCCATAAAAATCAACCCCAAGTGGAGAAAACTCAACTTAAAAAGGTGAAGTTTTAACACATTTAAGAGACAATATGGGAAAATGTCCTATGACATTTCTTCAAAATGTACTAATGATTAAGAAAATAATGGTAAATCTGACTGTGTTGCACTTGAAAATATCTAGAAAACAGAAGTGACCGCAAAGTAAAAAACACAAACCAGAGTGGTACTTACACATCGAACAAACAAACAAACAGGTAGCATCCAGAATATTGAAAAAAATACATGAATTAGTAAGAAGAAGCTGGATAATATGATAGTATTGAAGATAAAGGGTATAGATAGAAAATTCACAAAAGACCTGAATGGCCTATAAGCACAGAAGAAGGCTGTTAGACCTCACCAGTCATCAGGGCAGTGCCTGGTGAAGCAAGGGGAGCTTCTCCACCCCCGTCAACCCTGGCAGGGGCCATCTGTCCAGATGTTCCAGGAGGGGCAGAAAGCCAGGGAAGAGTAACGTCCAAGGTCATGACATGTTTTGGACCAGACTGGCAAAAATTAGTAATGACAACACTAAGAGTTGGTGAGGAGGTAGAGAAACAGAGCTCCACCTACGCTGTCCGTGGGAGAGCAGATTAGTTCAATTTAGAGAGGAATTTGGCGATATTTAGTAACACTGTGGATGCATATATTCTAAGATTCAGCATTTCCAATTCTAGGAATATACCCAAAAAAGATTCCCGCATGCTTATAAAGAAACTGGTAAAGCCAAAAAATACTTAATGCAGCACTATCCGTAATGGGGGGGGGGGGGAACCTTTCTGTGGTGCTTGGGGAGAGGGGCGGGTCTGTAACCCACTAACAGAAAAACCGATGAAAATTCGCAGTGTCCTTTGCACACTGTAATACTACACAGCAGTCAGAATGATCGAATGGGGGCTGCATGCATCAGTGGGGATACAGCTGCAAAAATGTAATGCCCAGAAGAAAAAAAAAAAGTTTCAGAATGATGTCAATTTAGTAATTTTGAAAAAAAAAAAAAAAAAAAAAAAGGAAGCCACCTTATATACACGTGCCATACCTACGTGTATAGGATACATACCCAGGTAGCAAAAATAGAGAAGCCAGCGTGGCAGTGATAAACCTCGACTCCCCTGGGAGGATTGGAGGAGAAGGAGATCAAGAAATAACACGCAGAGAGCTGCGGCTGCATCTACAAAACTTTAATGCCATTAAGGAAGGAAGGGAGGCAAGATGTGTCGAGATGCGGCAAAGCTCCGTGGTAGATACATAGGGCCGCGACATGATTCTCTTTGTTTTTCCCAGTATGCAGGAACTATTTTATGGTCCCCTACATTTTTTTGAAACTTGTCAAAGGAGGAAAATCAGCCCAGAGGCTGTTGTGTGAGTCCAGACACTAAGGAGATAAGACTCACTAGGACTAGGGCAGCCGTAGAAGGCAGAGAAGTGGACAGGACCAAGAAATGTTTTGGAGGCAAAATGGACGATCTTGGATAGATTTGCTCTCTCATGTACAGCGGGTAGAAACAGACAGTCGCTGCCCTGTCCGTGTCCTGCGGACCTTTCTGGGTGCTCCAGTTGATTTCCGGCTGCATCTCTGTGCTGATGAAGGCTCTTCCCTCTCTCCTCCCCTCTCCCACCAGAACCGCCCAAAGCTGTGCTGCCTCCAAGTGGTAGACCAGCTGTGCTAATGAGGAGTGCAGCCATCAACCCATGGGCCTCAGGAGTTGGCCGGAATCATTCTGAAACTTGTGCTTTGCACCATTTCCCGAAGCTTCCCCTAAGATTCATCTTCAGGCACCATCCGACGTGGCAGGCTTAATAGGACTCACTTTTTTTTTTTTTTTATAATTTCTTACAGTTAATTTATTTATTTTGATAGAGAGCGCAGGCAGGGTGGGGGCAGAGAGAGAGGGAGAGAGAGAATCCCAAGCAGGCTCTGTCTGCACTGTCAGCACAGAGCCCGATGTGGGGCTGGGACCCATGAACCGTGAGATCGCGACCTGAGCCGAAATCAAGAGTCGAAGGCTTCGCCGATGGAGCCATCTGGGTGCCACGCTAGGAGACACTTGTGGGCAGTCTGCCCTCCCTCGGATCCCTTCCCCACCTCCCTATCAGTGTTAGCCCTGCTTCCCCGGTGAACGCTTTTTCACTTGTGTCCTTGCCCCGGATCTGCAGCTGGAAGAACCCGCACTACGGCGACAATCTTACTTCCGAAGCGTGCCCACCTCCAAAGAGTGCCCACGTGCCACCAGGCACGTCACTGGCGTCCCCCTCAGTCTGTCTGACAAGAGGAAGGGGGGAAGAAACAAAGACGGATTCCAAGGGCTGTGGGCAGGCCAGGGGGAGACACAACACATGCCAGAGAAAGCGTAGCCAAGGGGCGGAGGACACAACGGGCTGCTTGGGGATTCGCTGCCCCGGGTCTGTGCCAGCACATACGGCAGTGCCTCGTGCGGGGATTCCCGTGACCGAGTCAGCAGCGTGGCACCACCTGATTATGTGCCGTCCCGTGTCCGATGCCCCTGGGATGTCACCGATTTGCACTTCCTTCCAGCCGTGTCTGCAGAGCAGGACTGCACACTGATGGGTTCTGCTTTGATAGGAAATATCACCGAACGTTACTGGAGGGCGACTTCTTGACACGGCATCGAGTGACAGTCCAGTCGTGCCACAGTGACATTTCAGCAGTGAAGTAGAAAGCATTCACCTAGACGGTGATATAAGAAATGATTGCTGGGGCGCCTGGGTGGCTCGGTCGGTGGAGCGTCCGACTTCGGCTCAGGTCATCATCTTGCGGGTCTGTGGGTTCGAGCCCCACGTGGGGCTCTGTGCTGACAGCTCGGAGCCTGGAGCCTGCTTCGGATTCTGGGTCTCCCTCTCTCTCTTTCTGCCCCTGTCCCGCTCACAATCTGTCTCTCCCTCAAAAATAAACATAAAAAAAAAAAGAAATGATTGCTTAAATTTGTCATTTACACAAACAAATGATAGCCCCTTAGGTATTCTCATCATGTATTATTAAACTGATAACCCCTTGCCTTTAAGCAAGGGATTTTTTTTTTTTTTTTTTTTTTTTTGAAGCCCATTGCATCTGGCTACTGAGTCCATGCCACTGTTCGGAAAAGCAAAGCACTGTAGTACGACTCTTGACCTTTCTCTCGCTGCTGATTCGGAAAGAAAGATGCTTCCATTGACCTCCACCTTCTCATAAAGGTGAATGAAGACGTCCCTAGGGAAACTAGCTTTGGCTTCTCAGTATCCAGTGCATTTAAACAGTGCCAGGGAGTCAATGAAACACATCACTTCAAATGCCCATCAGTGAAGCAAGCTATTCCCTACTGGCTGGCACAAAAGCAGGAGACTGCGCAGACACCCGAGGCACGGGCTGTGTAAGGCGGACCCTAAAGAGTGGTTCCAGTCTTTGGGGCCATCAGGAAGTGTCATCATCTGTAACAGAAACTGCAAGAGAACTACATATACAGATTTGGCATCCCAGGACATGTCCATCACAGGAGATGTTCCATCCAGAGTTGCTGATGGAACTAGGGTTTATCCCATAGCCATTCAAATGACCTGTGGTTCCAACAGAGGTGAGCCTTATAGGACCCTGGAAAAATCTTACTGAAGGTAGAGTGGATGAGAAGTCGGGAAGGCCTGAGTTTAGACTTTAGCTTCACAACTACACAGCTGCATGATCCCAGGGAAAGTTACTTAACCTCCCTGAGTCTTGGTTTCCCCACCAGTAAAGTCTAGGGCTGCGCAGGCTTGTTATGGTGATTAAAGAAGACAGCGTAACTTACAGTATTTTACAGTGTGTGGGGCACATAGTAAGCACTCAGGCTGCTATTGTTACCGTCAGCGCACAAGCAATAAAAAAAAATTCTGCTTAGAATTCTATGGAAAATTGTACCTACGGAAGCATGTTGTAAATTTTCTGGTGCTCTTGGTGCAAAGAAAAGGAAAATGAAATTGGAGATTAGGAATTTGTCAGAATTTATCAGCACCGAGCGAGGAAAATGAGACTTTCTAGGGAGCAAGCCTTGTTTTTTAGACAATTAATCCGACTTTCCTGGCGAGAGGGAGGAATTTGTTAGGAGATCCGACTCCTGTCTTCTGAGTGTATACTCTGCAAGCGACTTCTTGTCTGCGGTTGGATCTAAGTAAAGCAGGCCAAAGGGCTGTCCCCAATGCTGAAGTCAGGGTTTTCTTCCACCAGGAAGTCATGAAATTAGCTTCTGGTTCATCTCTCCATGTCTCGTGTGTTTGGAGAGTACATCACCAGGACTCTTCTGTGAATACAAATAAAGATCAGGTTTCTGCGTGTGCAGAAATCGTGGCCAGTTGGAGGCTTGTGATGACCCCCTCCCCACCCAGGAACTGTTCCCCTGGGAATTCTTGTCTGAACGCCCCCGGCTTGTTGTTGAAGTTCAGTCGTCCATATTGAGTGCTCAGTAAGCATATGGGGAAGGACAATTGATCCTGTAGTCCTCATTCTTTGTTTTTTAACATTTATTTATTTTTGAGAGACAGAGAGAGGCAGAGTGGAAGAAGGGGAGGGGCAGAGAGAGAGGGAGACACAGAATCCGAAACAGGCTCCAGGCTCCGGGCTCCGAGCTGTCAGCAGAGAGCCCGACACGGGGCTCGAACCCATGAACTGTGAGATCATGACCTGAGCAGAAGTCAGACACACAACCAACTGAGCCACCCAGGGGCCCTTTATGTGAGTTTTATGGAGCATTTTCAAGAGGAAGAAGTTTGTCTTTTGGTAGCCCTGGGTCACTATGCAGAGCATACGTTGCCAGTGAAAACCACACACTATCAAATATGTCTTATTTTACTCTTCACCACGACCCTGTAAAGGTCTGATTCTCATCTCACAGGGAGGCAAACTGAGGTTCGGAGAAAGCCAATGACTCTCTCAAAGTCACAAAGCGGGAAGATGGGACAGACAGGATCTCAGTCTGAAGTGTGTGTTCTTTCCCCCCTACCCTGCCGTCTCTCATCTTACTACTGCCTGTGAAGCCACTGCCCCTCCGAGTACCTCTCCTGTCACAGGACAGGAGTGCCTGAGGCCTGTGCCCTGTTCATGCTGCTCCATAAAGAATTCGCCTTGTTCCTGGATTTCAGGGATTCGGGCATATTCTGTCCGTGTAGGGATCCATCTTACACAATGTGCCTTAAGAGGATGTGAATGGTTGTAATCACCTTCTATCAGTGATAAATCATTGTTCTCACACTTACTCGGGGAAGAGCTCCCCGTGAGTTTTAAAGTATTAATTGAGATGATCTATCTTCCAACCCTGGCTTTGAAATCTCCATCCTAGGAGAACACGAGGAGAGCCACCGTGAGAGATGACACATGTCTGTATCCCTGGTTAGCACGTAAAACGTTCTTTCCTATAAACACCCTACTAAGCCCAGCTGATATATTTCTTGTTATCCTATTAGGACAGTGACAGAACTGTGATCCTGAGATATTAGATGGTCCATAACCCACATCTCCCAAACGGTAGTCTTTGGATTATAAGCCGATTCGATCTATAAGTTTGAAAACTTCTGGGTTGAATATGGTTGAACAGGTGTCTTTATCCAAAACTTCACACAACCTTTATTGTGCTGGTGGGCATGGTAACTCTCCAAGAAGGGTCTCCCAGGCCCTTTGAGCCAGAAAATTCCTGTGTGTATCTCTTTTCAAAATGCTGACGTGGGCCTTGGACCCCCTAACTGCCCTGTAGAGCGCTGGGTTTAGGGTCTCTTAGACATCTCCAGCGTCTAAATGAACAGCTACAAATGAGCTTTTCAGCGACAACCCGTGTTCCAGGTGGTTTCCTATGATGCGGGAAATGACCTCCCAATGAGAAGGTGTATATAATAAAGTAATGAATATGCGTGTGGTACTGGGGGATCTCAGGCTAATTCTCTAAAACCAGTGGCATCACTTTGCAAAATGAGTCTTTAAAACCTCAGTGACTGGGATTTGGAAGGTCTGTCTTTGGTATTCTCCATGTGTATTGGCCGAGCAAAAGTTCTGAGGAATTTCATCAGTGAAGGAACCCATTCAACCAGACCACAGCGAGCAAAGAAGAAACTGGGCAAATCCATACTTTTACCTTTGTTATTTTAAACTTCAGTTGTAGCCGGTGTTTTGGCTCTGGCTGGTGAGTTTCAGATTCTGTGTTCCGATGAGATCTGATGTGAGTATGCTTCGAAGGACATCCGTGTGTATCTGTGTTTACTCAGCGAACTGCCCTAGGAACGATCACTGTAACAAGCCCAGTGGGGAGGAGACCTCCGTTTCCTCCAACAGCATAGGCAGAAGACTTACAGGATTAGCCTGGCCCAGAGCAAAGGGCCACACAGTGCATAAGACACTTCCAGCATCAGTCGGCAGCATCCTGCCCTTCTAGAGCTTTGTTTTTGGTGATACACGCCAAGCAGGTATTTGCATTTTATTTCTGTTACTATCTTTCTCCTGTACATACAAGGGAAGAAAACCAAACTGAAGAATCTCACTGTATGGTTGTAGTTGGTCCAGATGCCCCTAAAGGGTTAAAAACAGATGATGCCTTACATTCAAATTCAGCCATACAGTATCTATGTAACATCCTTATGCCCAGAAATGTAATACGCCAAAAGCCTCACCGCTGGTGAATTTCTACTGTGTGGTCCAGGAGGGAGGTGGGTCTCTGAGAGATTGCAGACCATCCTTCTGTGGCCCATGTGAACATTCTTAGACCATTGCCTAAGCTCAGCTTTTAGTCCCTTACGTTCCCCTTAGGATTCTGGTAGAAAAAGCATTTCCCCTATGGAAGCTCATCTGATTATATTCCCCGACTCTGTTCAACTTCTGACTATGAAATAGGTTGGGGCTTCTTTGTCTCGGGGCTTACTTGGTCTGCAGCAGTGGTTTTGTAACTCTTAAGAACAGTGAAACCTTTTTTCCACACACAACTTGCACAAATTATTATTGGGGCACCTGGGTGGCTCAGTTGGTTCAGTGTCCGACTCTTGGTTTCGTCTCAGGTCATGATCTCACGGTTCATGGGTCCAAGCCCTGCATTGGGCTCTTTGCTGGCCTGCTTGGGATTCTCCCTCTCTCCCCGTCTCTGCCCCTTCCCTGCTCTCTCTCTCTCTCTCTCTCTCTCTCTCAGAATAAATAAATAAACATTTTTTAAAAACTTGCACAAATTATTATTTCTATAAGCAGAAAAGGCAAGGAGCTAGTCCCATGGAAACTGGTTGGAAGATTCTAAGGCCCTGCCTGCTTATCACCTGCCACCAGCAATGCACTTTTTTGGAACCCTGGCGTTCCTTGGAATAGAATTTGAGAAACATTGTCCATTGACGAGTTTTGGGCTGTGAATCGGGAAGCTTAGGTTTCGTCCTTGCCTGAACACAGACCTCAGGTTGCAGTTGGTCCAATTATTTAAACACTTCTTCTCTATTTCCTCCTCTGTAAAACACAAGGAAATAGCGTATAGTCTCATTTTTTTTTCCCGTAGGGTCACGATGTGATGGTATCCTGAAATAGTTGGCATCACAGTCATTTTATACTTTTTCTTGTGTGTTCACATCTGTTAATTTGCTTTCCTGTTAAAACACCTCTGGCACAGAAATAGGGCCACTCCTAGTAGGTACAGAACCTCTTAGGAAAAATTTCAAATGCTATCCAGAAATTCAAGCTTCTGAAGACCTGAGTTACCCACAAGGCAGGTAGTCACGGTGATAACGGTAACACGGTGGGTGTATTTAGCAGACGCCATTCATTGACACAAAGGCACCACTGGATTCGCACCCCCTTCCTGCATGGATCCACTGTGGAACCACAGTGGACCTATCCCTTTGGAATCTAATTCCTCTCCATGTGCTGCCCGTGGCCTGATTCCTACACCCCGGCTCCAGAAGTGAGCCTGTGACCCAGGCCTGGCCAGTCAAAGCCGTCTCCTGGGACTTTGGCTGGAACTGTTGTGAAGGAGGGACTTTCTCTCTCTCGGAGAAGGCAGGCACTAAAAGGCCACATAAGCCAGAAACTGGCCACACCAGCCTTGTCTGCACAGGAAGAGCCCCTGCCTGAGAATGAAGGCAACCATGGCAACAGCCAAAGAACCCAGAGTAGATGGGCAAGCTGGACTGCTGGGCACATACGTTGAGCACCTAGATACAGAGGTGCCTGAAGGCAACACTTCTATGACCTGACACAACAAAATCCAACCTTTTGCTTGAGCTAGTTTGAGTTGGCTTTCTGACAGAATCGAAAGGGGCCCAACTAACATGACCACCTTGGGCAAGCTGCCTAAACTCTCTAAATCTCAACCGTCTTTGCTAGGGAATGAGGGTCCACACATCACAGAGTGTGTAATGGCACCAGGATTACGCTCCACAGAGAGGACCCTCAAGATTATTAAAGTCCATATACCTTGTTTCATTTCATCCCCTCCGTGGCAGAGCTCAGAAGGTGAATTACTTCATTTTGCAGATCAGATGGCTGTGACAGAGAGAAATTAGGCCCTTCATTGCGAGTCTGTGGCAAATAAGAGGGTTGGGATTTAAGCGCAGGTCTGAGGTCACGGTCCAGGCCCTTTTCACCAAGATACGCTGCTCCCCGCCAAGCGAGCCCCCTTGCCTGCAAGACGAAGTTCACCCACACTGCTCACAGCCACCACAGCACGTCCTGTTGAGGACCATTCGCATGGACGCAGACTTAAAGGGTGCCCTCTGGAATTGTGCAGTGCACAACTTGCCCTATACATGATGGTCCCAAAAGTCACAGACACACAGGAGACCTTGTAAGGGCAAACACCAGGGAGATATTCAAGATGTTTATATTGCGAAGGACCCCTTTGCTCATCTAAACCATTCTTCCAACACCTCCAAGCCACTCTCATTTCTTACGTCTTTGGCCCAACCTCCAGGTGGTCCTGCTAAAGACTCCTCAGCTGCTTTGCCCGAGGAAAGAAGGACCAGATAGATTTCCGGGTCCCTGTTGCTTGCTGAGCCACTGCCAACCTGATCTCTGGGTTGACAAATATGCTTTGGTTTAATATAAGCCCTTCTTACATTAGCTTTGGATTTTGGGCATTCTCCAGCAGGTTGGAAAGTGCTGTTAGGAGCACATCATGAAAAACCGTGTCACTTTAACAAACCGGAGTTCCCTCTGGCCCTTGAAGATATCTGACCAGGTGGGTTTTGGGGACTGACTGAAGGTGCCCTGTTCAGACCTGAAGCGGGACAAAAGGGGTCATTCCTGCGTCCATGACTTCACCGAAGGCCAGCCTGAACCCAGATGGACAAGGGTTGGCCAAGACAGGCCCGTGTTCTCCCCCGGCATTTGAATGCTTATCTTTAGGGTCAGGCTACAGGAAATGGAGCCTGCCCCGACGTCTTCCAAAGCCGCAGGAAGCTCCTGCCATGGCTGAGGGCATCCAGAAAACTGGGTAGTCTTCTTCATCTCCCGAGTGAGAGCTCCAGCCGTGGTATTCCCTTGCTTCTCCGGGAGCCAGCTTACCAAGAAGGAGGTTCTTGGTGAACTCAAGAGTTGCCATGACATCTTCACCCCACAGAGTCCCAGGAAAGGCCCTGCCATGACATCATAAGCCCTAGCTGGGGTGCTGGGGACCAGAGTCAAATCTCTAAAGGATAAAAACAACAGTGCAATAACACTGGGACATCTCTCAAGCCCTGGGGACCCAACCTGGAACCGGATGGTCCACATTCACTATCTACTTTGGTCCTTGCAATGGCCCTGGTGAGGGAGGCATTATGGGCCCCATTTTATAGGTGATGAAACTGAGACTCAGAGATGTTGCATGGTCTGTCCCAGGCCACCCAGCTAGTCGGTGGCAGAGCTGGGATTCGGACCTAAGTCTGCCTGATTCCACGCCCTTGACTAACACCCTATACTGCACCCCTCTTACCCATCCCGTCTTTTAAATTTCAGCTTAAGTGCGAGACTGTTTTGAACAGGGTGGCTTCTCAGCTCCCTCAGACTAAAAGTCTGGACAGCCTCATGACCTCCCTGACCTCCTCTCCCTTCCTCTCACCCCTGCCCACTCTGTGTTGGCCACATGGGGCTCCTGGCCCCTCCCCAAACACCAAGCATCTTCAGGACTCTGCTCCAGTGTCATGTATCAGAAAGGTCTACCCTGACGACTGTCTACAACAGCAAGCCTTTATCCTTTATCCCCTCTACCTTGACTCCGCGACATTCACCCAGTGTATTTTCCTGCATGGTATATACATCACCCCAGGACTTACCCGTTTTTGGTTTGTTGTCTGTCTCCTCCCCTCAACCCCACTTGGTGGTCCACTTCTGTGAGGGAAGGGACTTTTTCTGACCACCTCACAACTATGTGCCCAGAATCTGGCAAATGAGCAAATGAGTAGGGGGCTGAGACGCCAGGCTGACCCAGCTGTGGTTCGCCCTTTTCCATGGGGGACGTCAGTGGTGTGCGACTGCTCAAGAATCAGCCATTTGACCAACCGGAAAGAGGAGTCACAGATAGAAAAGCATTCGATACGTGTGTGGGTGTGTTGTGTATGTGATCAATACATTTGTCAGTGTAAGTCCAAGGTGTAGTCCAAACAGGATTGATGGTCACTGTGGATTTGCGCTGTTGTTCCAATTTAGGGAGAACGTGGTTGCTGGGTGTTTGCTGCCCACACACAAGTCCAGCCTCATGTCAGGGCAAAATTTTGCAGGTTTCTTCATCCCGCGGTTGTGTTCAAGTTTCTAGGTCTTTGTTAATATAAATTATTCCACAGATTCGTAGTGGATCACCTGTAAATGAACTTCAGACGATGTTCTTCCTAATGTGTTCTACTGCGATGGACTGCAGCTCAGGCTCTTCAGGATGGATTCCAGAACATTCCAGAACATTCCATGACTCTCTGAGGTGCCAGCTCAGGAGTTCAGATTAATAAATGAGCTCAGAAAGGCCCATGCATTCAGTTGAGGGAGCACATATGGTAGCTTGGGTGCTTATACACGTCCTGTGGGGCATGTCACCCCCCCCCCCCAATTCAAATGCCCTTGCAAATCAGAAACTTTAAGGCTTTCTAAAATGTCCTTGTAAGTTCTGACATTAAAAAAAAGTGTGGAGAAATAGCTACATCCAATCAGATCAAACCAGAATTCAGTACCAACAATTCATTATGTTGAGCTCAAATTTAACTCCATACAGATATTTTTTTCTAAATTCTGCGAAGCCTTTAAATTGGTTATACATACATGCCAATATTTCTTCCTTCTGGACAAGAGCAGAAATACTGGACCCAGGCCCAAGCCATCCCTCTTCCTCTTTATGGTGTGGCCAGAATAGCTTCAGGAAGGATCTAAATATTGAGGTCTGTACTGGTACTTAGAATTCATGATGGCTTCTATTCTCCGATAACAAGAATCTTCCAGCAAAGCTCTAGAAAATTGGAGTTTAAGTTATGAACAGAATGGAGACGATGGACACTCCTAAGAACAGCCATGTGAAATCCCATCGGCATCTCCAAGGAATGGGTCTCGGCACGGCCCTCCTGGGTCTCTGCACTCTGTTCACACAAAGGGCATTCTTGTCAGTGAGGGCGTCATTGGCAGAAACGTTCTAATGCTGCAGTTATGTTCTGCTCCCTAACCTCTTGTTCCAGTTGAGTACAAAGTGGTGAGTCTTCAAAGTCCTGCTGAACCATCAACTGGCTGTCGGACCCTCAGTCACTTCACTTCTCTGGAACCTTGGTTTGCTCATCAATGAAAAGAGGGGTCGGACCTCTTCTCCCAAGGACTCGGGAGGTGGCTTAGTTGGGATTTCAGGGAAGGTACCTACTGTGAATAACAGAAGGTGTTCACTAAAGGGTAGTGCCTTTCCCTTTCCAAAATTAATAGAGATCATAGAAATGGCCATGCCACCATAATAACAAACGCGAACAGTTGTGTCCCGTTTAGGGAGTTATGGGCTTTCGATCGTTGGACTGAGAGCCTTATCTCAGGTCATTCCCACCACAGCCACCTGTGGTGGAGTTGATGTTACCAGGAGCAGTATCATTGCTGTTGTCCAAATGAGATCACTAGGCTTGGAGGGTTGAACTGATCTCCCAGGTTCCCACAGCTAACAGAGCTAGGACACAAACCCGTTTCACCAGGAGTGAAAGCCAAATATGTTGTGAGGCCCACAGGTCCTCCATGGTCCTGCTTTGCCTTATCTCCTCCTCGACCTCCACTCCCATATCTCCTGATCACTCAGTTTTAACCACATTTGTCTGGCTGGTCCTCCCACAGACCAGGCAGTTTCAGTTTCCTGCGTCAGGGCCTTTGCACGGACCATTCCCTCTATCTGGAACACTTTCTCCCAAGTGAGCACATGTCTGACTTCAAGAATGTGCTCAAATGTCATCTTCTCGGAGAAACTTATCATGACTTCCCTATTTAAAATTGTAACACCTTTTGCCGCCACAACCTCTGCCCTGTGACCTCTCAAACTCCGTCACCTGGCCAATTTTTGTTTTCCTTTTGCTTTTATCATCTTCTGTCCTATTATAGAATTAAATTATTTATATGTTGATTGCTGTGTGTTGGGCTCTGCCAGACACGAAGTTCATCCAGAGGAAGGATCTTTGATTCCCTGATGTATCCCCTTGCATCTAGAATAGCCCCTGATGGATTATAGCCAGGGAAGACTCATTGAAAGAACAAATTAGCCAGTGAATGATAGGGCTGTCAGGGTCTTAATTATACCACCCCACCTCTGTGCGCAGCCGGTGCTGACATCATTCATTCGTGATGTGACATTTGTCCACACAGAGGTTGAGTCAGCAAATAGTCTCTATCCTCTTGGTGGCCAGCATCATGGAGGGTATCTGAGAGGCAGGTGGAGGGGACAGCCACTGCTCTCTGCTCATAGTTAGGCTGGGGAGATGAGACACACAACTGAGACAGAGGATAGCACGTTCTGTTCACTTGTGGGTTGTGGGAGACCGGCTCCAATTCCTAAAGGGCCCCTCAGCAGGTGCCGGGCACAGGCAGCCTTGTTGGGAAGGGACTCCCAGAGAGGACAGAAATCGAGCTGGGTCTTTAAAGGACTGGAATTGGTGGAAAGGAGAGAGGACAAAGCCCTCCTTTTTTGGGCAAAGCCGCAGAGGCTGGAATGGGCAGACATACAGGATGCTTATCCTCCCCGTGCTCAGATCTCGGCTTCAAATGCCCCCTTCTTAGGGAAGCCCCCCGACCCTACAGCCTTAGTCAAGCGCTGCAGTTACACAACCAGAAAATCATGCTCCTTTTCTTCAGGGGTCTTACACAGTTTGTAATTATAAATGTTCGATAAATATTCATTGAGTGATGGAATGAATACGTGAACGAATGGGTGAACGATTGAATGAGTACATTGAAGAAGAAAGCGTATAAAGACAGGCCAGCACAGCTGGATCAGGCGGTGATTTTGAGAGTGAGGTAGAGAGAAGCTCTCTGCCCACAGCACTCACCTGGCGCACTGGCCGTGGCGATAGCTTCTCATTCAACCTTGAGAGTAGCCATCGGAGATGGGCATTTTGGGGTCTGTGTTACAAATGGTGAAACTCGTTGACTTATCCAAAACCAAGCTTAACAAGCTTTCTTAGCTTGTGTATTGTATATATTGTCAGTAGTGATGGAGCCGACATCTGTACTCAAGCCTCGGGACATTCCACGCCCCTGCTTGGAGGGCAGGTAGGGACGGTGTGGCAGACGACGGGAGACTCAAACGCTGGCGTGCAGAGGAAGGTCACCCAGAACCATGCTGAAATCAAAGACCGTAACTCTCACCCCACATCCTCAACCCTGGACTTCGCGTGAGCCTCACAGCAGCGGGGAGGGTGGGGGAGCAGCAGACACACCCCTGTGACTTCGCAGGCAAACAGCGTTTTCTCGTCACTGTTGGCAATGTGACGGGACTGCCAAAAGTACATGAAACCAACTACGTAAATTGTGAGATGTACGGCACAGTTCGATTCTGCTGCCCTGAGAAACTGCAGTTTTTTGTTGTTTTTTTTTTTTCACCAAGACAGGAGAGAAAAGCTAGGAGTTCCCTGATACAACTCCATGGGCGTCGGTACCCTAATCACACCAGTCTCTCAGGCTGGATGCTGTTCACCCAGACACGCAAACATGTCTGGTCCTGGCAGCACCCCCCTCGGTCTCCCCTGCCAGCACACACACATATAGGGCTCCTGCTGAGGGCTTGGGTGCACCTTCCTGTGACTCTTTGATACACCGTTGTGATTGGTTGTGGTTTCTTTCCAGGTAACTGTGTGTGTGTGTATGTATGTGTATGTATAGGTGGATGTGTATACACACATATACGTGACACAGATGCACGCACACGTATATACATGCACTCACGCATGCACACACATATGCATGTATTCACACATGCATGCACACACATATATGTGCATTCATGCATACACACATGCATGCGTTCACATACACATGCACACGCATACATATATACATGCGTTCACACATGCACACACATACATATACATGCATTCACGCATGCATGCACATACGTATATACATGCATTCACGCATGCGTGCACACAGTACGTATATACATGCATTCACACATGCACACACATATGCATGTATTCACACATGCATGCACACACATATATACATGCATTCATGCATACACACATGCATGTGTTCACATACGCATGCACACGCATACATATATACATACGTTCACACATGCACACACATACATATACATGCATTCACGCATGCATGCACACACGTACATATATACATGCATTCACACATGCATGCACACGCATACATATATACATGCGTTCACACATGCATGCACACGCATACATATATACATCCATTCACACTTGCATGCACATACATATGTATGCATTCACGCATGTACACACATACATAGATACATGCATTCACACATGCACACACATTCATATATATACGTTCACACGTGCACACACACATACATAGATACATGCATTCACACACATACACGCACTCACACATGTATGCCCACACATACATATATACGTACACTTACATATACACACGTGCACATGTATACACACATACACTCACACATATACACACATGTGCACACATATGTGCGCACACACATATACATACACTCATATACATATACATACATACATATTCGTACACGTGCATGCTCACATACACGTGTACCCACATGCAAATGTATACATGCACAACACACACGTGCACTCACATGTATACACACATACATATACTCACATGTGCATACACACATGCTTACACACATACACATATACACGTGCTCACATGTGCACATACATGCACACACACAGACATACACACACACAGACACAAAGTCTCTGTTCTCCCTGAACTTCACAACACTCCTCCCCTAGCCCTAATTGTTTATTTTTAATGCTGATTTTTGTAGAGGTAGAATTCACTTAGACTGCACAGGTCCCACCGCACAGTTCAGTGAGCCTTGAGCACGTATACATCTGCGGGACCCTTCCCCCCAGTCACGATCTGGAACATTTCCACCTTCCCAGAAAGTTCCTTCAGGCTCCTTTCCAGTCAGTAGCCATCCTCCACAGGGCCCATCCCCTTTCTGATTTTTATCATCATAGATTAGTTTTGCCTTAACCTAGAAACTCATTTCAAAACAGAGGATACGGTTTTAGTGCCCAGTCTCTTCCATTCAGCGAAATAGTTTTTGAGATTCATCCATGTAGTTTCTGTTATATGGAGTTGGCAGTTTTAGACTAAATGTCTGTCTCCCCAGAATTCACATGCTGAGGCCCTCACCCCTCCCACCCCCCTCACTCCCAGACCCCAGACGATATTTGGAGGTGGGGTCTTTGACTACGGTTAGATGAGGTCATGAGGGTGGGGCCCCCGTGATGGGATTAGTGCCCTCATAAGAAGAGACCAGAGATCTCTCTCTCTCTTCACACACATGCACAAGGAGGACACAGCAAGAAGGTGGCCATCTGCAAGCCAGAGAGAGAGACCTCACTGAACCCGGCCCTGCCTGGCACCCTGATCTCGGACTCCCAGTCTCCAGAACTGTGGCCATGGCAAATGCCAGAAGGAAGATAAACACCCCAGCTTCCTTGACACTGCAGAGGGACAGCTCAGAGGTGTGACACGTGTCTCCCAGGGTCTCCCTGGCCTACAGTGACATCCCGTTCCTCGGTAGACTTTCTCCTGGCTTCCTCCCCATCCCTTCCCTGCTTCCCCATCTTCTAACACTTCTTGCTGGGCTCCAGATCCCGGCCGTCGGGGCTGCTGTGGAGCACATGGCCTAAGGTTGCGGCTAAGAGCCCCCCCTTTAATCTTTGCCTTTCTGCAAGCGCTTTAACCTCGGCTGCCTCATCTTAGAATGGGGATGGTGGCAGGGCCTAAAAACGATGGGACATTGGGCCCGCAGCCACCGAGTCACATGCTCCACACAAATTACCTCATTTCACATGAGCCAAATATTATTGTGATCCCCATGTTACGAATGAGGGAGCTAATGCACAAATACACGTACTGAGATGTCCTACCTACAGTCGCTTGGGCACTAAGTAGTGGAACCGAGGTTAAATCAGACGGTGATGATGATGGTGGCGGTGGTGAGGGGCTGGGGGAGGCTAGCAGTTGGAGGGGGCTTTCTTTGTGCCCAGTACTTACACGTTTAGATCTTAAACCGGTCCTGAGAGGTGGGTACTATTATTAGACCCCTTTTACCGGGAGGACGATCAAAGCCCTAGGATGTTAACTCACTTGCCTAGGGTTGCACACCTGGTCAGGGGAGGAAGCAGGATTTAACTCAGGTGCGTCTGGTCCCAGAGTCTATTTGTCGCCCAAGACGCCGTGCGGAGACATCGCCGGCATACCCAGCTGTTTCTAATTTGGTTTGATCATCATCATTTTTCAGCGCCATTTCCCTGCCTGACGCTTTACCTTCTTCACCAACTACCCTGAATCAAGACCTTTTGTCCTCCGGGGGAATTTGATAAAAAGTGGGTTTCATTCTCCTCCTCCGTGTAGCAGGTTCTGAAAACACTCGTGTTCCCTTGGTGCGTCCCAGTTAGAGCTCGCATGGAAATTCGGTGAGTCAGAGAGCCATGTGTCTCTTCTAGATAAAACCATGTCAGCTTATGATCTGAGAATCACTCCCCCCATTGCTCAAAGGCACCCCACGCACAGCCCGCAGCCCGCAGCCCGCGGCCCGTGGGCTCGAGCCTGCTGCCAGTCTGTTACGGCTCCTTAACTCATAAGACCGGAGCATATTTACAGTGATGAGGATAATTTTCAGAACAAAGCCAGTGAAATGTGCCTGTTTAAAGGCCTCGGCTTCCCTTGAAAGTCCTCGCCAAGGCCAGTGAGCAATTTTGAGCAATCATGGCAAAGGATGCTTTCTGCCGGACGAGGAGAATCCGGGAGACCCGCATCTTTCTTCTCTCTTCCTCACCTCGCCTCTGGCCGTCAGAAACAAGGCATTGTACAAATAATTGTCCAGTTTTTTCCAACGTGATCAATTGGATGTAATTTTTTTTTTTTTTTAAAGAAAGCAGAGGAGGGGGCAATGCCAAACAGCCGCTCTCTTCTCCCCCCACCCCTGCCCTGCCTCCCAGGGTCTGTACCGGTGAAGCACCTGCCTTGAGCTCAGTGCCCTGCAGCCCCCACCCCCAAGGCTGGCCATGAGAAGCCAGGGATGCTTGTCCTGCTGAGAGATGTGTGCAGGAGGCTCGCGGCTGGTCCAGCTTTCAAAGGCGACCTCCATACCTTCCCCCTGTATAGTCCTACCCGGCTATTTAAGAGAAGTCAAAGGGGACAGCATTTGAAGTGACAGCAGAAAGGAAGGGGAGGGAGAGAGGAGGAGGAGACCTACAGGGGGGGGGGGGCACTGATGTCACCTCCGGACGTGGGATGACAAGTTCCCATTGTCTCTCGCATCCCCCGAAAGATGGTGGCATGACTGTAGTCCTGAAATCAACAAGTGAGCTCTTAGCCCACATTCCCTCCCGTTTTTTTGTTGCTCTTTTCATTCCCTCCCCGCCCCACCACCACTCCGTTAAACTCTCAGAGAAGTGGAAAAGTCCATGGTTTTCTGAGGCTGAGAAAAAAAGAAATGGAGAAACACAGCGCACCCCGCTTCTCGGCGTTTATCCTTCGCGGACGCTTTTGATTACGGTCCTACGGGCACACTCTTCGGTGGATTTAGTCCGTAGAGATACTCGCCGAGTGCCCGCCACGGGCCAGCCTCTGTTTCCTATGCAGCACACAACTTGGTGGGCAAAACTGAGCCAGACAAAATCCCTGCCTTCGGGGGGGCCGGCCTTCTAGTAAGGGGCGGGAGTCAATAAATAAATAAAGATGTCCAGTGCGCCAGATGGATGGAGCGAAGTCGTACGCGGAAAGATGATGCAGAGAAAGGGGTACCGGGGAGTGAGGGGTGGTCGGGAAAGATGCTGGAGGGGGAGAGGAAGTAAGCCAGGAGGATCCCAGGCGGAGGAAACAGCCCGTGCAGAGACCCCATGGCAGGGCAGCCCGGTGTTTGAGGAACTGCGTGGAGGCCGGTGTGTGGCTGGGGCACAATTCAGGGCATTTTAGGAGGTCAGAGGAGGGAAGTGAAAGTGTTGGGGGAGCCAGTCGTGTAGGGCTTTGCCTCTGAAAGGACTGCAGCTTTTCCCCTGCGTAGATATTCTCTTAACCTGGTGAGATGACTGATAATTGTAATAGGAGTCCAGCCTGGTCCGTGACAGGCCTGCTGAAAACCTTCCAAATCTCTCCACAGACGGTAGGATAAAGGAGAAGGTTCCTCGCACCGTGAAGATTTCCTCTAGTCCCCGCTGGTCCCCCGTGTAAGCCGTCGGTGCCGGCAAGCCCTCTCCTCTCTCCTCCTGGGTCTCCGTCGCCACTCCCTTGGTAAACCCGCCCAGTCCTGGCCCTCTATTGCCATCCGTGTCCTGGCAAACGTATACGTCTAGTCTAGAATGTGCTCCTGAACTCCATACACCCGATTGGGAGGCCTCGCAAACTCCAAACATCCAAAACCAAGCTCCTGACTTCCCTCCCCATCCGAGCCTGCTCTGTCCCACAGGCTTCCCCCCTCTCAGAAGATGGCATCCTGGTTCTTCTGGCATGCAGGCGTTGGCCTTGACCCCTCTCTTTTCCTTTCATGCCCCGTATCCAATCTGTCAGTTCGTTTTGTTGGCTGTGCATTCAAAATATTGAGTCTCCCGACCACTTCTCCCCACATCCTCTGCTGCTGCCCTGAGCCGAGCCACCACTTGCCCCCATCGCCTCAACAGCCTCCTACCTGAGCTCCCCGTCTCTACCCACCTAGGCTGTGTCCTCAGCATAGAAGCCAGAACACCCCTCCTCTGCTCGAACCCTGCACGGCTGCCCACCCCACTCCGAGCACAAGCGAAAGTCTTCAGCCGTGCTGGCCACTCACAACTTTCTGCCGTGATGGGCATGTTCTGTATCTATAAGGTCCAGTATGGTAGCCACTGGCCACATGTGACTTTGGAGCATGTGAAGTGTGGCCAGTGAGACTGAGGAGCTATAGTATAAAGTTTATTTCATTTTTTCAAAACATGTTTTATTTTATTTTTGGGACAGAGAGACAGAGACAGAGACAGAGACAGAGACAGAGAGAGAGCACAAGTGAGGAAGGGGCAGAGAGGGGGGGGGGGAGAGACACAGAATCTGAAGCAGGCTCCAGGCTCTGAGCTGTCAGCCCAGAGCCCGACGCGGGGCTCGAACTCACGGACTGTGAGATCATGACCTGAGCCAGAGTCAGACGCTTAATCGACTGAGCCAAGGTCCCCTCACATTTCCTTTTAATTCACTTAAATTTAAATAGTCACATGTTCCTTGTGGCTGCGATGCTGGGTAGTGAAGACTTACAAGGCCCAATGCCTTTGACCTGTTCTCCTATCGCCGGCCCCCCACACCCACCCCATTCCAGCTACTTTGACCTCTTACTGTGTGCTCCTCAAAAGCTCCAGGCCCAGTGCTGCTGTCTTCCCTGTCCCTTCTGCCTGGAGGGTCCTTCCTGGATATCTGCAGTGTTAGTACCTACATTCTGCCCTCACCCACATCTACTCCCAGTCTCCCTTGCCTTACTCTGCTTTCTCTGCTTTTTCATATCCACGGTACTTCTCACCTCTCGGCAGGTTGCATAATTTATTCATTAGCTCTATTGTTTTAGATCCGTTCCCCCTGTTCCCCCAGGATGGAGATCTTTATCTCCCTAGTCCACTTCTGGGTCTCCAGCACCTTGAAGAATTCTGGCACACAGCAGGTGCTTAATAAATGCTTGTTCAAAGACCTGAGCCAGCGAGGTCTGGCCCACTCTCTGCCGTGGCTCTCTTTGAACATGCTTATGTTTGTCTCTTCTCCCTGGGATGCCATCAGCCGCCTGTCCAACCACACTCATCCCTCATTCAGCAAATAATCAGAGAGCCTCCTTTTTGCCAGGCACGGTGTTAGGTGCTGGGGACACAGCAGTGAGCGGGCAGGCAAGAATCCCTGCCCTCAGGGAGCTGACATTGGCTTCAGAAGACAGACAGTGAACAGGCAAATGAAAAGAGCGTGTAGTGGGCCTAGAAGGTCAGAGGGCCGTGAGACAGAGAACACGGTGGGCGGGCCGAATCGGCAGAATGAGGACAAGGAAGGCCTGTCTGAAGGAGGAGAAGGGCCCAGCTACACAGAAGCCAGGGGAGAGTACGCCATGAAGAGGGAAAACTAGAATGAATGGAAAGAGCAGGTGTTGAGGGCCCCGCGGGGAGAAGGAGTGAGGCTCTAAGACACGTGGGGATGTGGGGTGTGATGAGCCAGATTCCACACTGAGGTTGACAGAGCCTCGATCAGGCAGGGCCTGCCGGGCCTGGAGCCAATTGTACTTCTTCTCGAGTCCCTGAAGCTGGCTCCAGTCTCCTTGCCTGCGCTCTGAGAATATTCATTGCTTAGGGGGGCCTGGGTGGTTCCATCGGTTGAGCATCAGACTCTCGATTTGGGCTCAGGTCACGATCTCACGGTTCCTGAGATCGAGCCCTGAGTTGGCTCAGGTCACGATGTCACAGTCTGTGAGATCGAGCCCTATGTGGGTCTCTGCACTGACAGTGTGGAGCCTGCTTGGGATTCTCGCTGTCTCTGTCCCTCTGCCCCTCGCCTGCTCACGCTTGCTTTCTCTCTCTCTCTCTCAAAATAAATGAATACTTTATAAACAGTGCAGACTCCAGAGTTGATTGGGGCTTAGGATTCTGCCTTTTTAAGAAACATACTAGGTGATTCTTGTGCAGCTGGTCTATTGGCCATTCTTGGCAAGACATGACAATGTCCAGTCCAGTCCATGGCCAATGTCCAGATCTATCCAGTAGATCTGGGCATTTGCTGACTTCCATTCAAATGGCCGAGGACACCAAATACAATTCAAGGGTCAGGACAGAAAGTTGACTTTTCACTTAGAAGCAAATCTGTTTATTTTTAACAGCCCTGGGTGGCTCAGTCGGTTGAGTGTCCAACTTCGGCTCGGGTCACGGTCTCATGGTGCATGAGTTTGGGTCCGGCATTGGGCTGGAGTTTGGAGCCTAGAGCCTGCTTTGGATTCTGTGCCGCCCCCCCCACTTCTCTCTCTCTCTCTCTCTCTCTCTCTCTCTCTCTCTCTCTCAAAAATAAATAAAAACATTTAAAATTTTGAAAAGGAAATCTGTTACAGTGTTGTAACTACCTGGCTTCCCTGATGAGCCTCTGGGGGAAAAAAAAAATGCACATCATGACATTACCTTGACTTTGAAAGCCCAGCTTGGCATGAGGGTGATATTCTCTGTGATGGAGACTCCCCCACTCCTCCTACCATAAATCACCTGAGTGAGGTCTCCAGTTCTCCGTGACTGTGAGAGGAGACGCAGAACTTTCTACTGACAGCCTGAGATGGCTTTGGCAGAGAGAAATTCTCTCCCGTGGGCATGAAGTGCTGGGCGTGTTCCGCTTTCTCCTCACTTCCCACACTGGATTGTCAATTGCTATTCATGCGTCTGTCTCCTGTGTTCGGCTAATAGCTCCTCCGGCAGGAGCCCCACCCTCCCTCATCCAGAACCTCTGAGGCCTGGTTCTGTGTAGGACACTTAGCAGGTGCTAAAAAGATCGTATGGAAGGACTACTTCAGACACCCTCACAACCGGCTACATACTTTGCAGGGCCCGGCGCAAAGTGAAAATGTAGGGCCCCTGCTTCCGACATTGTTAAGAATTCCAGGACGACGGTAGCAGAGCATTAAGCCAAGCTTGGGGCTCTCCTGCACGCCAGGACTGTGGGTCGACATGGGCCGCGCAGCCGTGAATGGGCCCTGGTCTCCATCGATGTTCTGGGAGCTCCTAGGTCACCTGTACTTATGAAGGTGGGGGCCCCAGCACTAGAACTGTGATAGCATAAAAGCCGTTGCCTTTGAGGCAAAGAGTAGTCCAAAGGAGGTTCCTGAGGACTGGCCTCCACCTTCCTCTTTCTTGTACCGTCTTGCCGAACTACCCACGGGCCCCAGAGGCCCAGTATCCATCTTACTCGGGGCAAAGGAGCCCATTGGGTTGTCACGGTCTGTTTGGTTCTCTGTGCCCTTGACGGACTGAGAGATCTCGGGGGACCAGGATCAGGCCTGTGAATCCCCAGGGACGCGAACAGGACCCTGGAACATTTTCGGCACTTAATTCATGTTTGTTTAAATGACTGGAGGATAAATTAATAAACCCAGATGGCAATGTTGGCTTCTTATGGCTTGTGATAGGATTTTTCAGACTCTCTTCTGAATTAATTTTTCATGAAAACACGAATAGCTCTACTTACATATTTATGTTTATATTATTGTTATTATTTTAATTTAAATTCAAGGTGGTTAACGTAGAGTGTAGTTTTGGTTTCGGGAGTAGAATTCAGTGATTCATCCCTTGTATAGAACACCCAGTGCTCAGCCCAACAAGTGTCCTCCTTCATACCCGTCGCCCACCCATCTCCCCTCCAGCCACCTCAGTTCTCTGCATTTAAGTGTCTCTTATGGTTTGCCTCCCTCTCTGTTTTTATCTTATTTTTTCCTTCCCTTCCCCTATTGTTCATCTTTTCTGTTTCTTAAATTCCACGTAGGAGTAAAATCATACGATATTTACCTTTCTCTGGCTTATCTCGCTTAGCATAATACCCTCCAGTTCCATCCACCTAGTTGCAAATGGCAAGATTTCATTCTTTCCGATCGCCGAGTAATATTCCATTGTGTATATACCACATCTTCTTTGTCCATTCATCCATCAATGAACATTTGGGCTCTTTTCATAATTCTGTACCTCTATCTCTCTGTCTCTCTATCTCTTTATCTCTCTATCTCTATCTCTATCTCTATCCATATCTATATAAACTAAAGCCATGTTGAACCCCTATTAGCATGCTCCAGAACCTTACCTTCAACTTGTGTTTCTGGAAATTAAAGTAGCTTCATCTGAGAACTTGCTAGAAATGCAAACTTTCAAATTTTCTCAGGCCCAACCCCAAACCTGCTAAATCAGGAGCTCTGGGGGTGGTGCCCAGAGATCTGTGTTTGGACAAGCACTCCAGGTGATTTAGTGCCCCTCATCTGAGAGTACTGGTGTTCTAAGGAACAGTTTGGAAAGCTG
Source organism: Panthera leo (assembly GCF_018350215.1). Lineage (NCBI taxonomy): Eukaryota > Metazoa > Chordata > Mammalia > Carnivora > Felidae > Panthera > Panthera leo. Next base: position 10,273,694 of record NC_056686.1, read on the forward strand.
TGATTTCATGGAACTTTCTCCCAGATGCATTTGGATTTTAACACAAATTAATTGTTGGCAGCTGCAGCCTTAAAAGTCTCAAAGGATTAAATTTTGTTATGTAATTTTACATCGTGAGTCAAAATCCCATAAGGCTGGGTCTTGATATGGGTATTTATTGGGCTCAGCAAATGGGACATTTAGTTGAGAATAGAAGACAAAAAATGGTCATATTAAGTGTATGGGTTTTTTAAAGTTTATTTATCTTGAGAGAGAGAGAGAGAGAGAGAGAGAGAACATGCTGATGGGGGGGGTGGTGCGGACAGACTATCCAAAGCGGACTTCATGCAGACAGCAGAGAGCCAAACACAGGGCTCGAACTCAAGACCCATAAGATCATGACCTGAGCCAAAGTTAGACATTTAACCAATGAGCCACCAGGCGCCCCTAGTGTATGTTTTTTTAACCACACAAAAAAGGACTATTTGTTGTTGCAAAGCTAGAAGGTGAGTTAGGAGGAGAGATATATGTGGTAAAGGGGATGCTGAATCAGTAGCTAGAAGATCTATAAGATATATGACCTTGCAGAAGTCAGTTAAACTCTGTGCTCCTTAATTTCTTCACCTGAAAAATGGAGATAATACCCAGGGTTATCATGTATGGTTGGGCATGTCGTACACTACACAAGAGGATCTGGCTGAGGGGCAAGTGGGAGCAGATGCCCAGCTGAGCTAGGCTTTGCTTCCACTCCCAGAGGAAGGGTCATCGTTGTCTCATTCACTCAGAGGCCCCCTGGAGCCTCTCTGCCTGCTTCCTCAGGTTATTGTGAGGCTCAAGACATGATGAGTAGGAAAGCAATTTCAAAACGACATGTTGTATAAATAAAAGATATGATGCTATTTTGATTGTTGCTGCAGGGATATGCTTATATTTTGACCATGTCACTCAACCAGGCCGGCCAAATACCTGATATGCTAATTGCACAAAAATCACTATCCATCCACCAAAGCTCATGCTGTAACACTTGGGGGAAACCAGCCAGACTCCTTCCTTAGTCCCAGGAAGGGCAACTCGCAGGAGCTCGCTGCACCCTCGCCACTTTGTAAGATGGCGACAGGCAACTGGCTGAGGCTTCTAACAGTTTGCTAAGATGTTGTAGCTAACGGAGTAGGCCTGGGTACCTAGCAGCACACACTCAGATGCTCAGCTTGTTGCGTCTGAGCTGGCCGGGTGGGAGTGATCTACGCAAGAAAGTGCCAGAAGCACCAGAGCACCCAAAGGCTGTTCAGTCGGGCAGCAGTCCCATAGGGCCAAGCCAGGCCTGGACTTCTGTTTCTCGCGTGCTTAACAGGAAAGAAGGTTCTTTCTGCTAATTGCATTGGGAACCCAAACTTTGTGGTAGGATACCACCATATCCCTGTCGACCTGATTTCCTAAGTCTCGGTACCTAAAATTGAACACCAAAAGCCCTTTTCTTTCTTTCTTTCTTTTTTTTTTTTTTTAAGAAAAGCAAAAGTGGTCTTGCTCACTGCCACCTTGTGGTAGGTCAGCACTATAGCAACAGCCAAGGTGAACTGACACCTGCTTTCTGGACACGTGGGTGGGGCTTTTGTAGATTTCCCCTCCCTTGGAAACACCTCCTCTGTTTTCTTTGCCCCAGGGTCCCATTTGCGCGACCAGTGAGCTGTTGAGATATCTGGGTAGCCAGGGTGAACTTGGCCAATCAGCCAAGCCTCTGTCTGGTCCCCATCTTTCTTTCCTTCCACCAGCACCCCGAACCCTTAAATGCTACAACCTTTAAGATTCCTCGCAACCCCGAGATGTTTTGGTTTTGCCAAAGGTGATCTGGGCTTCCCAAGGAATATAGTTTAAGACAGGTTGCATTTTGTATTGTTCTGTTTCGCAAATCAAAAATACATCTCTAGCCCCCCCCCCCCAACTCCCTGAGGGATGTCTGCACGGTGAGATAGTGGCTGGCTGCCAGAGGGCCATGGGGACTTCAAAAGCTGCCTAATTAAGTTTCAGCCAGCAGACTACCCTCAGTGGGCCAGGGGGCTCTCTCTCGGAAGATAAGACACAAGACATATCCAGAGATAAAGGGTGGAGCTTTGCAAATGAATGAAATAAATCAGGAGCAAGCCATCCCACTTGCAAATGGCAGTCGTTCTAACAGAAGCCCTAAAGTCCTCTGAAATGGCAAGGCAGGATTGCCATTGGGCAGGAGGCTGCTGGCCTCTTGGCCCACTCTCTGGGGCTCCGATGGGGTGTGATTGTGGTATCAGCTGAAACGGGGAGATAGGGCAGATGTCACTAATGTCTTCTCAATTCCGGAAGTTAATCCCCAGTGACTCATTCCTTGTGAGCCTCCCGCGGGGATGTGAAGGCATTGAAGGTACATTGTTTATTCCTATGACCTATGTGTTGTTCTGCCCTAGTTAGAATTCCAATTACATCCTGTGGTCTTCCTGTCGTCAAAATGCTGGATTTGTCTGACTAATTTTACAGCAGAGGTGATCCCGTTTCCTGCCCTTCAGATTTATAAGAGTTCCCAGGGCTTCAAGTGTCCTTTCAGTGTCAAAAACTTTTTTTTTTTAATAAGTAAGCCCAGCCCCTTACCCAAGAAATCCTAAGATTTGCTCAACTTAGGTAAACTGAAAGTTGTAAAACTGAGGGAACCCGGTCACCCTGACTCCTTTGCTAACTGCAGTGCATAATTTCTCTTTCTGGATGCACCTGGATCTTAACAGTCGAGTTCCTTGACAGGTTTCATGGTGTGTGGTATAGGCACAAAGCACCTCTCTAACTTTGAATTGCAAAGGCTTCTGGGGAAAACGTGTTTATAGAATATACGCCCCTTAAGGAAAATGATGCCACAATCCATTGGAATGGTGACCCTTACCCTGTGGTTTCTCTGGACTCACTTTCCCCCTTCTTCTCCCATCTCAAAAATAAATGAAATTCATGATTTTAATGAAAATAGGTTACAATTGGTCTTGAGACATTCCCAGCCCTCTTTGAGATAAATGTCAAGGGAGGGAAGGAGAGAATTTTTCCTGCTGAAATCCTCAAATCTTATAAGGAAGTGAAGCTTCCGGTTAAAGCACACCATGTGTCTACTCCTTTGGTGATGTCTGTTAAAAAACTGAATTCTTCAGGGGCGCCTGGGTGGCTCAGTTGGTTAAGCGTCCGACTTCGGCTCAGGTCATGATCTCGCTGTCCGTGAGTTCGAGCCCCGCATCGGGCTCTGTGCTGACCGCTCAGAGCCTGGATCCTGCTTCGGATTCTGTGTCTCCCTCTCTCTCTGCCCCTCCCCTGTTCATGCTCTTGTCTCTCTCTGTCTCAAAAATAAATAAACGTTAAAAAAAATTAAAAAAACTTAATTCTTCAAATGTGCTGGTTCTGAACTTCAGCATTCAGTGGCATTGTCTCCTCTCAAAGCCCCAACGTAAACTACCGAGAGAGATACAGATCCAATCTCTACTCTGTCCTCTGATCTCAGTGCCTACACTTGAGGCTTTCTGGAGTGAGCTCACCTCTTAATTCCCTCTCCAAGTTCAACCCGCCGTCCACCAAAAAACTCTCCAGCTTGTATCTCCCTTAATCTCTTGGGTTGAAATCTTAAGCCCATGGCCAACCAGGTCTGTGGGTGCCGCTTTAGACGAAAAGAAAAGAGAAATCAGCTCCATCAGAACAGCTGAAACAGCCAAGCCAACACATCCTCAACCCCAAACCCTGAGACTCAGTGGACGCGCCTCGGGAGCGCTGCTGGGCCGTTCAACGACTGCTCCCAGAAGTTTTTAAATAGAAAAGGCAGCATATCAATGAAATTAATTGCAAAGCCCTGCTCTGCACTAGGATGGAAATCTATCTCCTATGCTGGTTCCCGTCTCAAGTTTTCCAACTTAAAGTTTCAAGGAATTCAAGATCTAGTTCTCAAAGTTCAAAAATCACCTTTCCTGATAGTTTAATCTGGTCAATTGATGCAAAGTGCAATTTGCACTCATATCTGGGCGAATCAGATTCTTCAGCATAGGTCTTTTCTGCCAGAGTGTGTGAGATTCCTGCAGGACCTCAAAATTTGAATTTGTTCTACAACAAAGATCTTGTGTGCCCCACTTTTAAGTAAGAGGCCAAAAGCTTATATATAATACCACTAGCCTTATACCTGCTGTCTCCATTTGGGTTACACTGAGGATAGACCCTGAATCAAGGGTTTGAACGAAGACCATTTATTTGGGTAGAATATGCGTCGAATTGTGTTCCCCCAAAATCATATGTTGAAGTCCTAACCCCCCTGCTACCTCAGAATGAGACCTTACTTGGTCTAGTGTCTTCAGAGAGGTAATCGAGTTAGAATGAGGTCATGGCGTGGGCCCTAATCCAGGATGACTGGTGTCTTTATAAGAAGAAGGGGGATTTGGAGACAGACACATGTGCACACAGGGAGAACAGCACGTGGACATCAAAGCAGAGATTGAGTTAAGTTAATGGATCCACAAGCCAAAGGACGCCAGAGATTGCCAGCCAACTCCCAGAATGGGGAGAGAAGCCTGGAATGTAGTCTTCCCTCACAGCCCTCCGGAGGAACCAACCCTCTGTTAGCTTAATCTCAGATTTCCAACCTCCCGCACCGTGAGGCCACAAATCCTGTTGCTCAAGCCCCCAGCCCGTGGTGCTCTGTTGTGGCAGCCTGAGCAGACAAAGCAGACAGTGGCCCCGGCAAGCACTGGCTGGGGTGTGGAAATAAGACAGCTCAGGGAAGGCGGTCAATGAAGAGAACGTATCGCGTCAGGTCTCACGGCGAGACCACTGAGGCTCAGTCTCCCTGGGGAGCACTGGTGGGCTCACCAGTGTAGACACGAATCTCCAGCATTGCCCCAGCTGACTCCAGGCTGAGGTGCTCATCTGTCTTAAGGCTTCCAGAGTTCCCGCCGGCTGCGAGGAAGCTCTTGGGCCAACGGTCACATGTGTCGGCAACAAGGAGTGGCTGCCATGTACCGGAATGGTGAGTGCCGATGTAGGCATCAGCTACACATACACACAATTTAGAAAACAACCTAGTCCCAGCCCAGATGTGTTATTCCTGGCCAAGTGATCTTTGCAGATCCCATCTAGAGCAATCCACATTGGGATTTTCATTACCCACGACCATGGCCAAGACTCTGTGGTCTCTGAAAGAGAACAGTGGATAGAAATACTTTGATTTTAGCCTCCATATCATGCTGGATGGTCCCCTCTGTATTCTGGAGCCTCCAGTCTATATGAACTCAAGTTCAGCGGGGGGAAAGTTCCAGTGCAGGGTTAATTATGGTGTGTGCCAGCCATCAAGGGAAAATGGTGGAAAATGGTGAAGTCAACTATGGTGGTCTCATCACCTGCCTTTCTTCAGGTGTGTTTCATCCCCATCCAACACATTAAAAAACCTCTTGGTTCCTTTTCCCCTTGATCTCTGGGCTGGAGGCCTCCAGATATTCATCCAGGGGAGGCCTGATGCAGGGGAGGCTTCTCTACAGCCTTGTGAAAACAAGTCAAGCACAGTTGTTGGTGAGTTGGCCTGTGCTGTGGGATTGCTTGGGTTTAGAAACCCTGCCTCCTGGGGAAGTTTCCCGCTCTCCACCCGCTATGCCCTTCAGCGGAAAACCATGCTCCATGGGAAAACGCGGAAGTGTTTTTTGATGCTTCTAAAGCCAACCGCCCTGGGTCACCTAGTGGGGACCAATCATTCTTTCAGGTCATTTTCAGGACACTGTGTTCCCACCACATTTCAGCAACCTACACATTTAGAATCTTTTTCTTTCTGTTAGAACTTTTTCTGCACCTGTGGAATGTCCACCCTTCACTTTCTTTTGTTGTCCCTCACTTTTAATGTTTATCTGCCATATTTACAGGCTACGGCTAGTCATTGTAAGGCCCCGCTCCTGGCTCTGGAATTCAGCTCACGTCCTCAGCCCTGTGTAGATCTCTCATGTCAGGAGCAGGCACTGTCCTGAGTACCTTAGATGCATGTCAGATCTCACAACGCCACTGCAGGGTGGGTCAGGTCAGCGTTTCGCAGCTAAAGGGGCACCTGGGTGGCTCAGTCGGTTGAGTGTCTGACTTAGGCTCAGGTCATAGTCTCGCGGTCTGTGGGTTCTGGCCTCACATCCGGCTTTGTGCTGACCGCTTGGAGCCTGGAGCCTGCTTCGGATTCTGTGTCTCCCTCTCCCTCTGCTCATCCCCTACTCACCTTCTGTCTCTATCTCTCTGTCTCTCTCTCTCAAAAATAAAGAAACATTTAAAAAAAGTGGCTAAAAGAAATTAAATAACTTTCCCAAGTTCGTCGAGCTAGAAAGTAGAGCAGGAGAAATTAGGATTCCTCTCTGTCTCCAACGTAAAACCTAGAATGGAGGACCAGCCGAGTGGAGCTGGATAACAGGACAAATCA